>NC_136887.1:20869922-20997619 GCF_949152265.1 Phoxinus phoxinus
TCATGAATCGGATTCCTATCAGATGTGCATACAAATCAGATTTGGACTGACCTTAGATGTTTTTGTACGATCTTTTTACAGCCCACTAGGGTTAGGTACATTTCCCTACGAATTCATTTAAAATGACCACCTTGTAAAAATAGTTGTTTTGTCATGAGTTTGGGTTGGCTAAAGCATAACTATGCTGTTATAGAAGATAAAGTGTGATTTGTTATAGTTCAGGACAGTCAAGCAGTCAATGAAGGTTCTTTGCAATTGGAAGAGGAGAAAAACAAATTGTTCTAGATGTCAGACAGGTGGTCTGTTCATTGCATTGAGAGTTTTTGTTCTAGATTTCCACTCATTTGAATAATGGTGGTACAAGCAGCAAGATGATTGAGTGGAAAATGGGAAAGACTGAAATGAACTGTCCAAAAGCCTTGCATGCAAAAGAAAAATCACCAGGAAAATAAATAAATACAATCTATTCAAACCTATTTCTCAATGTTATTTACCCTGTGGTCCTATTGCTGACAATGGTGGAGTCGGAGGTCTCTCAGACAGCCCCCTGTTCTGAGCTTTAAAAAGACTCAGTGGAGCGTGGCATCATCTGCTGCACATCCCAACAGACACAGATCATGAGTTATTCACAGGGCTCGTGCTGTGTTGATGTGTGTGATTTGAAACCGCTTTAGTTTTGAATGACTTTATTTTCCCCTCCTTCTCAATTGTCTGTGTTTGTTTTTCTATCTGAATGGGTTTCTGACTTCCGGAGCATGCTTTTTTTTTTTTTTTTTTTTTTTTTTGGTTTCAGCTCATTTGGTCTTGTTTGTAAGAGACTTTAGTACAACTTCACCCAAGTAACCCCATGTTTAAATGGTTTATAACCTTTAATTAAAGCTGCAGACTCCAGGAAAGCTGGCTTTTGGAGCAGATGTTTGTATAGTACCCAAAGGAACAAACCCTAATGACCCTGATTTGTCTCGTATGTGTGGTCATGCGCTTTGCCCATGTGGCTGTTTTTTACCCTGGAGAGGCGGCTTTTGAGGTTACATGCGGATATGTTCATACAATAAGAATGGCAGCTTCTGGTAATGGCTTTAGAACACAGACCACCACCCACCAAATTGCAAAGGACAAAACAATGCACCATACTGTACATCCAGTTTACAGAATGAAAGGTAGTTGCTTGAATGAATACACAGTGAAATTTGGGTTAGGGTGATCTAACTGATATACATTTTTTTTTTTTTACATATAATATTTGTTTTACATATGACATTTGATCAAAACTGCATTTTACTTATTGATATTAGAAATCTTTTGTCCTTCATATCAGTAATTTGGTCCAAAGCAACATTAAAAGACATTCAGAAAAAAAAGCATAGAACAGGAAATTATATAATAGAAAGGATGTCATGTGGTATGACTAAGCAAACACATACTACTTATTAATTATTCATGATATCTGTAAAAAATACATATACTTTTTAATTTGTTAAAATAAAATGTTATTTTAAATTTAAAGCTTTCTTAAAGGGACACAAGGCAACTTTGAGTGTTTTTTTCTCTACGGTGCTCCCCCTAGTGTCTGGTAGTAAATGCTTTCAAACACACTGTCGTAAAAATGAACTGTTGTCCCTCCCCCCTCGCCACCCAGCTGATCAGCTGTCAACCCGGCTGAGCAGAGGAACCGGCTATTTCAAAACCAGTTATGTCTACCGAGGCAAGTAAAGCAATATTTTCTTTCCAACTGATGGCGAGTTTTTTTTATTTATTGTGTTGTTGTCATGCATACTAGTATTTTTACCGGGAATGAACGATATGAACGAGGCGAACTAACGACGAGGATTTGTAGCATATTATGGATCAATACAGAATGTGATCGGTGAGCCATCGACTTCTACACTATGTAGCGCACTGCAAAAAAAGCTACACCTGCGCCAAATAAAAGCAAAGTAACACCTGGATGCAACATGCAAGCTAATTTAGCCACATAGAAGGGCAGCATCCATCTAGCTAATATTAGATCAAGCCAAAATCTCCGCTAGCCACTTAGCTCGCTGAGAACGTCAATGATCGCAGAAAATATTGAAATACAAGTCTTTTTACCAACAAAACACTATGACGCGTGGCCACACAAAAAAGAAAAGTGTAAGAACTGTGACTACCTAAAAAAACATACCCATGCTTGCTATCAAACACACGAACTCCGCTATCCACCTAGCTAACTTACCCCATAACAGACATTCATAGAATTAACAAAGATACTACTTCAACCTTATCTGGAAATACAGTAAACAACACATTTACAGATAATAACGGACACAATGAAAGTACAAACATGCACAACAATAAAATATCAAAGTGTTACTTACAAGCGCAAAAGCAAGAATGCGAGGTCTGCATCTGACTTGGAGCTTTCTCTGTCTTTCAGCTCTCGCCATTCTGAAAAAGCGTGACCAATATTGATCCGTGTGCGAGCCTTCACTCCGTCTGAAGCTCTTTTTTCTTTTCTTTGCTTCTTCACTCAATGGTTTTCGCTGCTTCTTCACCGGCTCTGCCATTATACACGTTTGAAAAAACCGCTAGCCTGCCTCTGTGCTGGGGATGTTTGCCGTAAACTGATCCTGCTTCTCGCGATGTCTGAGACTGTGCGAGACTTTGCGAGACTGAAGGACGCGGGTCGGATACACCGAACTTGCAAGCGGGATATTCTTCCTAAGAGGCAGTCGGGGGGGGCGAGAGAGTCTTCATTCACCCTGTAATGAGTCATTTAACCATATACCGACTTACGAAGATGATTAATAAACACGAAAATGTTGCATAGTGTCCCTTTAAAAACAGTATAACATTTTTGGTAGCCCTTTACAATAAGGTTTCATTTGTTAACAGTTCATGTATTAACTAACATTAACAAACAATGAGCAATATATTCTAACTTTTGTTGTTTGATAACAGTGCATTAACTAACGTTAATAGATTTTAAAAAATGTATTAGTAATTGTTGGAATTATTTACGATTATTAAATTCTGTACAAGCATTTTTAATTGTTAGTTGTTGTTAACAAATGAAACCTTATTGTAAAGTGTTACCACATGTTTTTAAACATTTTATAACATACACCAAAATAAATACAGAGTACATTTGCAAAAATGTATTCTTTCAAACAATTTCCCCTTTTTCCTGTTATAAATGTCATTCACTCTTTTATTAAACACAAGAAGTCAGTGTGGGGCTCTTTCCACAATAACTGACTGAGAATACCCACATACAGTAGGTTGAATGTATTTGCAACAATACATGTATAATTTAAAACGAATAGACATTATTTGTTTTTCTCAGTTATGATGCTCACAAAGTGGCAGAAAACAAATGAATTCATTTAGCAAATTTCTGCAGTGAGCTATATTAGCGTATTCATGCTCTGACATTAGCCATTGTTTAGAAGCAATGATGACATCCTGACTGAAAAATCCAGCATAAACCAGCATGAATTCCAGCTGGTATAGTGGATATGGTGACTGGTGGACCAGTCATGCTGTTCTCAATCAAAATTGAGCTGGTGCTGGTCCACCAGTACTCCTGCTTCCCATGCTGGGGACGAGCAAACCAGCAAGCAGCATCCCACGCTGGTCCCTGCATGCGAAACATAACTTCTGCTGGTGACCAGCAATGCTGGATTTTTCAGCCGGGATTTCAAAGCTACCACTAGCAGAGCCCTTACTGGTGTTCTGTTTAATCGAGATTCAGCAGCTTTTGTTCTTGGCTGCAGCTTTGTTCTGCAGGTGCAACTTGTCCAATGTCGATGGTGCTATGTTACCCTCAGGACCCCCTGCTGAATGTCGGACAATCAATACAGAATGTGATCGGTGAGCCATCGACTTCTACACTATGTAGCGCACTGCAAAAAAAGCTACACCTGCGCCAAATAAAAGCAAAGTAACACCTGGATGCAACATGCAAGCTAATTTAGCCACATAGAAGGGCAGCATCCATCTAGCTAATATTAGATCAAGCCAAAATCTCCGCTAGCCACTTAGCTCGCTGAGAACGTCAATGATCGCAGAAAATATTGAAATACAAGTCTTTTTACCAACAAAACACTATGACGCGTGGCCACACAAAAAAGAAAAGTGTAAGAACTGTGACTACCTAAAAAAACATACCCATGCTTGCTATGAGTACAGAGTCCAAGTACAGAAGCTCCCACAGGTGAAAAGTACTGCTGTCAGGAGAAACTTTGGACTTCTTTAATCTCAGGCTTGCTGGGTTTGTATTAGTGTTGAGAAAAACATCCTGGCCCTGAGAAGCTCCTGTGAATTTGACACTATAATGAAGCAGAAAAAATAGTCCTGTCCTGTCTGTTGGAACACTTCAATTTTAAAATATGACACTGCAGGCACATTAAAACTAAAGGAGATGGCCTTGCCTAACACCAGGAACTGACATTTCTGCAGAACAGCTGTATTCTTTCTTCAAACAGTTAACATTTATATATTCTATCATTATATTGAGGAAATATAATGTATTTGTGGCCTCCCTGTTTTTGTAAGCTTTTTTTAGCTTACACACACACACACACACACACACACACACACACACACACACACACACACACACACACACACACACACACACACACACACACACACACACACGAACACACAAGTTTAGTCTGGCTGAAGGCACTATAGCAAAGAGGTTAAATTGAGACATGGAGAACATCTACTGTCAGCAAGATCACAGGCACTTTCCATCTTTATACCTATGGATAATATGAGCTGTCTTTCAACATTTTATCCCGCCACAAAGCTGGCCAATTCCTCTGCTCTCTGACCTGGCGAGAGCTTCCTCATATTTCAGCGTTAACTTTATTCCCAGGTAATTGCATTGGTCCAAGCTAGCGTGCCAGCATACTCCACATTAATCAATACTGAGATAAACTTTGTGCCTTCCTGCCAGTAGAATGTTTCCACTGTTTTGTATTTCTCCTGTGTTCTAGACAGTGGGGTATGGCACATGTTTTCATATTTGTGAATGGCAGAAGTGAACTGGAGGAGCGGGTGAGAGGATGAGTGCTGAATGTCAGATAAACAGTTACGCAACAGGAGGGATCAAGAGGGTTTGGCAGTGGAGTAATGAAGGCCTAATCTGTGCATGACAAAAGCCTTAATCTCCGCCTTATCCTGTCTACACACACTCGTTTGAACACACACACTGACGTCAGCGTGAGCCAGTTAATGTCAGATTGGAGGTTGAATCATGTACTACAGTACACGTGTTATGACATAATACTAAGTGTATTTACAATTTAAAGCACCTTTTTTTAAGGGCATATTACGTTGTCAGAGGCATTTTATAAGATAAATGTCTAATGGAAACATTCCAATAACCTACATTTTATGTTGAATTTGTATTAGCCAATTATTTCTCTAGATCCTCCAATTGATTTTTCTCACTGATGGCTATAACACTGTAGTAGGCTGATATAAACAAACTAGATTTTTAAGATAAAGCCTTTGGATTTTGTTTTCTTTTTTTCCTCATTCTTCTAGTTTGCTGTTTGTGCTAAACTAAGTTTGAATAGCATTGCCATTTGCATTTGTTTAACACTCATAAGTATAATTTCTGTTCAGATCCGTAGTGAATGAATTAGTCAAACAATTAATTCATTCAGGAATTAAACATGTAACTGTCTGTGTTAGTGTGTCCTCTAATCATTCAGTCAAATTATTTGTTCAAACACACTGATTCATACATGAAAGGCAATAATGTTGCTTGGAAACACTGTCTATTTTTGGACCACCAACAAAAATAGCTCTGAGTTGTCAATATTGTGATTACACTGTAAGTTACACATTATTATTATTAACTTTTTTTTTATTGAACTATTGTATAAAAGCTATATCACACTTGAAATGGTGTTGGTCAGAATGCCAGCATTAATAATTGCCTATATATTAATAATAGGGCCTACATATGCTAGAATCTGACTCATCATGTGCATCAGACAGCCAAAAGAATTCAGAATAACCATGTTTATTTTCGAAACTGGTTACTGAATGCCATTTGCTAAATTAAACATGCAGTTTTTATATTTAAATAGTATGCTATTTCACATGCTATTTAAAAAAATAGCAGGTAGTATATATAGTGTATTCTGCTCACGAACCAGAATGCTAGTATTCTGAACATAGCCAGATACTCTTTATGCAGGTGTGACTGTCAATGAACTGGATATCCAGATTCGGTCAGTGTGCTCTGGCTGTGTGAGTTCCTTTGACAGTCTGAATGAATGGACTCTCTCTGCTGGTCTGAGGGATATTGAGAGAGATGTGCCCTCAGAGGCCCTTCTGTGTGCTTGACGGCATCCTCACATAGCGTTCTAACAGCACTCTCATTCTTTACCCCTCTCTCTTTCAGGTTACATTCTGAGTCTGGTTCTGCTCACGCTGCCCCGACAGCACCTGGTGCAGCTCTACCTGTATGTGCTCACTGCTCTGCTGCTGTTCGCAGGTCATCAGATCTCAAGGTGAGAGTTTAGGACTTCAATATAGACAGATAGACAGAAAAAAGCTGCCTTCTACCAAAACAACCCCTCTTTCCAGAAATAATCTGTTTTGTATGGTCAATAATGATCATACTGGGAATCATTGAAAATGAATATTTTAATTTTGGTTTTACCATTGCCAATTGCATTGGGGACCAAGTTTGGGGACCCCAACCAAGACCATAACAAATTAATAATATATAATAAATAAATAAAATATAAATAAAAAATATAATTTAATATTATATTACCTTTATAAGGTTTTGGAGTTGGTAAGATTTTTAAATGTCTCTTATGCTGACCATTACTGTATTTATTTGATCAAATACAATGAAAACAGTAATATTGTGACTGTATAGCAACTGTTTTCTTCTTATTATTATCAATGTTGAAAACGCTTGTGCGTCTTAATATTTATGTGAAGAGACTTGCAGAAAGGACCTGTAATTTCCCACACCAAAATGTGACAATGCATACTGTTCTTTTGAAGACTGGCCCTCTCATCGGAGAGGAATGTAAACATCAATTATTCTCCTGTGAGACTGTAGGAGGATTGTGCACTATTCTACTGCGTTTTGGTAAATGTTAAATGTTTTGTAGTATAAATAGTGCGATTAGTGTGTCCACACTGATGAGTTCAAAAAAAGAGTACACTTTAAATACCCAGATGATGCACTTAATTAACCGAAAAACAAAGTGTTGAATGTTAGACACTTCCTGCACTAAACTGTCGCAGCTTTATTTACGTAGCAGAGGGGGAGGGGCTATCAGACTCCAGTATTAAAATGGATGCAAAATAACCAAATAAAATTCATACTCTACTCACTTATACACTATGTACTCAACTGTGTAGAGTATAGTGCATCATTTGAGACACAACTTTGGAATATAGCTTATAGACCACTTTTATGCTTTTATAGAATATTTTAAGCTTGAAAACTCCAGTTTCTTTATAATTGAATACATACGAGCAACCATTACATTATTCAGAAACTCTCCCTATGTATTCCATGAAAGAAAGAAGGTTATATGGTATACCTATATACATGTATATATTTTTTATAGACTAAATTCATTCATTTATAAATCCATTTAAGATAAAAAAAAAAAGCCAAAGCCCCTGCAGTAGCGCTGCAGAGCCCCTAGGGTTTGGGGACTAGGGATGAGTTAAGATTTTTGAATATTATTTAGATAAGTTGATTTTATTATAGAATATCGAATAGGTTGTGTGATTTATTGTCTTTAAAAAAATCCCCTTGTTTTCGGTTCTGATGCGGTGGTGACATGTTCATGTTATCAGAGGTGGCGCTGCCAATAACGCATCTAAAAGCTGTCAATCAACTCTCAGACAACAGAAGAAGAAACATTATCACTGTGTAGTCTATACATCCATGTGTGCGTGCATGTGGGGAAGGGGTGCAATTTTCGAATAATAAGCGATCTTCGGTTATTACTTTTGCTTGAAATGCCCATCCCTATTGCGGACCCCCTATTAAATTCCCTTAGCTAAAGGTAAAGGGTTATTTTCGATTTCTTAATGTCAGTGGTGGTTGTTTTTGTGCTCAGTAGGACTCAGCTGAGGGTTATATAAATTAATGTTCTCTCAGGAATTCTAGTCTGATAAAAACAGACGGACTGAAGGTTCCCCCGCTCTGCTCTGTCTGACTCGGGCAGTTGGGCTGTAAGTATAGATCCTCCACAGGCTGTGATGACTCGGGGAATGTCTCGCTGTGAGAGGTTAGAATAAGGTCTCTGTTCTGTGTTTCAGGGACTATGTGCGCAGTGAGCTGGAGTCTGGCTACGAGGGCCCGCTGTACCTGGAGCCTCTGTCCATCAACCGCTTCACGACTGCGCTCATCTGTAAGTGCCTGACAAAGTCCCCAAAGACTGAATCACACTTTTAAAGTCAATGTGAAATGCTGTCCGTATCCCATTTTTACTTCCGTATAATGTGAAGGATTTCTGGGGGAACATATTAACTGAGAAAAATCAATTGACTGGATTGTGAAAAGTGGTTGTTGCATATACCAGTTGAAGGAAGTTTATAAGTTTTGATAAAAGATTACAAAGAAATTATAGTATTTTCAAATAATGTGCACTGTTGAAATAGGGCTATTAGGGCTGGGCAAAATAATACCAAAAATGATAACACTTTTGTTTAGGGTCCAATTCTCACTATTAGCTACACTCTCAGAAAAAAAGTTTCAACAGCTGTCACTGGGGTGGAATCTTTTCAAAATGTACACTTTTGTACCTAAAGGGTGCATATTGGTAACTTAAAAGTACATAAAATGTGCATATTAGTACCTAAAAGGAACAAAAGTTTACCTTTTGTAAAGATTCTGCCCCAGTGACAGATTTTGTACCTTTATTTTCTGAGAGTGTAGTTGCTTATTAGCATGCATATTAGGATATTGGCTATTTACTTATAAAGCACATATTAATGCCTTGTTCTGCATGACCATATTCTACCCAATACCTAAACGTAAAAACTACCTTACTAACTATTATTAAGCAGTAATTAGAAGTATATTGAGGCAAACATTGAAGTTAATAGTAAGAGTGTGACCAAAATAATATATCAGTTTTTTATATTTAATTAGCACAAGTAATTCATGAATTAATATAAATAAATATGATCTATTTTAATATCAATATATAATATCATATAATTTGCAGATGAGAAACGGTGCAAAAAGAGCTTAAAATGTACATTATTGCTACTGTCTCTGTCTTTGCTACATTGCTAGTAGAAGAGGACTGATTGAAATGTTCATGTGTCAGACTGATATCACTTTAAACAATGTTTTATTTAGAGGAAGAGTAAGTTATTACATTCTGATTAAAAATTCCATACACCAACTGCTAATAATCTAAAATAAAGTACCGGTACACCAATAAATCGTTCACAATATGACTATGAAGTTGCATTAATAAAATAAACGGGATCGGTTCTGATTTCATGTTGACTTCAAATGGGTGTTTCAAGTCATTCACAAGAGAAGCACTCTGTTAATATTCCTGTCATGTGTGAGACTCACACCGACTCATTACTGCTCTCATTCAGTCTCTGCAGCCTATTCTTTCTTGAACGTGTGCTCATGACATGTACTGTCATTGTCACTGTGGAGAGTTAGGTAGTTTTGCATGTCTTGGGATGTGATGTCAGAGGTCAAGCCATTTCTCGCTCTTGTTCCCCTCTCATAAGCCGCATGCCCTCAAACACGCTGCACGAGTGCCAGAGATGCAGATTTCATATTTTCCCTTGTCATCACTTTTGCTATAAGTACCATCCTTTTTAGTCCAGAGGTTTGGACTCCAGCTTAAAGTCCAAACCTCTCCTGCTCACTTCCTTTATTTGATTTGATTTTCTCACTCACAAATACTGTCAGCCCTTCCCCTTGTTTATAATGTCATACTCTCTCGCTCTCTCTCACTTTCTCTTTCACTGCATTTCATAAGTCTGTCCCTTTCTTTGACTCATGCTTTCTCATCAACTGTTTTTCTGACTTCTTTCTCACTCTTTTTGTGTTTCTTTAATACTGTTTAGGGGGTGAATCTCAACATCAAGAACATGTCATATTTCACCCTAAAATAAAAAATATATATATAACAAATTACACCATTTATTTTACAAGTGGAAAGTTGTTCATTTTAGCTCAGGTTCATGTTCTAGTTTATGTTAGCTCTGGTCCATTTAATATTAAGGTAACTAAATTAAGGTATTAGTTAATGCATTTACTAACATGAACTAACAATGAGCAATATATTTTGAAAGCTTTTATTAATCTTTGTTAATATTAGATAGTAAAAATATATTTGTTCATTTTATGGTCATGTTAGTTCACAGTGCATTAACTGATTTGAACAAATATTACTTTGGATGTTAACAATGTATTAGTAAATGTTAAAATTACTGTTGTTGACTAAGATCAAACAATGCTGTACAAGTATTGTTTATTGTTAGTTCATGTTAACTAATATAGTTATCTAATGTTAACAAATGTATTGTAAAGTGTTACCAATAATTTTAACTGATACAACTTTTGATTTTAATAATTATTGGTAAGTGTTGAATTTAACATTAACTAAGATTAATATGCTTTTTCATTGTTAGTTCATGTTAATCTGTTTTAAGATCATTATGATTTTTGCATTATGATGTTTCATTACAATTAAACAGATTATACCTTCCTTAATCTATCCTCAAATTGTCGGCACAGTATAAAAAGTGAAACAACAATTTTTATACTGGCTTAAATGAAAATCATTGTTACCAGTGCAAACCGGTTTTGTTCAGTTATTTATTTAGGTATTTTTCTGTTAGCACATAACAAAAGATGAATCATATTTTTAAAAGACATTAAAATATACATTTAAGGTATTTCGATATAAAGGTATACATTAGGTATACATTATTATGGGTAAGGTACTAGGATTATATTATTCCATTGCTGTACTTAATTTAAATTTCGCTGATTTGTTTAGAAATTATGAACAGAATCAGACAGACGGGTGATTTTCGTACTGCATTACAGTAATTAGAATGGGACTTAATACGTATTTAATAGGCTTAATTTTCTTTATGCAATCAAAAAAATAAAAAATAATTTCTCACTATCCATTTTTTTCCCCTTTTCATTTTGTGGTGATATATATAAGCCTAGCATTTGTTGGTGAGATTCACCCTTGAGTTTACTGCTTGCTCTTTCACTAGTGTGTTCATTGAGTTCTTGAGTGCTACCGAATCCTTCAGCCATTCCTCTGAATTCTGTAGGGCCTAATTAAACAAGAACACATGCATTCATTAACGTCAGTGAGTACAGTAGGGAACACGCAGCTCAGATCCAGGTGCTTTGCTGTGCTTTAATGTGCCATATTGCAGTTTGGTATCATTAGTAATCTTATTATTACTAAAATGCCTATATCTTCAATTCTATTATGAAAACTATGTTTTTTTCTTTCTCTGTGTATGTTTGAATAGGCCAGCTGGTGGTGTGTACCTTATGCTCCTGTGTGATGCAGACCAAGCGCATTTGGCTGTTCTCAGCGCACTTGCTTCCTCTGGTGGCCAGGCTGTGCCTGGTCCCTTTGGAGACCATTGTTTTCGTCAATCGCTTTGCCATGATTTTCACAGGCCTGGAAGTCATCTACTTCTTGGCCTCCAACCTGCTGGTGCCATTTAACCTGGCCAAGACAGCATACCGGGAGCTCGCACAGGTTAGACAGTGCCTTTCTAGGGAACAGTAGTGGCTTAAAGAGTGAGTTTTAGGGTAGATTTGAGAATGTCAAATCAAAGAAACAAGCATTAAGATTTTCTCTGCCTCATTCTGTTAGGTGGTGGAGGTTTATGGGTTGCTGGCTCTTGGGATGTCTCTGTGGAATCAGTTGGTTCTGCCTGTGTTGTTCATGTGTTTCTGGCTGGTTCTGTTTGCTCTGCAAATCTACACATATTTTAGCACACGAGACCAGCCCACGTCTAGAGAGAGGCTGCTCTTCCTTTTTCTCACCAGGTGAGTGGAAGTTCAGGCTGCTCTGCTCATAAATCCTGAGCATAATTTAGATGAATAAGATGTATATAAGAGTCCCTGATTTTTTTTATTTTTTTCATTATACAGTTTTGATTTGATAAAGTGTTAGTAAATGTAAATGTTTGATTTTGGTCTCATGAAGGTACGCAGCAACTTAAATTGTAAATGCTCTCCAGTATTGCAGAGTGCTGTTGTACTCCGTACTCTCTGCTGGGCCTGGTCTTCACCGTGTCCTTTGTTGCTTTGGGAGTGCTCACTCTTTGCAAGTTCTACCTGCAGGGCTACAGGGCTTTCATGAATGACAACACCATGCACAGGTATCATGTACCCTTCATATACCCTCTTGTTCCTCAGAAAAAGAAAAGAAAACTAAGCAAGTTGTTATAAAAAAAGAGTAAAAGTTTTCTTTTCCATGTAAGGAATGTGCATGATGAGCATTGACTGTCAGTTGCCATTTTGTTTGGTTTAATAATACAATTATGTTTTATTATTATTATGAATAATAATAATAATAATATAATTGTTATTATTTAATAATTATAATTTATGTTTTTGAAGGATGTCTCTTATGAAATCATTCTAATATGCTGTTTTGGTGCTCAAGAAACATTTGTTATTATTATCGATGTTGAAAATAGTTATGCTGCTTAATATTTTTGTGGAAAACGTGATACTTTTTGGACGTGATGTTCTTGGATAAATCGAAAGTTCAAATGAACAGCATTTATTTGAAATAGAAATCTTTTGCATCTTTAACTATCAAAAATATAATTTGATTATTAAATCTTACTGATCCCAAATTTCAGGATTTGAACTTGCCTCTAATCTCGGTAAACAAGCTTGGACTCTTCTTCACGCTGTCCCCCAATTAAACCACGCCTTTATGATAACCCCGCTAAACAGTTTGGCATAGAGTCTATATTTGATTCATTATGGCACCTTTTTATCACTTAATTGATCATTGAAATCACGGAAGTCCATCATTCCTCATCTCTCTATTAGGGGCATGACGGAGGGAATCACTCTTTTGATCCTCGCTGTTCAGACTGGACTGATCGAGCTAAAGGTCATCCACAGAGCCTTCCTCCTCAGCATCATCCTCTTCATTGTAGTGGCCTCCATCCTGCAGTCCATGCTGGAGATAGCTGATCCCATAGTGCTGGCGCTGGGAGCCTCCAGAGACAAGTACATAATAATGAAGGTTGAAGTCATGTATTATGCAAGTGGACGTTGTAATTCAGTATTCTGATTATTTTATAATCATCATTGCCAACAGGAGTTTATGGAAGCATTTCCGTGCGGTTAGCCTGTGCTTGTTCCTGCTGGTGTTCCCGGCCTACATGTCCTACATGATATGTCAGTTCTTTCACATGGACTTTTGGCTGCTTATCATCATCTCCTCCAGCATTCTGACCTCACTACAGGTACTCAAGAACACACCATCAGAAAGCTTTTTCCACTGCATTGCTTTTCCATTGTTTTTCTACGTTTGACCATTGCTCTTGCGTCTGGTGTCTTTTGCAGCATCACTGACATTGCATTCTCAAAGCATGGCGCTCAAGTTAAAAGAGTTCTCTCTAGACTTTTTGTTTTGTTTTGTTCCACTGACCTTTTAACCTTAAAAAACCTGTGTTAGAAACACTCAGAAAATGATATGGGAGTAATTGTAACACGCAATATGGTGCTGTAGGAAATTCTGCCGTTGGGTTAAAAGTGCCAGTCACGTGCGCATTAGCAAGATAAAACGTTGCTGGAATAGCAACATTTATGATGCCATTGTTTTCAAATTTTATTCCTGATATGACATGTTATTTCAATGTTATCTTGACAAACAAATTTGAAGATTTCAAATGATTTTGGTAAACTTAGCAGTTCTAATAGAAGACACTACACCATGAAGAGTATAATATGATTTCTTTTCAGCTTTCTAATTATATTTTTTTATATTCCTTATATAAAGTATATAAGTTTCTTTTGGTCGATGTTCTTGTTTTCCGCTAACCTTATCATAGTATAGAGATAAAACTGGTTCTGTGAGCCCCTGTAAATTCATAAAAAAATTAAATGTACATAAATAGTTTATTCTTAAAGAAAGGAGAAATGAAACTCTGGTTTAAGAGAATCGTTGCATCCTATATGTGGGGGGATGAATGTAAAAGAATGAAGAACTTCATTTTGGGGAGGGGGTGGGGAGGGGGAGGGGGTGGGGTGGGTGGGTGGGGTGAACGTCAGTACCAACAGTGATAAAATGCAAAATTATATTAAAGGAATCTCTGCAAGTGAAGTCATGAGTTGTGTTAGAATGATATAACAGCCAGGCTAATAAATATGAAAAAAAAAAAAAAAAAAAAAAATCATATAATATTTATCCATACTTTTATTTATATTCATTTTATTTACATTATTCCTTTATTTATATAATTTTAGTCGACCAACAGCTATTTTGTGTTCATTTAATTATAATTATACAAAATAGAATATTTAGTGTTATTTAAATTTAACTTAGTAATATTTAATAATAAGATAATATTAATTAGGCATTTGCATTTTTACTGATAATAACATTTCCAATATTTATTAATAACAAATATTAATAAATAAATAATTACATTTTTATATTAAGTATTTGTTTAATTGGAGCGCCATCGTCGGCCACCCACTGCCCTGCTCTCTGGTCATTAAGACTGAAAAGCCGATTACAGTTGACCATTATGGGAGTTTTATAATGTGAGATTCATCTGTTGTCCCTCTGTTTGGAACTCTTTCACTGCCAGGTGCTGGGAACACTGCTGATCTACATCCTCTTCATGGTGGAGGAGTTCCGCAAGGCTCCGGTGGAGAACATGGATGATGTCATCTACTGGGTGAACGGCACCTACAGGCTGCTGGAGTTCCTGGTTGCGCTGTGCGTGGTCGCGTACGGTGTGTCCGAGACTGTGTTTGGGGAGTGGACCGTGATGGGCTCTACCATCGTGCTCATCCATTCTTACTATAACGTGTGGCTGAGGGCCCAGCTGGGCTGGCAGAGTTTCCTGCTCCGCAGAGATGCTGTCAACAAGATCAAGAGCCTGCCAACAGCTTCTCACCAACAACTCCAACTGCACAATGACATCTGTTCCATCTGCTACCAGGTGTGTGTGGATGTGACGAGTTGTGTTTGTGATGGATGTCCAGGTACATTCCTTGTCTATTTCTGTGGTAGAGTGATGGTGGGTTCAGTTAGGGTTCATACAGTCCTCTAAGTGTTAAACTTATGCGCATAGTTTGTGCTACGCCATTTTTAGGATGGACATGAATGATATCTAATTTTGTAATTGGATTTAAAATGTCTTTGTCTGGTGGATGATTTTGAAGACTAAAGCAATAAGCCGTGGTTTACCGTGAATTTAGAACAGCTAAGGGCCGAAGGTGGATAATGTGATGATACTTCTACTACTAATATTAATACAATTTTCCATTATTCTAAAAATAATACTGATTTATGATAAGAACAAATAAAAATGATTATAGTTTTAATATATTTCTCTAAATTACTGTCATTTTTTTCATATTGTACATTTATAATATTGCTATTTAACAAAAATAATGATCGGTATATTTTTTTTGTGCTGTTAATTCAATTAATGATGTACTGTGTATACACACACATCTATATTATACATCCACACACACAGACATATATATGAAATATATATACATTTAATAATATATACACATACATATTTTATATTAGATGTGATTAATCGATTTGGCAGCACAATTTGTTTTTTTTAGACCTAACCTTTCCTGTTCTTGAATCTAGGACATGACGTCAGCTGTGATCACCCCCTGCAGTCACCTCTTCCATGCCGGCTGCTTGAAGAAGTGGTTGTATGTGCAGGAGACATGCCCTCTTTGCCACAACCAGCTGAAAGGCTCTTCACAGTCCGCCTCTTCCACACAGGACACCCCGCCACAAGAGACCCTGGATCTGGATCCTCCACAGCATCTAGAGTCAGATTCAAGCCTCCAGGTTCCCCAGCAAGACGACTCCACTCTCACTCCAGCATCAGACCTTGCAGCCGGGCTAAAAGAAGACGCTGCCTCTCCTGCCTGCTCCTCCTCCCAGTCCTAAACCTGCCTAACTCACACACTGCTGGCCTAAAGACTTGTGTTGCAGCAGAATGTCCGATGGGAAACTGTCGGCTTTCTGTGACGGTTACGCACACTGAATGCTCCTTAGACATCTCTACAATCAAAAACCCCTCTACAGTCCCCCTCTCATCCAAACCATCACAGAATCCAGAGGTGAAAAGAATCATTTCACCCCTCACACATCTGGATCTACCCAAACACCAGCTCTTCCCCACCCTTTATTATGAAACTACAATTTCCAGCAAACACCAACCTGAATGTGATCGTGTGTTGAATATAGGGCTGTGATGCTCTGTTGGCACTAGCATGCTCTCAGCATCCAATAGCAGTAGCCCGTCTCTTTTCTGTTCTCTATTTGTTTTCTTTGAGAGATATATATATATATATACAGTATATGCCACTGCATTTGCACTAATGTAACATAAAGCAATCCTCCAAAGTTTGTCTTGTCTGATACCAAATATTTTGGTGTGTATGCATTGGATCAAGTTATATATGAAATATATACCCATGTACAAATATATATGTAGTTTTGATATGAAAAAGTACAGTGTTAAGCAGCACCGAGTGTCATGAAGTGGCCTCAGGCTCATATGATCGCTACGCCTCTAGTGGTGATAGTGGGAAGTGCCTTTGGCTGTGGATCAGCACTGGTGACGGTTTTCGAGTCAAATTCATTCTCGTCAGTATTTGGCATTTAGCGCATTTGTGAACATGAATACATTAGAGAATGTATGAGCACACTTTGCAAATGCCGTTTAATTTAATATGTTTAATATAGTTTGTTAAATGAATGACGTTTGGCTTTAAATCTGGAAAAAAATTACTTTTATGTGGAACACCAGAGTTTTTAAATCTGTTACAGATATTTTTCCTTTTAAAAAACTAATCTGAATGAGAATGGAGAGTATATTCGTATACAGCATAAACGTGGAATGATGTTATGTGAAGGCTATATACTTTTGTTTGAATTGCAGCTGAATTCAGTCTAATATGCCTGAAGTCTGAACGTGAACTTGAATGTCAGAATAAATCCAACCCTAATGTATGAAACATTTGTTCTGGCTTTCTTTCACTGTGCCTTTCTGAGCTGTATAAAGACATTCACCTTGATTTTGCCAAGCTAGACATGTTCCTGGATCAATATGTTTTGTTGATCCTTGAACATCATTCCTGTCTAATAAATGTAGTGCTAACCCTATCCATAAACCTATCCCTTCCCATAACTTCTCCCTAAAATCAGAGAGAAATGATAGGGGAATAAGAATTGTGCAGGAGCCCCTAACCCTTGTTGTAAGCCTAAACTTGACATAAACTGTAAACTTGTCCCTCAAATCTGATTGGCTTGATTGGAATGTTGTTATGTGATCAACATCTTTGTTGATCCTGAACATACTTGGTGAAATCACGTTAACTGTAAAAGACTGGGCTCTCACCTGTAGTGGTGATGATGACAGTATGACATTTACAGTATGATGTTTAATGTTACCTTTAGCAAATCTTTACAAATATAAATAAATATCCATTTTCATAATTTACATAAAAAAAAATTGTGATGCCTAAATTGACTCAGGATTTGTAGTGTTTAGTTTAGACACATTTTTATTTTTATTTTTTTGGTTATTTATCAGTTATTGGTCATAACATGACTAACAGCTTCGTATATTATTTTGACCACTTCTGTTTTGAGTATAGGGCATGTCAGCTTTGATCACCTGATTTTGTTTTTGTTTGTTTGTGTGTGTGGTAGGCTAGTTTAAAAAAAACGCTGTTACATGTATGTTTCCATTTAAAAAGCAAATCTAAATGAAATTGGTGAGAATAATAGGCCTATTAGCAGCATTCTCAATGTATCCTTTGTTTTTATTCTGCATGGAAATTATGTTTTGTTTCAATTGCAGATGAATTCAGTAAAATATGCCTGAAGCCTGAATGTGAACCTGAATGTCCGAATAAATCCAAACCTAACGTATGAAACATTTGTCCTGGCTTTCTTTCCCAGTGCCTTTCTGAAGTGTAATAAGTCCTACAGGGCTCTTAAACCCACCTGTGATGAATCAAACAGACCCACACCTGAGTACTGAGGTAATGTCAGACTGCTGAAACCATCACAACATCTGATGAAGAGACACAGACAGGATATGCACTCATTTCCTGACCACTCACCATCTTTCAGAGGTCTGAAGAGGTCCCGGTTTTTTAAAAAAATTGATATTGATATGATGTAGGTAGGCAGGCATATATTCAGAGGCATAAGGTAATGTAAGTAGCCAACAATGCAACAATAATAAAACAATGTATTGACTTTTAATTCTGATACTAAAGTACTTTTAAAAACGAGTAGCCTATCTTCTACAATCTAGAAGTAAAAATCGGTCTTTACAACTTTTACTTGTAACGGAGTAGCCTACTTGACTAGTATCTGTACTTTCACTCAAGTAGGCTAAGGAAGTTGTGTAGGCTACTTTGTGCACCTCTGATCATATCTGTTCTTTTGACTTAACTCTTTAATTGAATATCATATGGATTTGGAAATGCGTCAGTGCGGGTTTGAAGTGATGGCATACACACATTAAACTGCAGTGTGAGGTGTCTAGTGCAGGCAGATGAGAGCGTTTATCCGCTTTTCCTGTGCGCGCACTTTAACTCCCTTTAGCGTGAGGAGTAGGAAGAGAGAATGGAGGAAACATTAGCAAATCAAAGAGCGCTACCCTTTAACCCGTCTCCATATTTCTGATCAAAGTTAGCCTTGAACTCTGACCTTTGTGTATAATGGAGAAAAAAGTACAAAAAAAAAAAATACATGTGAAAAGCAGGAACAAAGCACTCGGTCATTTTGGAAAGGCCAGATATTCCCTAGGTACTTTTTCTCACGGAACAACAATATAAATTATGTTGTCTTCACGGGTCCACACCAGTGTCATCATCCTCTCATTTTGGTGTGTGTGTGTGTGCGCGTGTGTGTGCGTGTGTGTGTGTGTGTGTGTGTGTGTGTGTGTGTGTGTGTGTGTGTGTGTGTGTGTGTGTGTGTGTGTGTGTGTGTGTGTGTGTGTGTGTGTGTGTGTGTGTGTGTGTGTGTGTGTGTGTGTGTGTGTGTGTGTGAAGGCATTCAGCAGGAAAGCCATGTTAAGGTCAAGTGTCACAAACTATCTTTTTTTCTCTCTCTCTTCAAACCAATATCTTCATAAGGATTTTGTTATAGGCTAATGTTATTCAAAAGTAATCACAAATTTAGGTCTGTCTAATTAAATATCTGATACGTTGAAAGGACAGTTTAGCCAAAAATGAAAAATCTATTAGGCTACATTATGATTTTTTCAGTCACCATTCACCATTCCAAAAAAATGCAATAAAAATGATGAATAGTGACTGAGGCTCTCGGTCCCTCGAATTCTGCATCACGTGTCTTTTTGTGTTTCACCGAAGGAAGAAAGAAAGTCATACTGGTTTGGAATGACACGAATGACACGTAAATAATTTTAGATTCATATCTTTACTTCACTCATTTTTTCTTCCAAAC
Organism: Phoxinus phoxinus; assembly: GCF_949152265.1. Lineage (NCBI taxonomy): Eukaryota > Metazoa > Chordata > Actinopteri > Cypriniformes > Leuciscidae > Phoxinus > Phoxinus phoxinus. The sequence goes on from NC_136887.1 coordinate 20,889,641, forward strand.
GTTTTCCCCCGTGTGGCCACAAGATGGCAATGTTGGGCTGTCGACGATTAATCGGGCGCCCTCTGTGTCCGATGATCCTCTAGTCTAAAAAGTCCGAAACTCTGGAATCGATTTCTTTGCTTTTTTCACAAACCAAATATTGTTTTTGTCGTTATTGTATATACAAAATATGCACACATTTTAGTTGTCATAATCACCACCAACTGTGACTCTTATTTGTCAATTAGTCTAAATAGCATAGGCCTAATGTTGAGCTGAGATGGATCACAACAAGGTAGACTAATCGATAGGTAATCAAATAGGTAATAGGTAATCCTCCTAACTATTTCATATAAATGGTAGATATTAATGAACACAATTATTATCGAGCTGCTTTCTTGCACTCTGACCTTGACGGGGAAAAAAGCCTACAGCCAAGTCAATTTTTTTAAGTTGTAGCCCACTGATTTAGGCAACTGCATTCTATCAAAACTGACAGACTTGATAGGCTTTTCTTTTTCTTAAAAAAAAAAAAAAAAACGTTTGATGTGACAATAACTTTGTTTTACATTATGATTTATTTTATGGTTATTGAATTCAATTAGGCTATGGTTAGGCTATCAACGACAGCGTGATTTATGTGGACATCTGTTTTTTTTTTTATCAAATCGAATTTGTCGCTGTCAGTAATATAATTAGTTAATCCTATATATGCCTATATAAACGTTAATTTGAGCATTTTTTATAAGATTATAATAAATATGAGCATATGTTAAAAAGAGTGTAGGCTACAGTGATCCAACCCACCCCCCCCCCCCCCCCCATGCATTTATAACGCTAGTCTAAATATTTAGCCTAAGTGATGCACAAAAGGTAAAAAGTGTTTTAATAGACTAAATTAAAGGTTTGTTTCTTATTTGGACATATGTAAATAGGCTACACCGTTTCCACCGGGACTCCTTGTGTAGTTTCTGCCACTTTAAACTGCAGTGTGGGAATATAAATACAGATTCCCTTCTGCCGGATCAGCACTGGATTGGACGGACGGACTCTGTTATATTTCCTCCGTCCTCTGTGGAGGATTTCATATTAGACTATATACTCCCTTTCCAACACGCACATGCTCATTTTTGAACACAAGTGGCTAAAGCTTTATAGTTGCATTCTAAGTGAACACTGTTGAGTGAACAATGAAAAACACAACGTGCTTTAAAGGATTCTGCGCTCCCAGCATTTACTTGTACCGGTATATTATTATCGCTTTATATAGGTTATCTGAGAAAGCAGCTGTTAAATTGTTTGCGTCTTTCCAGTTTTGTTTGATGCTCTTATGTCTGCTGTCTGAACAGATGTTTTATGGCTTATAATAACTATAGGCTACATTTTTCAAATAGGCTACATTGCAAACTTATTCGTTTTTGTAGTAGGCCTAGGCCTAAATAATTTTGTCATGTTAGTAGGCTAATAATTGTATTATTTATTTTTAGTTGATAACAGTTGATCTGCTGAAATTATGAAAAAGACAAATCTTTAATAATTATGACACTAATTATTCTTCACCACATTAGGCCTATTTGTCAAGCATATCACATGGGATGTCTCTCATACATTTAATAAAAACTCTGGTCTCATTATTTCGATGACAGGTGATCTCTGTTTACTTCATTATGGTATTGATTAATTTTATTTGACAAACGTGTTTTAAATAAAATCAATACACTAATATGACCGTGGTTCATTGCGGTTGTTTTACTAACTAGTAAGTTAGATTACAAAAGTTAGTAAGAGTTTATATTTTACCTGGATGTAAACAGACGCTGACGAACAGAAAAAAATCGCGTTTGCCTAGCAGGTAACCATAGCAACAGTAGGTGGCTTGAACACTTTGAGTCAGGACAATTATCGGTATAAATAAACAAACAAAATAAATAAACAAGCAATGCTATTATTTATCGCTTTATTAGGTCTACATGCACATTTCTCAACCAAAAAAAGAGAGAAAAGAACGTGTTTTGTTTAAAAAGTCTTTATGATAGATAGTTGACATTTGCTTAAATGTGCCAGGGGCGCCAAAAGACTCGTAGGCTACAGCGCGCGAGACAAACCTCAACAGACTGCTCCCCGAAATTCCTTTTAAAGTCCAACCCTTGAAAGAAAGTTATTGAATCCACACACTAGCTCATCCCTAAACTATTTAAACAAACTTACTGTGCTGTTTCTGATATAAAACAAACAATATTAAAAAAATAACTCAGCGTTCATGTGAACTGCATCAAATAGGCTTCAATCGCGCGCTCCGGTAGGCAGTTACCCTCGTGACATTAACTCGCGGCGCGCGCATAACTTCTTTTTGGTTTTCGCTCTAAACGCGCAGCTCGCTAAGTGGGCAGGGCGAGCTGTGATATCTAATTAGGCGACGGGCTTCGTGGTTGGATGGACAGCTAATGGTAGTTCGGCTTTACTTATGTTTGGGGGGCGGCCCTGTGTGCTCAGTCACTCCCTCCTCCTCCTCCTCATCCTCCTCCTCCTCCCTTTGGGGTTAGTTTGCTTGTGTTTAGTTCCCAGAGACAGTCAAATCGGATTCCTTTGGGAAAGGACACAAATCACTCCCGTTTGAACAAGGGGAACAGCGAGGGAGCTGTCTCCACAAGGGTCCACCTCTCCTGCTTGATTTCATATTGCTCATTCATGTGATTTGATCAGAGAATACTCTTTGTGGAGAAAGACAGGAAGGAGAAAATAAAGGGAAAAAAGTCTCTGGATGATGACATTTGATCTAACCCTCAGCGAAGCCCGTTCTTGATCCTATTGTTTCTTAAAGTGACATTAGACTTTTTGCGCACGCTAGACCAAAGGGACCTCCAGTCTAATCTTACAGTTTTGTTTGTTTGTTTGTTTATTGTTGCATGGTGTTCCCAAACCTGGATGTTGACATCTCGCGTTTCTTTTGGCACGTCGCTCTATTTTCTGTTTCAGAGGAAGCGCTAATAGAGACAAACGCGGTGACACCTGCTCACCCATACACTTCTCCTTGTCTTTTTTAACGGAGCGATCAAAAGAAGCCAGCACCGACTGAGACGGTGACAGGAGTCTGTTTTCATGTTCGGGATTCAAGACAGCATTCAAAGGAGCGGGAGTAGTATGAAAGAGGAGCCCATCGGTGCCGGGATGAACGCTGTCCGGACGTGGATGCAGGGCGCCGGAGTGTTGGATGCGAACACAGCCGCTCAGAGGTAAGCCGGCGGCGCCACGGGAACAACCACGCAGACGGAATATTGTGCGCTTATCATCTTGGGACGACACAAAACGGTCATGTAGCATATCACCCTAATCAGTGCGCGATATCTGCTTATTAATAACCAGGTGACAAAGAGATTGATTTATCGCTGCGATAAGTTTCGGATAGCATCCTCTCCGGCGTGCTGTCGACACCAACAGATAAAATGCTTGAGTTGCAAGTCACATTAAAACCGTTTTTTTTATTATTTCTAACCTTATTATTTCTAACGTTAAAATAGCCACAAACGTTTGCTTTTAAACGACTTCGCCAACAACTAGTTATGCATTGATTATGTGGCTTCAAATACTGATTTTGAAAGAAAATCCAAACTAGTAGTTAGTCATGAACAGTTGAACTAGTTGTTAGATCTAATTAGATTTATATATATTTTTTATTTATTTACCACAATTAAATCCAATATGTTAAGTAGCCTATTTGTTGTTATATATATAAAAAAGCCTAACTGCTTCAGAAAAAAAATCCTGCCTAATGATACAAAAGACTAGACTATATTAATAGACTTCTAAATGCTTGTTTAAGCTATTTAAATTGTTAAAATTACATTTTAAGACTTTTGCGCTCTATTTTGGAAACTAAAACAAATAATTTGTTTTAACCATTTTTAGATAAGTAGGCTAGCCATAGCCTATTTTTAAATAATTACAAAGAGTGTTGTTTTTATTTTATATATAGGCCTACATATATAAATATATAACTGTGTCTCTCTCTGTGCAGTGGAGTGGGTCTTGCTCGAGCTCACTTTGAGAAGCAGCCTCCTTCAAATCTTCGCAAATCCAACTTCTTCCACTTCGTTTTAGCGCTATACGACAGACAAGGACAACCCGTGGAAATTGAAAGAACTTCTTTTGTTGGATTTGTTGAAAAAGAAAAGGCAAGTGTAACGTTCTCTTTTGCATATATTGGTTTTGCAAATTTGAGTGAAAATTCTGATCATTTTTTAAAAGTCTAGGCTAACAGAGAAAATGTCACTTGATGCTGGCGTAAAGTTTAAATCTTTATTCTTGCATTATTACTGATCTATTACATCTTAGCTCGTAAACATAATTTAATTATTATATATAGCCTATATATTTTTTACATAGGCTATTCATCCCTAATAATTTAAGAGGATCTCAGGTTTTTTTTTTTTTCTCTTTCAGTTTATGTAGCCTATCTTCTGTATATTTTACAGAAAGTTACAGTGATAACCTAAGGTCATATAATACATTTTCCCTTTCAAAACACTAATAAAACTGAACATTTTTTATATGAAGAACCGTATGTTTTCTTTAAATCTGTGAAAACATTTGCAAATAAAGTGACTGACTGCTGATTTCATTAAAAGATGTGGCTATTAATGCTTACTGTAGCCTATAGTCACTCACTTTATAGGCTAGACACGTCTATATACCGGGTATATGCTACATTGTTATTGATCATATCACGTTGTAAAAATACACACAACTTTATTTTTTAAGAACGCTATTTGATTTTAAACTTGATTCTTACTCACTGAAAATGACGTACAGTTCAGATTTTGTTTCAGCTGACTATACCCTTGCGTTTTTTTTTTTTTTTTTGGGCCTCCTGGTCTGCTGGGAAATAGCCGGTCTGACTCACAGGGCTCGTCAGGAATTATCAAATGGGTTTTTCTTGCTAACCATCAAATTTATTTCCGCAGGAATCTAGCGGAGAAAAGACAAACAATGGGATCCATTACAGATTGCAGCTTCTTTACAGCAACGGTAAGACGGAACGCATTATCTAAGATTCATTGAACTTTGCATAAACACATCAGGTAGATATTTACTTCAGTATCAAAAAAAAAAAAAAAGAACAGCGAGAAGGGGTGACAAGAAATAAATAATTCCCTATTTAACTAGATAAAACTGATTGAAAATAAATGTAATGCTAATAATAATAGGATAATAATAATTGGCCTATACTGTCATAATAATTCGAATAATTGTTCAAACAAAAGATATTAAAATGCGCAGCAAAGTCGTTGCGTTTTAACTAGGCTATGAATATTATTGAAACACAAAACGATCGCCATTAGTGCAGTTTTCCGGTTACGCGTTTTCCAGAAATGTGCACTTCATTTTTGATGGAAGCTAATGGCCTGGCCATAATGAAAGTAGCCTAGTACACTCTTTTCTGTCGACTAATGTGGCAAATTACAACCAGGCGTTTGCAAATTTGTTGCGCCAGTTTCTCATGCTTCTAAACCTGTATTTTAGTTAGTTGAAAATCATGATTTTCATGTGATTGTTATTTAGATTATTTCTATTTTACATTATTTTATTAGATTTATTTTACCACAGTTTTCTTGTTTATTTTTCTCGGTAAAAGCTATTTTTATTTTAGTTTGTGTGTGTGTGGGTCTTATATCAGTTTGTTTGATCCAAAACCAATTTCATAATCTTTTAACACTGTGTGCAAACTATGTTGGGTTGGGTTGTCTAGACATTTGAAATATTTATGTTGTATTAAACCCATGTTATTGTGAATGGCAAATATATACCTGCCAGATTTATTTCTAATCCATGTGTGTGCGTATATGACCTGCATTGTACTGAGTTAAAGAGGAGTTATTTTCTCTCCTCTACAGGCATCAGAACAGAACAGGACTTTTACGTACGCCTGATTGACTCCATGACCAAACAGGTAAGACATTATTTTAAAATCCCTACGGTCTGCTGGTGAATATCGTCACATTTGCAGTGAGAGTGAACATGTGTGTGTGTGTGTGTGTGTGCTGTGCCGTGCACCCTGGTGAGTTTGGGGTTACACTCTAGCATGCCTCAGGGGCACGAGGATCGGTTAGTGTCTAAATATGACATACTCTCTCTGGGACATCATTTAAGATGACTGAGCGTATGCATGTATTTATGTGCATACGTGTGACAGCGAGATTGATAGCTAGAGAGAGAAAGAAAGAGACTTTCAGTTGTATTCACTGTCTGTCACGGGGGATTATCCAGTGGTGCCTTTCAATGTTTAAACAGCATACTTCCAGTTTTTGAGTGTGTGTGTGTCTTTTGCAACGCCTGTAGACTTATCTGTGTGTATTCAAATGTGTTGTGGGAACAGATGTTTATTATGAACAGGCATGCATAAAGATTGTTATAGCTTGTCGTATTAACTATGCAGGTTGTGAACTTTAATCTTGGAGAAAAACACACAGGGCAGCGAGAGTGACCTCACATTCTCATATGTGGCGCTCTTCTTTTTCACCCTAAAACAGAAACACCCTCTCCCCCTCTCTCTCACTCGTCCCCTCACTTCCTCTCTCATGATCTCTGTCTATAAATGTTGTGTTAAAGACACTTTAGGGAAAGTGTATCCAACAACGCTAACAGCTGCGAGTCAAGAAGTGTGACAATAAATTTTAGTTCAAAGTTTCATCATTTCAAACAAGAGAGACAAAATATTGAATGCATTTGTAATCAAATAACTATGCAAAGCTTATAAGCTAATTTGACTAATAACTAAAATAATTGTATTTCTCATAAGCTGGTTTGCCGTAGTCGTTTTGTATGACAAGTAATATGCGCGTATGTGTGTGACCCCAGGCAGGGTGAAGTGTGTATAGATACTAGGTAATTAGCAGGCGCTGTGACAGACGCGAACACTTAGTACATCATGTGATTTAAACACGCCAGCTCGATTACCCTGTTGTTCCACCCTGTTGCTGTATGAATGCTTATTGAGAATAATGAAGTGGAGAAAGAGAGATATACTAAAACATCATATCTGACAATTATTTTAATTTAGTCAAAAAATTTGGTATAAAACATTTAGTGTTCTTTACATTTTCTTTAAGTGTTCTTTTATAGTAATGTTTAATATTTATTTTACACATTTTTTTTTTAACTACATTTTCACTCCATTCCATTCAGAAATTCCTACTACGAAATCCCTGGATGTTACATTTGGCGCAAACAGTTCTGCAGCTCCAATTTCTGTATTGTGTGATTTGTTTGTGGTTTTTAATTTCCTTCTGCATGAATGTTTATATGCGGGAAGCTAGGTGCTGTTACTGATGCTAGTTCTTGCCCGCTCTCTGCTGAGCGGTTTGGCCGGCGTGTAGCGGGACAGATTTATGTGTGTGGGTGAAAGGCAGGAGCGTTGTGCTGAGGGAGAGAGACTGTTCTCTGACACCCCTGAGGTAAATACAGTGGCCAGGGGGACTGGCCCCGGCTCAGCCTTTCACTGAGTGTCTCAATAAAAAGCCGTTTATCTCCCCAGGGTTGTCTCCCACGTGCACATATATTACAGACTGATTTATTGGCTATTTCTGTGGCAAACAGCCCTGCCATACCTGTTAATGATGTGGTGCCACTGAGTGAACGAGAAAGGGAGATAGTGTTTGTGAGAGTTTGGCAGCCTAGTCAGCATGCTAGCGGAATATACTGGTACTTTACAAAAAGTTATCAGATGGTATACTAGTAAGGTACCATGGTATTTACATTAAAACAATTTGCAAAATGTTTTATGTTTAGGGGTACATTAGCTTGTCTCTGCAGCAATAGACAACTTAGTACCTTATTTACCCTTAAAGGTCACATATTATTACTTGTATTATAAATGTTGTCCCTTTAAGGGTACTGCCCCATTGAAAGGTGCAATTTTGCACTTATTTAATGACAGTATTACCATGGTATCAATCCAGAAAATTTGGTAAATATCTGTTAGGGTATAACTCAGGTCTTTCAGCAACAAATTATTCTTTCACTACATTTCCCAGAATCCTTTTCTCAAATGCTCCTATATTTACATTCAATTCCTCCTTTAAAGTATGGTCACGTTTACCGTTGTTTGGCAAATGTTTGTGTGTGACTGTCACACTTTGGCTGAGCGTGGTGAGGCAGGACGTGAAGACGAAGTTAAAAGTGAACAGAGTTTATTGACAGAAAGATAACTACACCAATCTGGACTGAAGAAGCATTAATAAGAACCGATAAATGAGAACTATAACACAGGCATGTATATACAGTGAAAACAAAGATGATTGGATTAACACAGGTGAAACAAATGAGGGAACTGATGAGTAACCATAGAAACAAACTAGAACACAATGAGTTCTATCTAGGATACAAACAAATGGCGGGAAACTGAGAACAAAGGAGACTGAAGGATACAAATTAAAATCCATGAGGGTGAAACTAAGAATAATCGTGACAGTGACGTCCAGTCAATTCAATAGGATTCAATGTGTTCTGGATTTTCATGTGGGGCGAAACGTTTACTAACGCAGATTTCACAACAGGCACAGATTTGCTGTGTTGACCAATAGAAATCTGCTTGGTTTGAATGTGTGTTTTACAGCTACATTATTTACAATAGAAATGGACCTTTTGTTGCCCACGAAATTTCCTGAAAAAATGTGTAACCAACCACATATTTATTCGTGTCAAAGACAAACTTGCGCAAGGCCTTTTGACTGGCTCTTCAGATTTCAGATCTTGTTGTCATTTGACTGTGGCGTTTTCTCTCTCTCTCATCCATGTCAGCTTGAAACGCGGCTTAGGTCATGATGGAGTGTTAGCTGGTATTTAAATGCCTTTTGAAAAACCTGGTCCAAAACCACTCTGCGGTGAGCAGTCAGCCTACATATGCTGAGGAGTGCTCGCAATGTGTTTAAGATTTCCCATTAAAGCCCCATAACTCTGTACAGAGAGGCTATACAGAGCGCCTCTCCACTCAGCATGTGCTGGCTTTGGCAGTGTCGGACGGGAGGGCTGATGAGCAGGTTTATAGAGCTGTTCAACACACACTTCTCTTTAGCACTTAGCAAGGCAGTGAAGTCCAGTCGCCTGACCACACAGTTAGCTGGTGAGAGCTTCTGTACATACACGCACAGCTATTAGAGACAATCAAACAATCCGGGCTAGAGCTGCAAGGATCAAGTTTGCTTCAAAATAAAGAAACGGTTCACGCTAAGCATGAAAACTGACACAATCAGTGCCCGTCTTATGCTCACGCTCACAATAAACCCACATTCGCTCTCTCGGTTTGCCTGTGGGAACGGTTGGAGCGGGCGAGGAGAGATGGAGCGGGTGTCAAGCTGACAGGCCGTATCTGTGATCAACGCATGAGCTCGTGACAGATCTGATGAAGACAATGCAGTAAAAGACTCTCTCTCTCGCTCTTTATCCTTCCATCCAACTGTTTCCCTCAACAGCTGAAGCACAGAACAAAAGCGAATCGCATACGCGGGCTTAATGCGCACACACACTGCGCTGACACGCTAGCGTGATGGTAACAAAGAGGGAAATGTGTTTTCATGTATTTACAGTGAATTGTTTACATGCCTCAGATGCGGCTGTCAGTTCAAGGCTGCACTGCCGGCTCTCAAACGAGATTTGAGGAGCAGTTTGTGCAATATAAAATATGCATTAAAAGCAGCATCAGGGCCTAATGAAAGCTTCACACACACCTCGGCGCACCGCGCCATGCATGTTTCATGCGCTTCACGGCCCTCCTTAAGGAGAGCTTTGTTCAGAAAAGTGCTGGGCTGGAACCGGTGGGCAACTCAGAGCTGTAGCTCGCCTGTTGCTGTGTGTGTGTTTTTTAGAGCTAAGCTTCAGGCAGATTCCTAAATAAATTTGCTCAGGAGAGAGGAAGGTCCCGGCCGTTCTTTCGCTTTGGTGCTGCTTGTGAGCGTATTTTTCCTGTTAATTGCGAAATAGGGTGTGTTAACTTGCCAGAAACACTTCCCCAAAGTATACGACATGCAACAAAGTGACACAAATCTCCTATATTAGATATTTCCTGTAATCAGAAGCTGTTTGGAGATTCTGAAGATGTCAGATGTGAATGGCCGCTCTGTGCCAGGCCACATAAAGGCTTAATGCTACTCATTTGCAAATATTTACACACACAAGTTTTGAGGGCCTAAATATCGCAGTGATTAAGTCTGCTCATCTACATTGAAAATGTGTGTGTGCTTGTGTGAAATTTGTAGCAATTTGTAGCATTCAAAGCTACGATAGACCATGACCTTAAAATACTTTTTTTGTTGCAACTTGGTGATGAAAAGTGAGGATTTGGGTAAAATAGGAAGTCCGCCCCACAAAGGCAAAACACAGTAACTATAAGCGACAAATGATAGTCTAAGTAAACATTAATTAGTAATAGTTTTTTAAATAGGCCTACTTTAAGCATTTTATTAAAATATGTAAATTATATTAGATGAATAAATAGGTGAATAAATTATATTCTACATACCATTAGAGTACTGTTAGATGTAACTTAATTTTTAAATTAAAAAACAGTCCTAAAGATACATTTGGTATATATATATATATATATATATATATATATATATATATATATATATATATATATATATATATATATATATATATATATACATACACACAAAACCCCTAGTGCAAGAAAGTTCAGTCTTTCAAGTTCAGTACTCAATAGACAAAATCTGTTTTTTAACTGTTTTTTTAAGCACGATAGGTGTGACGTCAAGGGCTATCTTGAATCCAGAGGAGTATGCACTACCATTGTTGTGTTTGCCTCTGAGGAGAAATTGACAAACTGTTTTTAGACTTTTTCCAGGCACTTATGTACCCTACTGTTCTCTGCATGGAGTTATTCTGAGTCTGTTTGCAGGGGCTTTGTGTGATAAATAGCCGGTCTTATATATGAAATGAATGTGTGGAGGTGTAGAGGACGTCTTTGTGTGGCCTGAGCTGCTCTCTCTGCCTCCCTCTTTCTCTCAGAAAGCCTGCAGGGTCGAGGCTCTAGGCTCAGACAGTGATGCATGCTTGCTCGCTTTTAGAGGACCTTGACCCTCATTTCCGCAATGTGAAACCTTACAAACAAATGTCCCCGGATCACCTATGTCCTCTAACCACAGCAATGACAGGAAATAATAATTAAAAATATATAAACATGGCTGAAACGATTTGTCGACCAAATTGTCGATATAATTTTGATGTTGGAAAGTCTTTTGATCTCTTAATGATTTTGCATTTTAAGGGCCTGCGATAACGCGTTTGACCAGGCAGGCGCTGTAGCGCAATACTGTAATACAGCTCTCCCGAATGAAATCCGATAGAAGAAGACACGGCGTTTCAGAGTGCAAACAAAGCCGAACCAGTAGAGTTTGGGAGGGTTTAACTAACATAACTAAAATTATAATAATAATTAAAAAAATTATGTCATATGCAGCTGCCTACTCTCACGCATTCAGAGACAACACTGTTCATTTCTCATGCAGTGAAAATACATCGCAGAGCAAAGAGGACACTGAAAATGCGCAGACAGACAAGACAGAAAAGGTTACTTTTGAAACAAAAATAAATATGAAACAAAGTTTCAGATGTTAAACTCTGTCAATTTTACTACGACATTCAAACAATGAATGTGGTTTTGGCGCTTTTTAATGTGTCGTGAGATTTGCTGTAGGCTTCAGTTCAAGCAGCACGTGAACCGACCATCTCTTGCTCTTTACTACTAGTTATAGCACGAAAATGAACACGAATGAACGTCAGAAGGTAGGCCTATGTTGGAAGAATCTATAACTTAATAAAATGTATAATTTCTCATGTGATAGCTCAATCAATGTTTCAACAGCTGAAAGACGCCAAATAAAACAGCTTGTAAACAAATCTTTTACCTCAGGAAAACCATTCAATGACCATAAATTCGATAATCAGCTAGAAAAATGTACTCTAGAGACAATAAACTCGATAATAAGCTAGAATTCATATTTGTACTCTTACTAAAAAGTTATTCTTATAATGTTATTATTTTAAAAACTGTGTTGAATGCAATTGTATTTAAATCAGTTGTTAATTTGAACCTTTAATATTATAGGAATGTGTTCCCCAATATTAATAACTTTCTTTTCTGATGCTTTACTTATAAAACTTGTTTTCAAACAAGTGTTTCATGTAATTGAAAAAGCATTGGGCACTTGTGAGGGAAACAGTTCCTCATTAGAACCATCAGCTGTTTTTCTGTGTCTTCAGTTGCCATAAGTGGCATGTATATGTGTGTTCAGAGAGAAAGAGAGAGTGATTCATGGCAAACGGGTTTAAGTGTGTGTGTGAGACAGAGAGCAGCCTGTTAATAGTCTGCAGTGTGTGTATGTTTTGAGTAGAGTCACTGATTCACGGCTGTGGGGGACATCTTGTGTGGAATTGAAGGATGGAAACAAAGCTGAGGTTTTTGGATGAAGTGTTAGCTGGGCCAGATGGCTCGCTATGCTCCAGTCTGGCAGCCCAACTGCTTGCCGCACACATAAACACACACATGCTAATGCACAAATACATGCGTGAATGCATACACATGCACAGAGTCTCACAGATGCAGGCTTATGGAAGCTCACGCGCACACATCTTTCCGAGAGGGCTATTTCACACTAGTTGGAGTACGACACTAATTTAGAGGGACCTGTGATTATGCAGTTTATCGGATCACCCTCCTTTATCTCTTTTCACGTCGCAAATGTCTTTTCTCATCTAGTAAATAATAAAGAGTGCTTTGCTGAACAATAATGTTTTGCATTGTACTATCGTTAGCCAATCTGTGAGCCCCAGATGCCTGTGGAGGGTGGGCACTGTGGCAAGGGTGGTCCTCTATGACATAAGAGGACAGTAATCTGCACAGTTCAACAAACACTACACACATAGTTCTTTTGATTCCACACATCTGCTTTTAATTAAGCCAAAGAGCAACAAATGATGGAACTGAATGTTGCCAAGAGAAAACAATGCAGGATTGTGCAAAATTCAAAATTGAAGAATTGGCCTCCTTTCAATTCATGGGAGCGAATCAGAATTTAATTGGCCACACCCCACAGGAAGTTGAAATTCTGGGAAATAAAGCGTTCTTTCACAAAAGTCTGTCTATCTGTCCATCTATCGCCTTTTTTTATCCCCCCACCCCCCCATTTTTTTTTGTGTTTGTGTTGACAAACTGCTTTTTTAAGTTAAATGATAGTTACATAAATGTTCTTACATTCAAGTTTGAATCGCAATTCTGCATCCCTTTTTCTAATTCAATTCAAATTTCCTTCAGATTTAGGATTTGAATTGTAATTTAAAGGACATTCTTCTATGAACATATGCTAGTGTTGTTCATTGGTGTCAACTCTGAAACAAAAGATAAAATAAGTTGTCAGTTACCACTGCACTGACAGTGATTTTATAGATTTGATGTTAAAGGAATAGTTCACCCAAACATAAACTCTGCCATAATTTACTCCTTACCTGTATGAGCAGCTTATTTTCTTTCTTTCTTCTGTGGAACACAAATAGAGATGACAGAATGATCATGCTGCTCTTTCCCATATAGCTCCAAAAAGTACCATAGAAATAATCCATTTGAATCAAGCAATAGCTTTTTTTATTAACAGAAAATTAAGTTATTATTCATTGATTTGAAGATTTTCATATTCAAAGTTTGGATGTCTCCATGTTTGATGTCAACGACACCAAACACCATTGATTCTTTCTCACAACCGAACGTGACGCACCAAGTTTAAGCTCTTAGAGAGGTGGTTGAGGATTGTTTTCCATTGCAGCAGGTAAGTGGGCATTAAATTGCCCACTTTAAGCCTGGCTCAGCCAGAGACAGACCACCCCGCACACGAAGGCTCTGTTCAAGCCGTCCCACGGTGCACTAGGCGATTTTTATTGATTGATTTCCTGAAACAAAATGACATGAATGTAATTCAGCACCCAGTGTGTAGAGTGAGAAACACAGGACCAAATGAACAAAACATTTAGAAACAAAGATACTAAAACTGAACTGATCATTCCCATGCTGCATGAGATCTTTCAACGACAGCCTCTGCCAGATGGAAGAAGGGTCACATTCACCGCATATAAGCGCTGCAGTGTGTGTATGGAGAAATGATGTGATGTCATAATGTTTTTGTTTCAGTGAAACGATACAACCAGATATCCAATTCTTTTCATGGTAGAATTTAAAACACCCGAAGAGTTAGTCATGGAAATTCGTGCACGCTCTGAGCGTTTACAGCACAAGGAGAAAATGTTGTTTGTCAATTTTCTCTAACCACATTTTTTCCACCTTCTCTTGTCCATCAGGCAATTATCTATGAAGGGCAAGACAAAAACCCAGAGATGTGCCGGGTGCTGCTGACGCACGAGATCATGTGCAGGTGAGAAACACACACACATGCAATACACCACACTCCCTCCTTCACTATTACACAATCAAGCTCTTGAATCTTCCCTACCAAGCTCTGCCCGCTGACTGTGAGAGCTTTACTTTGGCTTCATTCTTGTCTTGGCAAGGCTGCAGACCTCTGGATCTAGCATTAGTGTGACACGGCTGAGCTTTCTGCTCACACACACACAGCTGTGTGTAAGCCTTGTTGTAAAATTAGACGTAAGAGGGAGGATAGATTAACATTATTATAAAATTGCTGAAAGGTCAGATCATTATTCTTTAATTTATCAAAACCGTCCGTCAAAACTAGAATAAACTGTTTACTTCTTTTTAAGAGGGATGCAGTACGTTTATATCAAGGCTCAAGTTTAGACTTACGATGCACTATTACACAAGACACTCCCAGATCATTTTTCACCAGCCCAAATGGGATCCTGATAAAGTTACGCCAGCCTGTTTCCTATCAGAGTTAGAACTGTTCTTTTCCCAGACTCTGGCTCAGCCTTAAAAATCAAATTTTGAGTTTGTTCAAAATAGATGCCAGCCAACATTTCTATTTTTGGAGGCCCATTTACCGGTGGTTGGTGGCTCTTATTTTAATTATTGTTTAAATAAACACTCAAAAGCCAAGTAGAGTAATACACTTTTGGACAGCACATTTTATAGTCATATAGTTGACACCATTCAGAATTGAAATTCCTGATTTTGAATTGAATCCACAAACATGATGCAGAATTGCTATTTAAATAACTAGGAACTCATTAACCAAAAAGTTTGTCAAGACAAATTTTGAACTTGATTTGTAAAAAGCCTTGAAGTTTGAAGCTTTACATGGATAGATTGGAGCGCTGTCAAATCGATGAATCGAATATATGTGTGTGTGTATACACACACACACACGCACACACACGTTAGATGCGATTAATCGATTTGACAGCACTAATAGATTGATACATTCGTGAATTTAAAGGGAGCCGGATTTTCAGTTCTGAATTTTGCATGTCCCTGTTTGTTGTGACTGTATAAAAAATGTTTAATGGAATGAGAAATGGAGTAAGACAGACCTTAAGTTCAGAGCAGCCCTCGTCTCTCTGCCTTCTTGAATCTCTATCCAGGTCATCCACTTCTTGCTCTGAAAAAAAAGAAGAGAGAGAGCGAGAGAAAGCCATGCACCTTTAATTAAAATCAAAAGATAAATTCCTTGCACTTAAAACTGGGTTGTGGAGATGAGTCCTCATCTATTTTTGGTTGAAATGGAGAGCATTTGAACAGTTTTCTACTAAAAATATACCACTCATGCTTGCTTAATTAGGACAAGGAAAAACTCATTACTCAATAAGAATCCTCTTGTTATTCCACAGCTAATGAATGCAGCTTGCTTTGAGTTTTGACAATGAAATATGTGCAGGCGAGCCAAGGCTCTCTCCTCTTTCTCTTTCAATCTTTCACTCCCCCTCACTACCCCTCTCTCTCTCTCTCTCTCTCTCTCTCTCTCTCTCTCTCTCTCTCTCGCTCTCTCTCTCTCTCACACACACACACACACACACACACACACACACACACACACACACACACACACACACACACACACACACACACACACACACACACACACACACACACACACACACACACACACAGCTTTCTGTTATCGCTCTTTCAAAATACTTGAATTAAAAATACTGATTTAAAGATGTGTATTGACACAAACACTTAGTACCATACGTGCCTACAAAGGCTCACCACGTCAGCTTTGATCTGCCACTGTAGGATTACACGGATCACATCTGAAGTACATATCGCTATTGGAAGCCATAAGGTCCCGCCAATGCAAATGTCTGTACTTGGTTGCACACCAAAGAGCTTTCTAAAAGCAGCAGAAAAGGAAAAAGCGTCTATTTTAAAAGAGTAAACAACTAAATCCCGTCTCTATCTTCCTCCTTTTTCCCCTTCTTCATCTGTATATGGTGTTTCGATACAGAGCCTGTGCTGAGAGAAAGGCACAATTACCAGTCTGCAATTAGACTGCTCTCCATTAATCAGGGCTGTTAATTGCTGTACGCCTTGCCATTAGCCATATGGTGCCGCATGGGCCTGCAAGCATGAGACACAAACGCGTTTTCCCAAACAACTCGCTCACAGGCAAGGCTAGAGACAATCGCTCAAACGCAACTCTGGGCTCTTTATGATGGAGTTCCACATCCTCATACGCACGGATTGATGAGATTTTGTTTGGTTTGTGTGGTGCAGATGAAACATCACAAACTTGGCCAGATTATTAAAGGCTGGGTGGTCACAGTTGGAGAAACGCTGCTTTGTTTGGTTTTGGGGGCTATTTTAGAGCCGCTGTCTGTAAAGAAGCTGGACTAAGGGCAGTTTGGCTTTAATGGCATCAGCGAGGGCCACATCCTGGTAATTACGTGCAGCAATTTGGATTTAATTTCTTCAAATGCTGCAGCAGGAGGAAACGCTTGAGATTAAAGATTATGGTTCCCCTGCAGGTCCGCTGGGACGGAGCAAAATGAGCCGGAATGGGCGAAAAATCCCCCTGAACGAAGCCAGAGCATGCATGGAGTCATTAGCATATCGTTGATGGGGGGCTTGGCGGTTCACCGATGGTGGTGGGGGGCCGTGTTGTGGTTTCCCATGGGTTCTGGCTGGCTGTTGGGTTATCGGAGTGTCACATCCATCTGTGCCCACCCCTCACATCCCAGAAAGCTTTGCTTCTGTGTGACCCACTTCTGAGAGAACATTGCTAAAGACTTGACTGCTCTCAGAGGAGTGAGAGAAAATGAGAGCAGAGAGAGGAAGGAAGGTAAAAATACAACAGCAAGGAAGAGTAAACCGAGACGGAAGCACCACACTCTGTCCAAACTAACAACAACGCTTAGACCGCCAGGGTGCGTGAATGAGGGGTCAAGCTCAATCCATCTTATCAAGCTCATCAGGTCTAAAGGAGCCAACTCGCACACAGATCTGTTCTGCTACTATCACATGATGTCTCATGCCCTATACTTTCTCTCATTCAAGCCCCTCTGCCATCTGTGCAGGGAAACCTGAACTCACCGCCCCACCTGCTGTTTACCGCCGAAGACACCATATATATACACCCCTTTTCCATCCCTCCTGTCTTCTTTCACTTGCTCATGCTCCAATATCCATCTTGTTCTCCGCTGTTGGAATACAATTTAACACACACACACACACACACACACACACACACACACACACACACACACACACACACACACACACACACACACACACACACACACACACACACACACACACACACACACAGTTCTATACTTTTTTCTGATTATGTAAAATATACTATGTAATATAAAAAAATAGGCTATACATTTATTCTGGGAACACATTAGCAACACTTGCCTCTTCTGTCTTCATGAAATCCTTCCAGGATGTGTCCTCTTTACCTTCGCCTCTCCTCCTGTATCCTTTCCTCTCCTTCCCTTGCCCTAGTCTCCTCTCTCCATCACTCTTTAACTGCCAAGTTATCAGCCACACTTCTTATCCTTCAATAACCGTCTCTGAGCCGGGCAGTCTGTTAGCTGTAATTACTAATACACTGGCCGAGAAGCAGCATATTGTGTGCTGTGTGTACAGTAGTGAATGCCTGCCTTAAAGGAGTGAAAGAAAGACTTCTTTATATTTGCCACCTCTTCCTTCTCCACTGTGTTTGAGTTCAGTGCTTACATATGTGCAGTAATACTCAGATTAACTGCTCTCTTCCTCTCTTTCTCCCCCTCCATCTCTATTAGCCGCTGCTGTGACAAAAAAAGTTGTGGCAACCGTAACGAGACGCCGTCTGACCCAGTCATCATCGACAGGTAAGAGCTGGGTATTTTTATGTGTGTTGCAATGTATCTGATCATCACACTGGACAGGAAGTCCAGTGGAAGGGTTGCAAGTGGCTTCATTTGAAAGTTATAAAGGATAGTTTGTCAGGGTAGATTCCATATTTAATTTGACCCGAAATAAAATGAGGTTGTAATGGCACTTGCCTCAGTCATTTTTTTTTTTTTTTCAATTTACATTTCTTTTCTATACTCCGCATCCTTAAAAAACATTTAAAAGTTTGGGGTCAGTTAGATTTTTTTTTCCATTAAAAAAAAGTATACTTTAATTCAGCAAGAATGCGTTAAATTGATCAAAAGTTAGAGTAAATATCTTGAAAAAATGTATCATGGTGTCCAGAAAAAAAATATTAACCTGTGCAATTATTTTCAATAAGAAATGTTTCACCAAATATATGAATAAATTACATTTGAATTCAAATATATTTAAAAATCGAAAACAGTACTGACCCCAAACTTTTGATTGGTAATGTACAAGGAAATAACAGCCTGTTATAATTTTTAATTTAGTATGTGAATCGCCACAGAGGTAATGCTGTAAATGAATTCAAATAGCATTCAAACAAGTCAAAATTACAAGTGTTGCTCTATAACAGCTTTGTGAACACATGTCTGTGGGTGCTCTATATCACTATATACGCTCTGCTGCTCAGAATAAAACATTGCAAATCAAAGGTAGCAGTTCAAAGAATTCACCATCAGTGGGAAAAACAACCTGACAACAAGCATAAAAAAGCCTTCCTGGAACCAGAAGCCATTTGTTTGCAAAAGAGTAATTGTTAAGTGATCGAGCTGGGCTGTTTTGAGGCCCTGTCGGGGTTGTTGAGTATGTAGTGTGCTCTGAAGTGTGCATGTATGAATAATCAGCAGTGAAGATGTGCAAGACTTCTGGAGAGAGCAGCATGTGCAGCGAAGCACGTCTCCTAGCCTTTTTGTTTAAAAAGATCATACAACCGTGTCACGTTATTATTGAGGGCGCGACTGTTTCATTTCTGACTCGATCGTGCCGTGGTTCGATGGAACCAAGCATGGATTTCTGCAGATTAAAGTGTGTTTAAGTGTCAAAGGTGTGTTCTGATCTGTGTGTTAATAAGTCAGTGGCCTGTGCTATCAGATGAACACAGCTGTAGGATCACCGCGACTTTGCCAGAATTGGGGTGTGTGTGTGTGTTTGTCAGAGAGTAAGAGAGGCTTCTACCTGGCTGCTGTGTCTGTGAGGCTGGCCCATTTCTGCTCCACTGGGCTAGAACGCTTCACAGCTCTCAAAGACAGCTGCAGCCCCTCGACGCCACGTGGCATCACCTCCACCCAACACATGCTCACACAAACACACTGCCCATCACTTACTCTTCTTGATTGTTTTTCTAGATAAAGTTTGTCTGAAATGCTTCCTCAGATCCTCCTGTTGCAGCTCCGCTGTGGCTGTTTGTGGTTTGAACGATTGTGTTTTCGGGTCTGGCTGAAGTCGGCAGCTGTGCTCGAGGTCACCGCAGACCCCTTTAGGCTCAGGTGCGAGGGCATCGCTAGTTGCCCGTGAATAAAAAAGGAATTAGTAACAGTTTACTTTTAGTCATGTGTCTCTCAAAGATGGGAAAATAGGTCATTTGAAATGAGACCGGGAAATATGGAAGAGTTTACTGGAACTTTCAATATTTTCTTGGCCACATTCACATACTGGGGTTCCCAACAAACAAGGCGCAAGATGGAACAGAATCAATTACGGCAAGCGTAGACGAGCGCGCTCGCGCGCCCAAATTCATCAAAAATATGATTTTGAGCTTCTTCCTTCCCTTGAAGTTATTTAGCTGAATAAATAAGAGCTCATTAGTGTGGTCTTGTTTCAAAGAGCTGATTAGGTTTTACAGCAGTAATTAGCAAGGCTAGCGCTAATTCCTCTGGAAGAGTAATGAAAGTGATTTCCTAATTAGGTTCCTCTCATAAGACGGCACAACAGGCCACTTCAGCGAAACCAGAGGAATGTCAGAGAAATAAAGCCAACTAACAATGCCTTATTAGATTGTTAAAATAACAAATCTTACTCGCAGCAGATCTGCGCTCACGGGACCGTCGGCTCACGGTTCAAGTTCCCAGACTCATCGGGAAGCTTTTGAAAATGTGATTGGGGTAAATTGAATTACTCACGTGAAATTAAAACTGGTTCGCTAGCTATCTTTCTTCTCAGAGGGGTGTGTTTAGTTTACGTTGGATGGCTGTATCCAATCTCATTTCATGTGTAAATGTATGTGTGTCTTGATTGACTCCTCGTCTTCTCCTTTTCTTCTTCTTTTACTTTCTGAGCTCTGTTAATGCCCCAGCAAGATTATTTCAAATACTTTAATCTGCTCTCATTGACACGGACACAAAAGGCCAGTGACATCTAATAGCAGCCCTTTTCACTGCCTCCTGTTTCATCTCTTTCACATCCCTTAGAAGCTCTCTCTCTTATTCTCTTTCTCGATTTCTTTCTCTCTTATCATTGTGTGTGTTAGGAGTAATTGAAGCTCAATAAGCCGTACAGTAATGGGGAAAGGTGTCGTTCTATCTCCCTGGGAACATTGCAGTTGATGCCTTCATCACCATGGATACTCTTAAACACTGATAGTGATTTCGTAGTGCAGAAAGTTCAGAGTTCCCGCGCGAACCGTGGGAGTTCTGTGGCTTTGCGCTCAGTCGCGAGCCCTGACCCCGCTGGAAGGCTTTATTTGTTATGTAATCTTCAACATCTGGATATCCACTTCATGAAGAAATAACACAGTAAAGGATGGAAAACGCCACGGAACGGGCTTGATGTGCCCTTTCTCTGAATGTTTAATGGAGGTCTTTGGCTCGCAACTATACTGCTGGCCAGATTTGACCTTCTAGAAGAAGACCTTCAGGTCTCATTAAAGCAGAACAGGAAGTAATGTTTCACAGAACCATTTTCGATCCTGCTCTGCTATGGGCCGCTCACACAGGATGTGCTACTTTATTCAAAACAGCATGAGAACGCATGAGTTCTTCTTAAGTGATATAGCGTAATATTATCTATCTATCTACCGGTATCTATCTATCTATCTATCTATCTATCTATCTATCTATCTATCTATCTATCTATCTATCTATCTATCTATCTATCTATCTATCTATCTATCTATCTATCTATCTATCTATCTATCTATCTATCTATCTATCTATCCATCTATCCATCTATCCATCTATCGTCTGAGCTATGAAGGAGCAACATCTGAGCAGTAAAATTGCACCTCAATATTGGATGTTTGGGGAAGAGACAGTGACAGCGAGCAGCGCTATATTCCTGCAGTATGTTTGCATTAGTGGATTAGCGGGCTCTATTTCACAGAGCTGTTCTCTGAATCGGTGGCCAGAGAGTGATCCTCACAGGCTGGGGCTCCCATTGTTAACGTAATCCTGTCCGGTCTGTAGCCCTATTGTGAGGCAATTAAGACTGAGAGACTGTGGAGAGCTCAGCGTGACTGTCTGTGTGTGTGTGCGAGCCATGAAAACGACAGTAATGCACTGAAGGAAAGTATTTGCAGTTTACATGTTTCTGTCTTCTCTACGAAAATTAACTGGTCAGTCTTTCCCTCTAAAAGAGATACATAGGAAGTGCGAGTGAAGGAAAATGTGGGCATCAGCTTTAAAAAGTGTACGTGACTCCAGGCTGGGCTGTCACAGCTGCTGAAAGGTGATGTGCTCCTATGCAGTGACAATGTCTCTTCCTGGAGAGAGAGAGAGTGTGTGTGTGTGCTTGCTTGTATTTGTGAGTCTGTGCGCATAGGTGTATATGTGTGGCCTACTTAAGCCCAAACGGTGCAGGAATAATAAAAGGCCAAGCTCTGCTGTTCAGAGTTAATACAGGGTTAAAGATATGCAGCTCACTGTCAACAATCCCATCATCCGCCTGGATGGTTCCCAAAGAAGAGCATGCACTCCTCTCCACTCGCCCGTGCCTGTGTGTGTGGCCCTGTGTGTGCTGTTCTCCCCTGACAACTTTACCATTCTGTCTTCTTTACTCTCTCTATATACCGAGCGCCCACTTTCCTTCTCTGTTGCTTTCTCACTCGCACAATTATAAATGTCACATTGACATTTCTTTTTAATTAAGCTAATTAATTAACCTGATTAATAATATATTATTTAAACTAATTAATTATAACTCCTCCAGCCCATTTACTATTGTAAGACTGTAGCTACCACTCTCATCAAAATAATAAGAAAATATACAATTATGAAATTTTCTTATGATATATATGAATATATTTAATGTTTAATAGATTCCATACACAAAGAAGCTTAAGGCAAAGCTTTTATTTTCCCAGATTTAAGCTAAAAGTACATTTTCGACTATACCCAGGTCACCATAAACATACTTTTAAGCAAATTGTATAATATTGTATTCAAAAATGCTTGATGAAACACAAAAGTGCAAATAAAATTTCCAGTTTCCAAATGTTAATAAAAACGTTTGAGGGTTGGTAAGATTTCCTAATGTTTTTGAAATAAGTTTCTTACATCCACCAAAGCTACATTAATTTGATCAACACAGTGAAAGCAGACATATTGTGAAATATGATCACATTTTAAAATGACTGTTGTCTATTTTAATGTTTTAAAATCATTACTGCTTTTAAAATCACACTGCTTTATTCACAAACTGTTTTTGTGATTTTTCTGGATTTTTGCATAAATTACATTGGCAACATTGGTTAATTTTGTCCCAAATACACAAGTCATAAACACACACATAAAACACACAGCTATTCTCTGTGCTTGTCCAGCCTGTTGTTCACGAACAGGGCATGAGGTTGTGATCTCTGGGAAGACTGATCGGCCCTTCAGGCTAGTGCTAGAAACCCTGGCAGTCTAGTCTCCTCCTCTGCTCTCACAGATAAGAGCCACGGATCAGCCAGATCACTGATCCACTTCATAGGCTTTAGACACAGATCTGACCCACTCAAGGCTACTGACAACACTTACTGATGAGAAAGAGTGTTTATGAGGAAGACAGAGAGGAAAACTTCATTTTACTCCAAGAAAAACAACCAAACCGTCTCATTTTCACACACTAGTGGTGACACAGATTAGACTGGTGTTGTTTTAAGAAGCATGTGTGCGGATGAGACCGTGTGTTTGTGTGTGTTCATATGGAGGGTATTGTTGATGTATGCCATTTCCTCACGAGTGTGTGTGTGTTGATTGAGGAATGTCAGACAGGAAGTGCTCCTCCCGGGGAAGGTGATGTCACCGCAGCTTCAGGGCGGCTTCCTGTCTACTTCTGCAGCAACAGATGCACTCTCCCAATTGCAAACTTTTTTATGTCGTAAGCTCACACATACAACTTATTGACGTTAAACCTGATGTTTTTCTCAGTCTACTCTAAGCAACCTCAGATTCCCCTCTAAAGGGCATGCTGGGAAAACATCCCCTCTTTGCCTCTCTCCACTGGATGCTCTCACGCAGGGACATCAGGGTAATCCTGTTATTTCTGTCAAAACACACACACACACACACACACACACACACACATGAAGAATATGATTTTTTTGCAGTTGAACACATTTTCTATTGGCTTCTCTCATCCATATGGTCAGGCCAATCAAGATTTCATACATCTATATTTAGCATTGTGTACCGCTCAGTGGGTGTGTGTATTTGCGTGCGTACTGCACAGAGGGAACCCCCGTGTCTGAAGTCCATTGTTGTGGTTTGTTGTGTTTGGGATGCACTTCCTGTGGTGAGAGGTCAGCAGCGCGCAGCCTCGGCTGGCTGCTGAATAATTCATGCCATTGACTTTGTGTCAGCTTTCACAGGCGTGCCCAGGGATGTTTTATTCATTTATCTCATTTAGGGGCCCTGCCTGCACCTGTTCCACCATTAAGCGCCCCGCTCATTTGCATTAGATGCTAATTTAGATTACCGGCAGGCCTGGGCTCCCCTATTTTCATTATTTTTTCTTAGAAACAAATATTGTACTTAACAAAATACATCGATTTTTACATGAATTATGAGTATATGCTATGAGTCTTAAAAGTCAGCATGAAAGACAGAAAGAAAGAGATTGTGTAACTGTTAAGCACTCATTGTTTACTAATAATAGTTTATTGTAAAAAAAAGTGTCCCAATTACTGAAACTTATAACATTGGAAGAGTGTGAACATACGTGTGTGTGTGTGTGTGTGTGTTTAGAAGGTGTCAGAGTGAACAGACTTGCCCTGGAGCAAGTTAAGCACAGATGTGCTCTTTATACCCCTTCTCTTAGCTCCCGCCCTATTCCCTCACTCCGCATGAAGATCACCTTTCTTTTAAACACACACACACACACTGTCATTTTCCGTCATCCATCTGTCTCTCTCTTTCTCTCTTTGTTCTATTTTTATCGCCACAATCATGTCATCATAGGTCAACTTTGCTATACATTCTCATTCAACTCAGGTAAAGAGAACAGAATTTATTCTGTTAAGTGAACGTGAATTGGCATTCACAATGCATTTTACTTCTGCAAAGTGATGCTAATAGGACAAGATTTGATTTTATATATCGGGAATTAATTGGATGGTAAGAAGTGGTCATTTTGTACATGCCAGAATTACATGAATGTGAGATTGGCATAGTAATGCTTTATTTGGCTACTAAAAATAAATTATGGGTTTTACATTATTTAAAGTCGTGTTTAAACGGAAGTATCTACATATCTTTTGTACTGAGTTGTGACATACATGCAGAGGTGGGTAGAGTATCCAAAAACTGTACTCAAGTAAAAGTACAAGTACTTCTAGAAATATTTACTCAAAGTAAAAGTAAAAGTAACAATCTTAATAGTTACTTGAGTAAGAGTAAAAAAGTATCCAATGAGAAAACTACTCAAGTAGTTAGTTACTAGTTACTTCGGATCATAGGCCGATATATATTATATATATATAAAACATGATATTATTTAGATATTTTTTATTTAAATGACTATTATTATCATAATTAGTATCCAATGAGAAAGTATCCAATGAGAAAACTACTCAAGTAGCTATAGTTAGATAATTTTTATTTAAATGACTATTATTATCATAATTAGTATCCAATGAGAAAGTATCCAATGAGAAAACTTCTCAAGTAGCTATAGTTAGATAATTTTTATTTAAATGACTATTATTATCATAATTAGTATCCAATGGAAAGTATCCAATGAGAAAACTACTCAAGTAGCTATAGTTAGTTACTTCGGATCATAGGCCTATATATACTATGATATATATATATAAAACATGATATTATTTAGATATTTTTTATTTAAATGACTATTATTATCATAATTAGATAGGCTACCTTTGCCACAAAAACAGAAGAGACAAGCATTATTTCTGCCATCTGTAGCCCGAAAATCATTGCCTGTCCTTTGGTTTGTATAATAGTAACTTATACAACTACAGTTGGATTATTAGACAATGTCGAAATATAGTGAATCTGCAGAGTATTGCATTTAAAGGCATGTAAAGGGAAACATTGACACAGAGAAGAAAGAGTTAAAACTCTTCACATGTGCTCGCGCTGACCGCTACTGAACATCTGAACACAAACGACGATCAAATGCACATCGACGGATCTTCTTCTGTCTGTTCTCCAAAATGTAATCAAATGTATATTTCTGCAAGCATGTTTAAACTGGTCAACAGTGTCTAAGGCAGGCAAAGGCATTCGTTTTCAAGTTGAGTTCGCACGCGACTGCGCAATACATTACCGAGGGATGGCGGGTGTTCATTTCATATGTGGACAATGGTAGCTTATTTATTGTATAAAGTAATATATATGTCCAAAAAAAACGGGTAATGTCATACTTTGAAGTAGTGCTATCATATCGTAATCTGTTTGGTTGTAAAATGTATTACCTGAATGAAATTAAATCGAATATCGTCCTGTGGAACGATATTCCACAGGATATATCGTCCTCAGCATACGAAGATAATAGAGATCTTCATCGCTGGCAAAAATTATGCATTTGCAGATTTGCGTTCACTTGACTGTAGCTACTGTAGGTCCACAGCCACTTCATCCAACGCTCTTGATGTTCTTAAATCTTCCTGTTACGACTCCGAGTCGAGTGTGAATTGAAAGCGCTTCAGACGATTCAGTGCGTGCAGGAAACTGAACAGATCATACAAACTGATTCGCGAACCGATTTAGACAGATCTGCCCACTTGTTTGATGAAGTCTTTGAACAGAATCGACTCAAAAGAGTGATTCATTTGTGAATTGAGCATCGCTCATGCCCAGAAAAAAGATACAGCGCGCTTGGAATAAACTACGCATTTAACAACACGTATTGCATTAAAATAAAGTAACGAGAGGAACATCGCTCAACGTAACGAAGTAAAAGTACCGTTTTTTTATTAGAAATGTACTCGAGTAAAAGTAAAAAGTACCCACATTTAAATCTACTCTTAAAAGTACAATTTTCCCCAAAAAATACTCAAGTAAATGTAACGAAGTAAATGTACTTCGTTACTACCCACCTCTGCATACATGTGAATAACATCCGAAAAATATAGGATGGGAACTTATTTTTTTATCTCATTGGTTGTTGACATGCTGAATTTAATAGCCTGCACAGCATAAATAATGTCTACTTAAATAGAAAGTAATTTCAGAGGACGAACAAGTGATATTATGATTAAAGATTACAGAAATGGCAAGTTTGTAATAACGCACAGATGAATTATTCACAATAAGACTAGATATGTACATGAATAGGAACTTGAATAGGTTAAGACCTCATCACGTGTTCAAGGAAGCACACCTCCCACGTTGCTACCGTGAGGGTGAGATGTTTAGACCTCTCACAGCAAATGTATTCAATGGACGACTCTGTATGTCTTTCCAGATCAGTGTTAGTTTGTGTACGTGTTCGTTTCATTAGTATCACGCAGAATACAGAGCCTTTTCAGTGGCTGACACTGCTCAAATATGTTTTTACCACTGAACGTGCTTTTCGCTGTTGGACCGGAGCGTGTTGGCTGTATGTGTGTTGTGTGCCACACATTGCGCCCATCTGGAAATTAATCTTGTTTGTACTGTCTGAGACTGACTACATTATGCCTTATGTCTACTCCTCTAATTGCTAAACTCATCAGCTCTGCCTAATAAAAAATATCTGTCTGAACTCCATGCCATGCCTTGACAATTTAATCTACATTGGGTACCATGAGGAACAGGTCACCCAAGAAAGAGAGTTCTGTCATCATTTACTCACCGTCATGATAGCTGATATGACTTTCTTGCTTCTGTGAAAGATGTTTGGCATCCTGTGGTCTGAGAAGTGATGATTTTAAACATCATAAAAGTACAATGGCGATCCACATGACTCATGCATTACATTCCAAGCATACTAAAACCTTAAATTGATTAATAACTGAACAAGTGACATCACTGCTGATCGGTCATGAAACTAAAGCTGTTGTTGTATGTATAAGCTAGTTTGACTCATGTTAAGTCGCCATATTAAAATATATGTACTTAAATGTGTTGGATTTAGTAAGATTTCAGTCTGGTCTTCTGAATAATGCATAATTGGAAAATAGCACACTATTTTCACACACTATTATAAAAGTACTTTTATGTCTTTTTTTGGAGACTGGTGATGTTATAAACTGCGTTATATGGAAAAGAGCAACAAGTACATTCTGCTAAACATCTCTTTTTATATTCCATTGAAGAAAGAAACGGGTCAAACATTTAAAATAATACAAAGGTGAGTAAATGATGACAGATATGTAATTTTTGGGTGAACTATCCCTTTAAACATCTGTTG
Source organism: Phoxinus phoxinus (assembly GCF_949152265.1). Lineage (NCBI taxonomy): Eukaryota > Metazoa > Chordata > Actinopteri > Cypriniformes > Leuciscidae > Phoxinus > Phoxinus phoxinus. Next base: position 20,917,740 of record NC_136887.1, read on the forward strand.
CTTCCATTTGTTCACTATTTGGAAATATAGGTCTTAAAATCATTAACAAAGACTTAAGGTTTAGGCAATAAATACAGGAGGTGCAGTAGCTGTATAGGTCAGTAAGGTGTCTGAGAGGTCTATCACTAACACTAATCATTATCTTTCTCCGTCAATATGCTGTACATCAGGGTTTCGATCACCAGCCTGTACAAACATGAATGCAAGGATGACAAATGCAGCTATTGGATTGTCGTATCTCAAAGCACACCATCAGTACTCAACTATTTGATTGACAACCTGTATATTTGGGCCTTAGGGCGGAGGATTGTGGGAACTGTAGTGCACAGTGAATGTGTGTTGGAGGCCAGCAGAGTTGCTGAGTAGCGGATGATTATGCAGCCCTAAGGTGTTGATGGCTTCACTGGGCTGGCCTGGAGCTCCCTCCCTGTTGTGTTCCTGATGTTTCTTTCTTTCTCTCTCTCTTTCACTGTCTTATTTTTTTTCTTCCTGGGGCCGGGCAAAACTGCCTCAGGGGACTGTGGGTAACTGTGATTGACAGCCAGATGCAGGCAGAGGTCGAAGCTGCTTTAAAACGTCAATGGGCTTTCATCTTGTAGCGGACACCAGCTCTCTTTATACACACACTCTCGCTCTTTCACTCTCTTTATGTGCTGAAACACACGTACACAATCAACGCAAAGTATGGTGCTAATGCTATCGTAATACAATCTGCACTGATTTAGCAACTTACAGCTACGAGTGCACAAGATAAATTCATGATTTGAGAGATTTCTTCTGCCTTGCTGAAAGTAAAACAATCTAGATCAACATAAACCTCCATGGTACAAAATTTGTTGGTCAACCAGCATGGTGCTTTTCATGAAGCTGGTTCACTGGAGACATGCTGGTTAAGCTAGTTAAAGTCAACATGAAATTAAAATTGACGATTCTAATTTTTTAAACGGAATATAGCAGTGTTTATTATAAATAATTTATCTGTGCACATTATGTGCCCTTGTATTCCCGAATCAAAATAACTTCCCTTCATTTGCAGCCTCTCCTCTCCTCTCCTCTCCTCTCCTCTCCTCTCCTCTCCTCTCCTCTCCTCTCCTCTCCTCTCCTCTCCTCTCCTCTCCTCTCCTCTCCTCTCCTCTCCTCTGATGTGCTTTTTGGCATGAGGGCGGGACAACCTGTCACCCACATGAGATTGCAGCAATAGCAAACCACAACGATCCAATCAATTCCCGATAGACAAAATCAAGTCCCATCCTACTTTTTTTTTCTTGTTTGAGAAGCCATAGCAGTTTCACGTGGACATGCGTCACAAAAGGAAAGAAACAACTATCACAACTTCTGTTTCATGCCAACTTGGAAGCCTAACATATGCTGGAAAAAGTAAAAGTCTGACACTTATGTAGCACCCGTACAGCCACTCAGAGCGTTACTTACGTGAGAATGGTGGGTGCTTGGGTTCGGTGTAGTTCAGGTGGATACCACGAAGGTGCACCTAATAAGTTGTAAAACCTTTTGACAATACAATATTTAGAAATAATGAGACCCAGAGATAGTTTTTAGTTTAGCAAAAAATAGGGTAATGCCCTGGTTTAATTAAATAAAACAATTTGGCAAATAGAATATAAAAGCTTTCCCCAACACAAAATATCACAGAATATTCAAAATAAATAACCAAAAAATTCCCCAAATACTTAAATGATAGCCTCTTTAAATTTAGCTAGAAACCTCAATAGTTTCACTCACACTTGTTACACCAGAATAACTTATCTAAAAGTTATCTCTTTCTTAACAATTGCTAATACACAAGGAACTTTACAATAAACAAAAAAACTTCACGTGTACTGAAACGAGTCTTAGCAAATGCAGTGGTGGGCCCACTCACACACATTCACACACATTTCAGTCTACTCACGGTACTTCTCTGAACAGAAAAAACACGTTGCAGGCCTGTGTTGGTCTTGCAAAACATTGAGTGCGCTGAACAAACACTTGCAACACATTGAGAGCGTGGAAATACTTCGATCCCGATCCTCACGTGCAGCGCGATCAACCGACAGGTCCCGCCACAGCATAAGCCCACCGTGCCTCGCTATCTCGGCTGCCTCCGATCACGCGTCAGCTCCGTTCGACGGGTCTCCGGCTTCGTTTCTCACTCAGTCGCTCGCTCAACAACACCCCGAGTCCGCGATCCTCTCATCTCAACACCCCGTTCAGTTTCATCGGGTTTATCGACTCTTTCTACAGTTATTATTTTCTCAAACGCGAGCGTCCTGTTCTCCACACTGGTCCAGCCGGAAGCGAGGAAAAAACCTTCCCGCACCCTCTCTCACTGTTCCCTTTCCGGTCACGTGTATCCATACAGCATATTAACCAAATGACCAATAAATATTGTGACATGAAAACAAGAAGAATAAAGTAATAAAAGGCTTACAGTATAAAACCTCTGATAATATTATTTAGCTAAATAATATAAACTTTAATCACTGTCATGAAATAAAACATATTGACCTTTTAATTATGTAAAATAAATTGATATTTCCTTCTTTAGAAATCAGTGTCTCCTATTATTTATTTAAAGTAAATAAACGTTTACTTTTTTTAATAGTCATGTGACTCGTTTTTGAGTAAGAGAGATTAATCATAACCTACCCTGTTTCCATTAAACTATAATACCCAAGTTTACCACTGGGCTACATCTTCCCCCTTCTAGACAGTTTTGATGTCCTCATCAAAATAACCCTTAGAGGACTCTAATAGTTTTAACGTCAAGGGTAGAGGCCTGATTTGAACAAGTGAAACACAACGCCATGGGGTGGCACCAGAAAGTTTGACATGGACTGCTTCTGGAGTCTCCGTAGATTCCACTTCCCACCAATACTCCATGGCTTAGTACTGTCACAGGGTAGTCACAGGGCTTGCCAAGTTCATCGTAGCTCAGCTTGACCACTGGACGGATGACTCTTTTAGAACGCTCAACTTGTTCACTCTCAGCTTGAGTGTTCGGATAGGAATTGACATCTGCCCCCTCTTCTAGAGCGTCGACTTCTGGATCAGCGTGAAGAGGCAAGTTTGGAAGATCGTTGACCACTGGCTCTATCTCAGCAGGGTCTTGAGCTTGTCTTTCCGGTTCTCTGACGATTGGCTCGGATTGCTTTGTGGACAGTTCTGGACATGTCAGCAACTTATCCCAGTCTAACTCAACGGGTCTGGGCAAATATACTTCGTCGTACTCTAATCCTAAAGATACGTCTTCATCTGGGTTGTTTGTCTGTACCGGTTCTTTTGTATTTTGCTGAAATGCTCTGGTCACAGGTCTTTGTTGTGGCCCCACTTCCCTTTCGTCAACCGGGAGTCTCACCAGATAACCAATGGGTAACAGGTGATTGCGATGAATAGTCTTTTCTACTCCCAAGCCTCTCTCTGGCTTGATCTTGTAGACAGGTAAGTTGGGTAGTTTCTCCATAACAATATATGGTGAAGATCGCCACTTGCATTTCAATTTGTGCTTGCCTTTGACCCCAAAATTTCTCAGTAGCACCCTGTCGCCTTTGTCAAGGACTTGTTCTTTGACGTGCTTGTCGTGTGCTTTTTTGTTTCTTTGGTGGTTCTTGTCTGCCGATTCTGTTGCAAGACTGTAGGCTCTTTGGAGATCTTGCTTGAGCTTAGCAACATACTGAAGGTAGGACTTTGTCTTTTGGTTGTCCTCGGTCACGCCAAAACAGATGTCTACCGGTAAGCGAGCTTCTCTGCCGAACATTAGCAGGTAGGGCGAATAACCAGTTGCATCGTTTTGAGAACAGTTGTAGGCATGGACCAACTGACTGATCTTTTGACTCCATTTTTGTTTTTGCTTTGGATCAAGTGTGCCGAGCATTGACAATAGCGTACGGTTGAATCTTTCTGGTTGCGGATCTCCCTGAGGGTGGTAAGGCGATGTTCTTGACTTACGTATACCCAACATCATCAGAAGGTCGTGGATCAGTTTGCTTTCAAAATCGCGGCCTTGATCCGAATGTATGCGGGCAGGGAGTCCGTAGTGTACAAAGTAGCGCTCACACAGTATCTTGGCAACGGTGGCTGCCTTCTGGTCTTTGGCTGGAAAAGCTTGGGCGTATCGAGTAAAGTGGTCTGTCACTACAAGGATGTTGGCGAAACCTTGGGAGTCTGGTTCAAGTGACAGAAAATCGATACAGACGAGGTCTAGAGGGCCTTGGCTGGTGATCTGTTTTAAGGGAGCAGCTTTCTGAGGAAGAGCTTTGCGAGTGATGCATCTGCCACAGTTTTTGATGTACTGCTCAACCTCAACTCCCATTTTCGGCCAATAGAACCGATTCCTGACAAGTTCGATGGTCTTGTCCATGCCCAAGTGACCCGACTCATCATGCAGAGAGCTCAGGACCATCGGGACATACTCTCTGGGCAGTACCAGCTGCTTTATCTCAGTTCCATTTTTCTCAACCTTTCTGTAGAGCAGATTGTTTTGAATGAACAGCTTGCTTGCTTCTTTGTTCAACAGGACAGAAGTTGGATTGTCAGGGCGGGTGAATGATGGACCACCACTAAGTGACTGCTTGACTGGAGCGATAGTAGAGTCAACATCTTGAGCGGTGACCAGGTCTTTGTGACTTAGCTGACTCAAAGAACCGAGATCCAACCTAACTGGGAAGGCGAAACACTCTGGTATCCCATCAGGCGATATTCCGAGCGACTCAGCAATAGTTGTAGACTCTGTTGGAGTTTCACAGCACTTGATCTGTTTACACAGAGCTTGGACACTTTCAGTCGGTACACTTTGCCAACCTTCGTCTGTGGTTGGAAGAGGGTTGCGTGACAGGGCATCAGCGTCGATGTTGCTGCTACCAGGCCTGTACTGCAGTGTGAATTGGTACGTGGCGAGTGCTGAGAGCCAGCGGTGACCAGTCGCATTGAGTTTTGCAGTCGTGAGAATATAAGTTAGGGGGTTGTTATCAGTTCTCACGGTAAACTGTGCTCCATATAAGTAATCGTGGAACTTGTCTACCACTGCCCACTTAAGTGCCAAAAACTCGAGCTGGTGCACTGGATAGTTCTTTTCGGATGCACTCAGCTTGCGGCTGGCGAAAGCAACAGGTCTTAAGCCCTCGGGGTACTCTTGGTTGAGGACAGCGCCGAGCCCCTGAATACTGGCATCAATGTGAAGTATGTAAGGCTTGGTGGGGTCAGAAAATGCCAGCACAGGTGCGTTTGTGAGGCAGTGAATGATCTTTTGGAATGCCTCTGAACATGACTGGTCCCACCGTTCACCAAAAGGCTCATTGACTTTATAGTAGGTCTTGTCTGATGCAGAGGCAGACTTTCGATTCTTTTGAGTGGGAGGATACCCTTTGCACAGCTCTGTAAGTGGTCGGACGGTGATGGAAAAGTTTTTTATAAACCTGCGGTAGTAGCCGCAGAACCCCAGGAAGGACTGCAGAGAAGGAAGGTCGGTTGGCTGCTTCCACCGCGTCACTGCTTCAACTTTGTCTGGGTCTGTGGCGATGCCGTTCTCAGAGACGATGTGCCCGACATAGGTGACTTGCGAGCGACAGAACTGGCACTTGTCGAGGGACAACTTGAGTCCAGCTTCTTCAAGACGAGCGATGACTTTGAGGAGTCTTTGCTCATGCTCTCCCAGAGTCTTACCGAAAACAATGAGGTCATCTAGATAGACGATAACTTCAAGCATGTGCATGTCGCCAACTGCCTTTTCCATGAGCCGTTGAAAAGTCGCAGGGGCCCCTGTGATACCCTGTGGCATCCGCTCAAATTGAAAGAATCCCAAAGGACAGATGAAAGCAGTTTTTTCTTTGTCCTCCTCTGTCATTGGGATTTGATAATAGCCACTGCGCAAATCCAACACTGAAAACCACTTACTGCCAGACAAGCAATCGAGAGCGTCATCGATACGTGGTACAGTGTACTGATCTGGGGTAGTTCTCCGGTTCAGGGTGCGGTAGTCAACGCACATACGAAGTTGACCATTCTTTTTACGTGCAAGGACAATCGGTGAAGCATATGGACTTCTTGATTCTTTTATAATCCCAGCTGCCAACAAACCTTGCAGGTGTCGCCGAAGGTCATCCAAATCAGCAGGGGCAATTCGTCGAGATCTCTCTCTGAAGGGAGTGTTGTCATTCAGACGGATGTGATGTTCTACCCCTTTAGCCAGACCGACATCCCATTCTTCAATAGAGAACACCTGAGTGTGTTTGGCAAGCTTTTGACTCAGCCTCTCCTTCCACTCTTTGCTGATGGGTGACTCACTGAAGTCAAACAAAGAAGGATCCATAGCTGGAACGGATTCGACTTTAGGGTTTGGGGCATCCGTCACAATGTCAGCGACGTGAAGGTGAGCGATCACTGTGCCCATTGGAATGGCAGTTTGCTTTAGAGACTCATTACGCAGGAGCACCAGGAAGTTGTTTGGATCTAGCATCTTGGAGAACGACACAGTTGGCTGGACAAGTACACTTGGAGGAAGAGCAGGTGAGTGGGCTCGTTCAATGATGAGTATGCTGTCTCCAATGTCTTGTTTTTCTTTAACTTTGCAGATAGCAACGTATTCAGTGCCAGGAGGGATGCTGAGAGGACCAGGGCCAGACCACTTAACTTCAGCCACAGGCAAGTCTTTGCTGCCTTTTACAGTCATCCCTGCAGGAACAGGTAGGTGTTTTTCCTCTTGAACTTGAATTTTGACTGAATTGACGTTCTCCAGGTCTTTTTTCTGTGTTCTGGACTTGAAAGGCTGAACCCCCCTGACGTTTGTGCCGATCAGGACAGGTATAGTCTCAGAGCAACGTGGATCAGGGCACACCAGGGCCAGGACAGGAACAGACTTGACTTTGTTGGACTTAGATTTTTGTGGCAGCTCCAACTCAACCTGGATGTAACCTTTGTACGGGTAACTGCTCTCTGACTCACTTAGGCCCCATATGGCTAGACCGGTCACAGAGTTTAACTGTATGTGTGACAGATGTTTGGCATACCAGCTGTCGAAGATGATGGTAACTTGTGATCCACTGTCCATCAGCGCAGTGCAGAAGTTGCCATTGATCCTGACCTGAGCAGTGGATGGCGGTCCCACGAGTCCCTCAGGCAAACTGTTGGTCGGTATATTTACCGCGCTTCTCTTGACACTTGCATTTGTGGTTTTGGTTCTGGTTTCGTTATCAGAATGGCGGTTCTGCTTGGACTTTCTTTGAGCTTGCAGCAGTTTCTGAATAACTTTGGGATAGTTCTCGGGAGAGGAGCACTTGTTGGCATAATGCCCGTCTTCACCGCAGCGATAGCAAAAGAAATCACTTGGGTCTCTGGCTGTAGGAGGTCTTAGCTGCCAGGGTCTTGACTGGCTCTCTTGTGGGCAGGGCTCAGTAGCAGGACTGTACTTTGGCTTGACCGACATGACAGAGACTTGCTTTCGGAGCTTGACAACTTCTTTCTTTAAAGCTTGCACGTTCTTGTCTTCTGCGTTCTCTGCCGCAGGAGTGACTGAAAGCAGTGTGCTTGTCGTGAGGTGACTTGACATGGCGGCGGGGGCAGAGAGTTCACTTACTTGTGTTCTGAGTTGGTGTATTTCGGCTTTCAAATCATTTAACTCTGTGTCAGAGGTCACCGTAGCACTTTTGGCATAGGCGGCTTTGGGTGGATGGAGTCTGCGACGTGAAGCTTCATGCTCCTCCTCCAGGCGTATCTCATTCAGCAGCTCGAGAAAAGTGGGAGGACTGTCTCTGCGGTCTCTCAATCCGAGATTTAGTATCATCATGTCAGATCGGATGGCCCCTTTAATGAGTTGGTCAAGACGTGCTTTGTCTGCCACCGATGACTGAAGTCCACCCTTTCGGACAACTTTATTTAGGACTCTCTCTAGGCGTCTCAGGAACTCAGAGAGTTTCTCGTTGGTGTGTTGACACAACATTCTGAAGGCAAAGTAAAGTTCTTCACCGCTCTCAGGGCTGCCAAAGGTGGTCTCGAGAATGTCAATGTAGTCCATAGAGGTTGCAGATGGGTTGTTGAAACGGACAGCTTGGAGGATCTCGAGTGCAGGACCCTTTACACTTTCCATTATTCTCATTTTCTTTTCTCTTTCAGGGCGATCATATTCTTCAATCATAAGTCTGGCTTGTTCAACCCAGTTTTCCAGCTGTTCTTCTCCCAGGGGTGTGGGCATGACCCCTGAGAAAGTGCGCAGTCTTCTGTAAAGATTGTTGTCACCTTGTGTGTGCTTGCTTGTCATTTGCAGGACATCACCAACTGCTCGAATGATAGCTTCAGGAGTGGACGCTTGCAGTGGGGAAAAAATACTGGAATCTGGCAGCGGCACATTCTGACCATCACCGGCTGCCTGAGCTTGGGGTTCCTCCTCCTGCTTAGAAGGTCCAAAGATTCTCCAGGTCATATCAAGCCCCTCAGGAACAACATCAAGAGGAATGGCGTCTGCATTCACATTCTCCCTGCACTCACATAGCACAGTTAAACTTTGAGACTGTGGGTCATACATTCTTCCTCTCACCTTGACTCTCCCGAGTGCTTTGATAGTCTGCAGCGTTTCTTCAATGAAACCAACTTCAGTTTCCGGAGGTACATCTTTAACCAGCAAGGCTTTCACCGGGTCTATGCCTTCTCCAACACACCAGTTCTTCAACTGAGCCATCCCCACTGATTGTGCGCTTACAGTGATCACTTGTCAGAACTAAATTTGTTAAGTTTTAGTTGTACTTGAACACCAATAAAGCTTAATTTGCGTTTTCTTGACTTAAAATGCTTAGTAGAACTCTACTTTTATAGTTTTAAAATTTTCACAATAGATACTCGTTAATATGGTTTTACATGTAGGTTAACAGCTAGCCAGCTTTTGGTTCTAAACTATTTTTTAAACAAACAATTTAAATCTCTGGGTCAAACTAAAGTTATATCTGATTTGAAACTACTTCTGAACTAAATTTATCCCAGCGGTGCCTCCATTTTATTTATGTAGCACCCGTACAGCCACTCAGAGCGTTACTTACGTGAGAATGGTGGGTGCTTGGGTTCGGTGTAGTTCAGGTGGATACCACGAAGGTGCACCTAATAAGTTGTAAAACCTTTTGACAATACAATATTTAGAAATAATGAGACCCAGAGATAGTTTTTAGTTTAGCAAAAAATAGGGTAATGCCCTGGTTTAATTAAATAAAACAATTTGGCAAATAGAATATAAAAGCTTTCCCCAACACAAAATATCACAGAATATTCAAAATAAATAACCAAAAAATTCCCCAAATACTTAAATGATAGCCTCTTTAAATTTAGCTAGAAACCTCAATAGTTTCACTCACACTTGTTACACCAGAATAACTTATCTAAAAGTTATCTCTTTCTTAACAATTGCTAATACACAAGGAACTTTACAATAAACAAAAAAACTTCACGTGTACTGAAACGAGTCTTAGCAAATGCAGTGGTGGGCCCACTCACACACATTCACACACATTTCAGTCTACTCACGGTACTTCTCTGAACAGAAAAAACACGTTGCAGGCCTGTGTTGGTCTTGCAAAACATTGAGTGCGCTGAACAAACACTTGCAACACATTGAGAGCGTGGAAATACTTCGATCCCGATCCTCACGTGCAGCGCGATCAACCGACAGGTCCCGCCACAGCATAAGCCCACCGTGCCTCGCTATCTCGGCTGCCTCCGATCACGCGTCAGCTCCGTTCGACGGGTCTCCGGCTTCGTTTCTCACTCAGTCGCTCGCTCAACAACACCCCGAGTCCGCGATCCTCTCATCTCAACACCCCGTTCAGTTTCATCGGGTTTATCGACTCTTTCTACAGTTATTATTTTCTCAAACGCGAGCGTCCTGTTCTCCACACTGGTCCAGCCGGAAGCGAGGAAAAAACCTTCCCGCACCCTCTCTCACTGTTCCCTTTCCGGTCACGTGTATCCATACAGCATATTAACCAAATGACCAATAAATATTGTGACATGAAAACAAGAAGAATAAAGTAATAAAAGGCTTACAGTATAAAACCTCTGATAATATTATTTAGCTAAATAATATAAACTTTAATCACTGTCATGAAATAAAACATATTGACCTTTTAATTATGTAAAATAAATTGATATTTCCTTCTTTAGAAATCAGTGTCTCCTATTATTTATTTAAAGTAAATAAACGTTTACTTTTTTTAATAGTCATGTGACTCGTTTTTGAGTAAGAGAGATTAATCATAACCTACCCTGTTTCCATTAAACTATAATACCCAAGTTTACCACTGGGCTACACTTAGATAGTTCGAGACTTTTTAAAATAATCAAATCGTGCTCTTATATGTGTGACTGAACAATATCACATTTTTGGCGTCACAATTGGGGGTTGGGAAAGAAAGTGTGCACACACACACACACACACACACACACACACACACACACACACACACACACACACACACACACACACAGATCTGTCTAGCAGGAGCTGGTGGAGGCGTCTCTCATTTCTCATCGGTTTCATCCTCCATGCGTAATCAGATTTCAGTGTTTGCTGAGGAAAGAGGACCACTCACTCTCAGAAAGACACGCCTCAGCCTCCCTGTCTCTGTGTCTGTCTGTGCCACCCCGGCCTGGGTGTTAGCATCGTCTGAATTACAAACATGTCTTACCTGCTGACTTAAACGTTTTGGTAAGTGTAGTGCATGCTCTTGGTACGTGAGTGATGTAGTGCCGGAGAGGTAATGCGAATCTTTATTATTAATGTGCATGTAGAAATAAAAATGCTAATCTTGTCCATATTAATAGCTTGAACGCTTCCCAGGTTGCCTTGAAGTCTTGCGTCCTCCTGAAGGGATGTCAGGGTCCACTTCTACACACAAGCGCACGTTATGATTCACTGTTCACGTACACTTACAAACAGACAATGAGAGAGAGAGAGCTGTGGCCCCTGGCAGGGTAAATGGATGGCTCAGGTTACAGCTCTGTGAGTGCTGGATGAAGAGAGAGAAAATGAGAGAGAGAGAGTGAGAGGGCTGTGAAGGATATTCTGGATCACAAAAGGGTCAGGGGATGAAAAATAGATGGACGTGTTAGTTCAGCTCTGGGTGAATTCAGAACTGGTTCCTCACCTTCCCTCAGAGCTCACCTGACCTTCTGTCCACCAATCTTTTTAGGGATACACTGCGGAAGAGTTTGGAGGATAGTGCCCTACTGTTCAAAAGCACACATCTAAGGTCTGTTCCAAAAATCTAGTGAGCTTCCTCTGTAGACAGCATTTTCATCATTACAATGATTTCTGAAGGATCATGTGACACTAAAGACTGGAGTAATGACTGCTGAAAATTCAGCTTTGCGTCACAGGAATTACGGAATTACGTTTTAAAATGAATCACCACTTATTTTAGATTGTAATAATATTACACAGTATTACTGTCTTTACTGTGTTTTTGTTCAAATAAATACACCCTTGGTGAGCGTTTGCAACATCTTTCAGAAACGTTTAGCTGACCCCAGACTTAGTTGTAAAGATATATTCAGAGTAAAATATAAAACAGGTAATTGTGGGAAGTTAAATATAAGAAATAAAGTCAGAATTTTCCCTAGTGGAAGAACCTTGATACACAAGTATCTATATATTAACATATACATTAGCATTATATACTGTATAACATTTATTAATGTTTTGGAAGAAAAAAATAAATAAAAAATTACGATTAATTGAATAAATCATTAAATCAACAAACATTTCGTGCTATGTATATTTATGCAATCAGTCGCAAAGTTAGGAAGCCACTGTAGAAGTCAGGTTTTAAAACGGCAGTAGTCACCTAAATCGGACTCCCTGCCTGCTCGTGTTTCTATCTGCTTTTGTTCAGATGTTTGTGAAGGGGTTGTGAGAGCCACACTGACCCAAATTAATTATGTCCCAGTTCTCCAGAGGCAGTGCGTCAACTATTTAGGGCATTCTGCAAGAGATTTTAGACCAACGAGAAAGGGTGAGTGAGAAAGAAACAGCGGAAAGAAGAGAAAATATGCTGTACTAGTTAGGATGCTTCCACCTCATATGAAAACACATCATGGCCAGATTTACACTCGGGTCATTTTGAGGTAAGCTATTTTTTACATGGACTATACTCTACGACACAGCTGTCAGTCACAGATGTTTAAGAATTATATGTAGTGTTGTTTTGTTTAGGATGGTGGTGTCTGTGCATTTGATACTTCCCAGTGTGCACTGCACAGGAAGTGGACTACAGCCTCCCACTGTGGTCTGCATTGTTTTTTTTTAGCACTCCCCTCCACCCTGAGCCCTGACAGCACGGCACCAGCACCCAAAAACAACAAACATGTCCGGTAGACTTAAATCTGCACTTATAACGCGCTACTGTCTGGAAAGACCATTTGCATTCATTAATTGTTTTCTCAATTAGAGGATTCAGCATTCAGGACTTTAATCAGGGCATTTTAACTATTTGAGTCGGAACAATTTTTTATGTTTTTAAAGAAGTTTATTATTCTCACAGAGGCTGCATTTTTATCATTAACTTAATGAAATGGGAAATACAAAAGGGATAATACACTCAAAATGAAAATTCTGTCATCTACTTACCCTCATGTCACTCGAACCCTGATTTCTCACATCTATGGAGCACAAAACTCTTCCATGCAATCACTGTAATACATTTTTTTTTAAACAAATATTAAGACGTTAAAAGGAAACGCTATTTCATTTTTTCCTCATTCTGCCATTTCTTTGTGTATGTTTTTGAAATTTATTGGCAATTTCTGAGTGAAAATTGTTTGTATACCACATTTTTTTTCAGTGGTGACAATGTGATCTCAAACCAAAGATGTACCATATAAGTGACTGATATGCTGTAAGAGAAAACATTTAAGTCTTCTACAGCCATACAATAGCTTTGTGAGAGAAACAAACTAGTAATGTCAGTATTGACTAAGTATGCAGTGGGTAGATGGCAGAACGGTCATTTTTGGGTGAATCGCTTTAAAGATAAGGTATAGCCTACAGGCTTGGCTTTAGAAGCCACGGAGGGCTAATCTGGCAAAATGACTGTTTGTTGTTTAACTCTAGTGAGAAGCCAAACAGCTGGCCGTATACCACCCAATTACCTCATTCTTCTGTTCTGACAGGTTGAGTTTTATCTCCTGAGCAGATTAGACATTGGATGTTTACAGTAAGTGACTGAGAGCAAGTGGATGCCACTGAAAACAGATAAAAGCAGCTAAATTAATGTATAGAGTTTAGAGGAAGGCAGTGATCCAAACGCCAGCACCAGCGCTTACATAACTTCCTGTCTCTCATGGCCTGATTTCTACTGTATGTTTGTATTTGTTTTTAAACGGACAATCATTCCCTGCACCTCCCGCTTCTGTCTTTGTCTTTTCCTCTCTCTATTTGTCTGTCCATGAGGCGAAATGGAATGATGCAATTTTCTAATTCAGTCAAATAAAGCTCTCCTTTTGTCAGCTGTCAGAAGCCGGGCTTACAGAGGTCAGAGGTCGCAGCGCTGCTCTTAGGAGAGCGCTCATCGATTAGCCGTCAAGCCGCTGCCGCCTCGTCTATTCCGAGTGGGAGCGATGGAGGGATGCTGAGCTCCATTTCCATAATTGCTCAGCGCCTTAAGTGCTGGTACCTTTAGAACAGAGGAGGTTGGTGGGAAAAAAACAGATGCAGAAATTATAAGGCAAATACAGTTATTGAATATCAGTGTATGTATGAACTGGGCAATATTAATCTGTAATTGAGCAGGAATAATTCTTCCAGGCATTAAAGCTTCACCCCTGTAGCATGGCCACTCTCTTTCAACAGGCTTTCATCATGAGAAATGAAACTTAATATCGGCAATCTAGTTTAGCTTAGTTTATCTTATTCTTTTCTCTTAATGTGGTGCAATGTAATCTCAGATAGTGATAATGTTACCAAATCAAAATTTCTCTTCACTTACTCCAATTCCATTTCATCAACAAAAGTAAAATTGAAGAATCTCACTGGGAAATCATATTGATTGAGCAATTTAAATACTCAATGACTAAATATTGATTTCCAGGCTTGGAAAAGCCATGGAAATTAATTAAAAAGTCATGGGAATATTTAGTAAATTATTGTTTTTTCTTCTAGTTAAGCTTTAGAGCTTGGGAATTGTGTATTACAAAGCAAAAAATATGTTCGACCAATAGCAGGTGGAGGTCTTCTGGGAAACCTGTTTGAAAACAAACATTATTGTTGGTAAATATATTTCATTTTCATAATAATATTATATATATTTTGCATATATATATATCTATGCATATTATATATATTTAAAGCTTGTGAAAAGGAGGTGCTATCTGTTTGTTTAACCAATACCAGACAGAGAAAGTGTTCCTGGGAAACCTGCTTGTAAACAATTGTTATTTTTGCAATTTAGCTTTAAAATAGTACGCTATTATAAATATAATTTTACAATGCATCTCCCTGATTGGCCTTTTGATTGACCAACATCATCATAATGCCAAAGAGATGGAACAAACTAAGTAGAGCAGAGCCTGGCAGACAGCTCATCTGTTTACGATTTGAGTCCAGCCAGGAAGAGAGGTCACAGGTCAGAAGCGTGTTCTGGAAGGTGTATGCTGAGAGAGAAAGAAAGAGAGAGAGATACAGGACAGGAGGCATAAAGGGTGGTCCTGTCACAACATGGCTGCTTCCTTCCACATGAAGACCTCTAAACCACAGCATTTCCTCTGCCAGAGCGGCTTCTATCATTAGAATGTGGAATAACACTAAATTGACTGATGACGGTTGGCTCACGGAGCCCTTCTTAAGCCGTAAAGGGCCTCAGATAGCTGTGGACATGGCTTTTATCGACCCCGCACTTGTGCGTATTAATAAGGTCTGCTGCTCACATTCACTCCTCTCAGATCTCCTTATCTGCGTTTCCTCCCACATGACAGATGAGTGTGTCTGGGGCGCAGCATGGTCAGACAATGGCTGTGTGTGTGTATGTGTGTAATGAGGAGTCCAGACCAGCAGCGCTGTGATTGCTGCTGATTTAGGGCTGTGCTCCGTGCTGTTAATGGTCTCACACTGTGATAGAGAGGTGGCTCTGGGTCCAGGGCCATATTTAACGGCCCCTGACTGTTATTACTGGGTGTCACTGATCACCCACATTCCACGTCTTATCGTTTAAGGTTGGTGGCTGAAATGTTTGAGGATAAAAACAATTAGACGTGAGATTTACGCCTGCATAGTCATTTTTACCATAATGAGAGCAACGAGGACTGAAACGTGGAAGATAAACATTCACGGATGTAGCGGAGAGAGAGCCTCAGCGTGTGCTGTTTTATTGAAGCTCGCGTTCCCTGACCTCTACATTACTACATCATCAAATTACAAATTCCATTACAATGAAATGTTTACAGCGCTGCTGCTCTGCCCGATCCACACATCTTCCTGTGACCCGTCCGCGTGTCCGTGCGTATGGGAGGAGATGACTATTTGCAGAGCGCAGGGCCGTGCATGTGCATGAATACCGAGATTACACTCGAAATAGCAGATGAGTCTTTGGAGCAACCTGAATGAATATCTGGAGGTTTACATAGAGAGAAAGAGACACCTGTCTTGCTGTCACTGCATGCCATATGCAGCTGCACAGCCATTAAGGCGAATGTGCACACATTTGGTACAAACTTGCAGCTTTGAACCACCTTCATTCAATCTGCCTGTGGGTTATAAAGGTGCCGGATAACTAATCAGCACTCGCATGGCGAGATCAACCTTTTTATTGTTATGTTTAAGGTCTTAAAGGGATAGCTCACACAACAAATACAATTCTTATTATTTACTTGCCCTCATGTTGTTCCTAATCAGTATGCTGTTATTTGGACAGTGAAAAAAACAACAGAAGAATTAAAAAAAAAAAATCACTTAGATCTTTACCGCACAAAGACAATTCAATGGGCTGTCAAGAATAAAAAAGGATAAAAAAGCATCCTAAAATGAGTTTATGTGGCTTACTCCAAATTCTTTTATTCATCAAGGATGCATCGAATTGATCAATGACAGTAAATACCTTTTATAAAATCAATGTTGTTCATTTGAACTTTGTGCATCAAAGAATCATGAATAAATGTATAGCAAAAATATTAAGCTGCATAACTTTTCAACATTGATAATAATAAGACATTATTCTTGAGCAGCAAATCAGCATATTAATGATTTCTGATGGATCATGTCACACTAAAGACTGAAGTAATGGTAATTTCATCACAGGAATAAAGTACATTTGAAAATATAAGAAAACAAGTTTTTTTTTTTTATATTTCACAAAATTACTGTTTTTATTCTACTTTTCAAAAATGCAGTCTCTGAGCATATGAGACTTAAAATATCTTACCGACTCTTTTGAGTGTGTGTGTGTGTGTGTGTGTGTGTGTGTGTGTGTGTGTGTGTGTGTGTGTGTGTGTGTATATATATATATTCTCCCAGGAATGGGAGAAAGTTGATCCGAAACAATTACATACAACACATAATATAACAAGTGCATCATACAGAGTTTGTTCTTTGTAGTATCCAGGTCAAAGTCATGAACTGTATTAAGAAGACACATTAAAAATGCATGAAGAAGGATTGCTGTTTGATTATGGGCCTGCTTGGGTTGAATTTACTGTGAGAGATTGGTTTTGCCTGTTTTGATGTTGAATTGTAAATGAGTGCTTGTAAATTAGCTGCCTTATTTTTCTATTTAATGCATCATGGTATAAGTGTTCATGAATAGTGGGATGTTAATTAGTAAAAATGCTCTAAAAGGACCCAGGATTTATGTGGCCATCACATGGCCGCTTCCTGAGAGATGCAGAAAAAGCAGAGGAAATGCGGGTGCACGGAGAGCGCTGGCTGGGTAAATAAATTCATAAAAGGTCCATGTGATATATGGTGCTGAGATCCTCACGGACAAATGCAGGAAATTTTTGTGACCTGAATTCACAGGAAGAATACCATAAATTTGATGGTGTTTGGTGCTTTTTCTTTCTCTCTTGTTCTCTTGCTCCTGGTTTGCATGATAAGTGGTTTAGCACAGATTCAGGAACGAGTTAGATTATAGATTATTGTAGGAAGAGGGAAAGATTACTTGACTCAATCCAGCATTCCTTGATCCAACAGTGAATCTGGAAAGATTCATTCAATTTGTTTTTCAAATGAGGTGTGAAATTGGGCTCTGCCACTCCGTTACCTATTTGTTTTGTTCCTACACCTCTGATTTGTTTGGACACCCTCAACGAGGAGTCGTCTGTTAAGTGCCACGCTCAAGCTGTGTAGGCAGATTAGCCTCGCTCTAAACACTTCGTAATTGAGCACAGAAGCAAACGGGGCCGCACAAGTGCATTTCATCTATCTTGTACTCTTCTCTAGGTTCCTTTAATTTCCTCACCTTCCTTTCTTTTTCACTTCTTGCTTCACTCATTTGGACTTAGCTATAAATTAAGACTCATGCAGCTCATGCAAGAGATGTACATATTTGAGTATGAATACTCCCTCAACCAACTAACATTGTGATGTCTGACAAAGTCAGTGTAGAAAAAGATAAGCAAAATAAAAAGTGCATACTAGGGATGTCCAGATCCGATCACGTGATCGGAAATCGGGCCCGATCACGTGGTTTCAGACTCGATCGGAATCGGACGTTACCTCCCGATCAGGACTCGGATATAATATATGTATATATATTCTCATTAATTTTTAAAACTATAGTTATGCGGTGGCACAGAGTTAGACCCTTTTGACTCCACACAGAAACAGCAACGCGTGTGGCATGACATCACTTTGTTGACATCACCAAAAGTGAAGAATTTATGTTATTTATTACTTGATTGTTCAAGCTACCTCACAGAAGTGCTCTGTTTGTTAACAGAGTTGTTGAATGTTAAAATAAGGTGAATTATATAAAAAATAAGGAACATCCTGGATCTGTTTTTTCGCTCTTCTTTATTCTTTTTTTATGTATTATAGAAGTATCGGATCGGGACTCGGTATCGGTACATACTCAAAATCAAATGACTCGGACTCGGACTCGAGGGCAAAAAAACCTGATCGGGACATGCCTAGTGCATACTCCCCAACCCCCACATGCCTTCCACTTCAAAAACACAACCTAGTCTCATTGGAAAAATGTGCCTTTACCTACCTACTATTCACTGCAGTTTCCAGCTGTAAAGAACATTAGTGGCAGTAAAACACCAGTGACTTATTTCTTTTCACACAACTTTTGATTACAGGCCAGGGTCAGAATATCTATTAATAAAGACTTATTTTCACACAGTTCCTTGCATAATACTATGTTATGACCTCAAAACATTTTTATCATAATGCATGATTTGTAAATTAATACATATTTCCATTTGCATCACATAATCCGCTCCATTTCTATGGCTTTTCTGATGTAGTAAACTTATGCTCAGTAGCTCACCTTGTTCAGCGTTGCCCTTGCAATGGAGAGCCCTCGTTTTTGTGAACACTATTGTAGAATAGGGTTTTAACACATCTTCAATCTTTTACCTGCCACGTACAACAATTAACATAATAAAATGTTGCCAGATTCAATGTTGCCAAAATGCATTTTTAGTGCCACTAACTTGACATTTCACTTTGAAAGTGTGCAAAACGTGCATAAAGCAGACATTTTGCAGAAATGTCGCCACAGTTTTTTTTTAGTAGTTGCAAAAACAACACCAGGCTCATCAACTCTGTCTTCGCCTCTTCAGGAAGCTGGGAGGGAGACCCCAAAACACAGGCTAACAGAGATGCTCTGTTGACAGAAAGATGCTTGAGATGCAGAAAATAACAGTGTGTGTGTGTGACTGCAGGAAGGAGAGCTTTGCTACGCCGTGACCTTTAAACTAGGTCTCACATCTGGCTGAAACCCCCTCTTGCACTCCCTGCTTCTGAAATCATCCCCCCTACAAGGGACAGGAAGCTCCGTTTCCCTCATCCTTCCAAAAACAGACCAGAAAGACCACCACCACACAGCAGCCGACCTCCTTCCACTGTCACAAAAACATACACTCAACACAACAAGGCACATAAGAAATCGGGCACAAAATTCAACTGGAAGGGTATCCCTTGGTAGTTTAAAAATAATAATGTTTAATAATATAGTTTAAAGACTATGTGTATATTGTTGTGAGGGGGGTTAGTGAGAGTATGGCAAGTGGACGTTCCCCCATGTTGCTCCAGGCAGCAGCTTCAGCTCTGGGTGATGTATAGCCAGGCAGGCTGTTTCCACGGGAACCAATCCATCACACCACCGTCAGCCGTCAACATGCCTGCCCCGTGCAGCACGGCCCGACCTCCAGTCACCACAGGCACTGAGCCAGGAGAGAGAGAGAGAGAGAAATAAGAGCAGACCTCACTACTTTACAATGGCTGTTATCGGTGCTTCACTGATTGTGATCTGTTACACGCGGCCGGGCGACAAAACGGCCTGATTGACACGTCTGCTGTCCTCTGGGATCAACGCATGCTGAGTTACAGCTCACCTGTAACAGGCAGGTTAGCGTGTCTTAGGGTTGTGGACTATGGCCGTCACCATTCACTTAAAATGACACATGGCCTACCCACAAACAGTGATGTCATGCATGAATAAATCTGTAATTTTGAGCCATCTCCTCCATAGTTTCTGTTTATCTTGACTTTCTATGTGCTGGTAGAATCTTTTTTTTTTAGATATATAAAAATCTGACTGTACAAACAGTTATGCATGATTTTGTATTATGAGAACTGAACTGAGCTGGACGATGACATCACTGTTTTCTCCAGAGCTGATGAATTATCGAAAAATTAATTAAGGGTACGTTTACGCAACAACAATGTACTAAAAACATAAGCGTTTTTTCCTCTATATACAGATGATATTGTTATCAAAATGATTCCCATTCACACGGATCCATGAAAACGCCTAAAAACGCTGTATTATGCATGTCAGATAAGTAGTTGGCAATGTCACTACGCGTCTGCGCACTTATACATTCAAATGCCTAGACTAAACACGAAATATGCATGTGCATGCCCTCACCGTTTTCACAGATTCACGTTTTTGAAGTTTACATGGAGATGATAACGGTATCGCTTTCACAACTCGTTTTCAAAAACCTGCTCTTTGAAACCTATTTCAAAGTTTGCATTCTCAGGCAAACCAAAACTGTCATTTAAATGAATGGCCAGAACGCATTAAAAGTTTTCTGTTTTCAGTTGGAAACGGTGTCGTGTAAGCGGCCCCTAAATTAATAATGATTTTTACAACGTAAATGAATCAATGCTGAAATTACTTAAACTGGACAATGACTTTTTTCTAGAGCTGCTGTATAGCCAAAAGAATCTGTTATTCATTTATTTTGTTAATTAATTAATTTCCTGTTATTATCACTGTAAATCTGCTTTGAAACAATATGTATTGTAACAAGCGCTATATAAATAAAGTTGACTTGACTATTGTATCATTTTTATTTAATATTGTATAATTTTGTCTTAAGTTACTCAATATTATCTTGCTGGTCATAAGACTGGCACAAAAGAAATTTCAGACTTAACACTTGCAAGTCTTATTCTGAAAAAAAGCTTTTGTAAAAAGAAATTTGTAAAAATCGTAAAAACCATTGTGAAATAGAAATGATGTCCAGGTCACATTTATAAAACATGTATATTATATATTAAATTATATATAAAAAAATATATATATGAAAAATCTCACATTTTTGCACCAGCAGAAATCAAAATTTAGTTCTGTTAGGGAAATGTTGGTACAAAATACACAAACAATTTAATCAGCTTAAATGCTTAATCATACCCACAACCCACAGGTGTTATTCAGTAAAACAGAAATCTTGCTGATCTGAAATTGCTTAATTTTGTCACAATCTTTGAATTTACCTTTTAATTACATATATTCCATATAGCCTATATGTTCAAACCTGCATTACACTGGCTGATAACTCTGTGCCCTCATCACAGGGCCTACAGGGATGTCCACTAAGCCAATGTCTCTGGCTGAAGCATTAGAGATCAGCACCTAAAGAGAGGAGACAGAGAGAGAGAATGAGATAGATGAGAGGAATGTAAGGAGGGGTAGACAAAGACATATCCAACAGCCTGTCGTACGCCTCATTACAGCCTAAACGAGTGAGGCTGCGAGAGGAGGAAAGCACCGCGGATCTCCCTTCCTCACCTCATCCATCTCTTCATCTGTCCCTCCAGTCAGCCATCAGTCTGCTCTGACCTCCCCTGCTCTTCTGTAATCTAGCAGAACTGGCGGGGAACCCCTGTCTGTTCTGAGAGCTGTGTTTGACTAGGACTGAATTCACTGGCTGGTGTTTACTGGTCAAAAAGAGAAAGAGTGTGAACACAAGCAGAGGGACTTCAGAGAGAAGCTGAAAGATTCAGCTGCTTTCAGAGAGATCAGAACAAAAGTAAACCTTGACTGGCAGGCGTGTTTCTTTTTTAATCCGCTTCCATCTTTCCATTTCTGTCTTTTTTCTGTACCGTGCCGACATTCCAGGTGACTCCCCAGTACCCCTGCTGGCTTGAGGTGCCAGGCCGCTGATGGCAGGGCGTGTGGATTTCTGCTGTTGCTTTTTATAATTTGGCCCGGAAATGTCGACAATCGGCCCAGAGTAATGAGCGGCACTTGCGGTCTTAGTCCTGACAATAGTAGGAAGACCTGTGTTGTGTGTTGGAGAGTGAGAGGGGGTGTGGGCCTGAGCAAACCACATGTGTCTGTGAATGTTTGCCAAATGCATGTTATAAAACATGGTACACATTTTATTTGTTATAGTTCCAGCTGTAAAGCAGTCTAGTTTATTGTGATTGTTATTGAGACGTTGGTGTCTGTTATCTATCTATCTATCTATCTATCTATCTATCTATCTATCTATCTATCTATCTATCTATCTATCTATCTATCTATCTATCTATCTATCTATCTATCTATCTATCTATCTATCTATCTATCTATCTATCTATCTATCTATCTATCTATCTATCTATCTATCCAAAATATATGATATAAATTGCATTGAAACATTGATTCGCCAGGTTAAAAAATTAGACTCTAAAAAAAAAAATTCACATGTTGGACAAAAATGTGCTTAATTGTCATGAAAGTAATGCATTCAAATTATTGTGACAACTTTCATGAAAATTAACACATTTCCTCCCTATACATTCCCATAAAGTGTATTTAGTTTTTAGCTCCAAATACACAAACACACTCACTTCTAGAACTGTAGGTACTTGTATTTACAATTCTATCTCATCTCTACCTGCCTCCTCAGACAGCACAAACCATGAGTCAATAAGTGTTTGCTAGAGCAGTGTTTAAAAGTGTGCCAGGATGTTGTTAATGATGAAGAGAATGACGACTGTTTGAGGTGTCTGTCAGGAGCGTGTGTGTGGCATCTCGAGCGACTCGTCAGGCTGAGAGGTGTGAATGCTGGATGACTGTGCTGTGACAGCGAGTGTCAGAGGCGGTGACGGCAGTTCCCATTGCTGCTTCCTGTACCCTGGCGAAAAACACAGAGAGAGCTCCATTCCACACTGTATAGCAATGATGATGGATAGTAGAGCTGATATCAGTCACAGGAGAAAGAGGAACAGCAACGGGACATTTACCAGCTGATATAGTTTATGTGCACTTGATATCAGCCGTACAGTATAATATCACTATAGTAAACTTCTAGTCTTATAGCACTACTTAATTATATACTCATTTCACATACTTCTTCTGGCAGCCTATATAGTATAGACGTAGCCATATTCAAACGTATGTCTAGTTTAAATGCATTCTGCAGAATTCCTCAATGTTCCTCTAAAGTCTGTAAAGACAAAATGGAAAAAGTACACATTTCATGTCAATCTACTGGGATTCTTCATAGTGAGCATCAAACCAGCAAACTTCCGGGTATCATCCTTTAGCCTTAACCACTGCCAAAAGAACAGGAAGAGAGGAAACTCATAATAAACACAAGCTCAAATGTATTACAGATGCACAATATACTAACTGTCATACTGACATGACATCTGTTTGTGCATGAACAGTAAACATGAATGCCTGCACTGGCACAAAGCGCCGCAAACAGCAGAAGTACAGCTTTGTTTTTCTTACAGTGCATCTTCCTGCTCCTTTAATCTCTTTTTTTTTATTTACTCGACTTTCACAAAGTCTGAGTTATTATCAGACTTTGACAATCAATCCCACTCATCTGAGATACAAAAATAGCAGAACAAAGTATGGCTGTGAGCTGAACGAGCTCAAGTAATTAATTAAAAGAGAAGCCGTCGATATACAGGCAATTACGGTCAACAGCAGTCCAGGATCAAAGCCGCCCATGACTGCATACCCTCCTCAAAATACCCTCCGTTTTATTAACAAATAACTTGTAAACACGTCTTCTCTATCATTTTAAATACACAAGTCTTTTGATGATACTGCTGGTCTTAATATAAGAACATGCAGGCATTAATCTGAGCACGTTCTGTTCTCCGTCTTCAAACCCAGGCCGTCACGCCGCCGTTTGCGTGTTTTATTATTTCTTTACTTGTCAGGATTTCGAATGCTTTAAGTGTAGATGCTAGCTTTTGAACCCTCCTCATTAATTTGAAAACTCTTTGTTTATTTCTGTCAAACTGTTTCTTGCCCTCATAATACTATAATGTAAATAACATAAAGCTAATTCAACGAGGCAGCATATTTTTATTATTTAAACAACCTTCACAAATCAAAAAGGAAAATACAGGACTACTTAGAAGCTTACTTACAATTTAATGTGATGTGACATCCTGTAATAGAACAAACTTTGTTTGCTGTCTTTTTTCAGTGTAAGTGTTGAATAAAATTTATATAAAAAAAAAATCATATTTTATGCATGACATAAAACACACTTACATTAAAATATGCATGCATTAAGTGAATGCATAAAAGTTACAGTAAAGACTCAGTTTCAAAGATATAATGTTAAAAAATGTATCATTGTTTTCACAAACACTTTAAGCAGCATAACTGTTTTCAACTGATAATAATAATAAATGTTTCTAGAGCACCTAATCAGCATATTGAAATGTAACCTTGTGTGTAACCTTGGCTGCTGCAAATGCAGCTTTTCCATCACCTGAATTAAAATACATTTTAAAATAAATTAATAATAGTAAATAGTAAATAAATAAATAAATAAATAGTAATAATACATAGTAATATATTTGACAATACTAACATTTTACTCTATTTTGGATCAAATTACAGTAATGCAGCCTTTGTGTGCATTAGATAATTCTTTTTAAAAACATTAAACATCTTATTGTTCATTCTTAATTTCTTTCTTCTCAGGCAAATGTATGTTATTTTAAAGATATTTAGATAATTTTAGTAGGAAAACAAGACGGGTGGGTGGGGGAATCACACATCTTTTATATTTTGTATATAGTTTAGTTTATAGTTTAGTATAGTTTATAGTTTGTGTTTCAGAACCTGTGTGTGTTTGTTTCTGCCGGGGATGATGCGTCGAGCTGCTCTCTGGTGCTGCTGTTTCCTGGACAGAAACATTCCACATTTGCTTTCCATTAGCATTGGCCTGTAAAGCACAAACTTACACCAGTTCCCACAATTTCCTCAGAACGACTGAAACAATCTCGGCAAGGCAAAAGCAGAAAACAGCAGAGACAACTTATGATGGCTTCTCAACACCCCTCGTATCTCTGTTCTGGAGATCCTTTACCGTGACAACATGTTTACCTAGATATATGCTTACTAGTTCAGATGTCCCTCTGGGACTTTGGAGACAGAGACAAATATGTGAAGTAGATAAAAAGAACAACAGATCTCTCTTCATCCAGAACTACTCTTGCTTTTTTTTGTAAATGTGGCTGTCATGATTACGAACAGCTTTAAAATACAGTACAATACCTTTATGGTGGAGTTCACAAAGATGGGGCGGTAATTACAGTGTGTGTGTGTGTGTGTGTATGTTTGTGTGTGTTGTATTTTGAGACTTAAAAAGAGATCTTGTGTGACTGAAAGGTGTCGTGAAGGGGTGTGGGAGGTGAGGAGTTGTCATTCAGCCCCTGAGGAATCGAGAAAAAAGATTGTGGGAAGGAAACAGAGAGAGAGAGATGGAGAGAGGGGTTCAAGGAAAGTTATGAGGTGTGTTTGCTCCGGTGTGTAATGAGAGCTCAGAACCCAGTGCGTGCTCCTCCTACGAATATTCACTGATGCCTTTCATCAAAGCGCCATCCATTCGCCATCTTTCACAACCTCCTCCACAGTGCGCAAACACAATCTGTACAGAGAGGTGCAAAAGTTGGAAATCACTGGTGAAAATGCTTCTCAATGTAACACAATCGGTTCTTTTTAGTGAATCAAAAGCACAACTGGTTCTTTCTAGTAAATCTAGGAAACATATAGTTACAAACTAACAAATACGACTTAAATCAATGCCTCTAAAAAGAGAAAAGTCGTTAAATGTGTGTGCATTTATTGTTAAATGAAATTCTCATAATTTGTATATCATAATTTAAACACTACCGTTTGGGGTTGGTAAGATTTTTTTTTTTTTACGTTTTTGAAAAGTCTTTCTCACCATTTTTTTAAATAAAAAATACAGTAAAAACTGAAAATTTTTAATATATATATTTTTTATATTATATATAGCCTATATAGATATATATATATTTTTTCTTTACTTCAGTCTTCAGTGTCAAATGATACTTCAGAAATCAGTCTAATATGCCTATTTGGTGCTCAAGAAACATTTCTAATTGTTATAAATGTTGAAAACAATTGTGCTGCTTAATCAATTTAATGCATGAATGTATTTGCTGAATTTCTTTTTAATCCTTATAATACTAAAAGACACATTAATGGAACCGTAAAGCAGCCAAAATCATTAAGACGAATCTGAGACGAAGTGGTTATATTTATTACAATTCCTGTCACATTTGTATATTGCAAGCACACATGCACTCAACTCCCAAACTGAGATTTTAAGGTCTGTGGTGCACATGCTCACTCCAACAATGGTCGTCTGAAGAAGGGGTCACTTTGTGTCAAGGAGGCATGCGTGGCATGGTGCCTCTTATTTATTCTCCCTGCTTGCCACAAAAGTCATCACATGCATCCCATAATGGTGGCTGTGGGGCTGCATTTTAATGAGCCGTTATATGAGAGGTCTGCCTCACAACGAGCTTGTCTTACACAGGTCAGAGGTCGTGACCCCTAACACACCGTGTGTTTACCAGCAGGCAGCAGTGCGAGCTTTTGAGAGGAACTGAGATTAACGCACAATATCATTGCCTGTGGTTGATTTAAAGCCACAGTCACAGATTTCCCCCCTCACAGTTATTCCATATGGTGACTTCGCCGTTTAAGGGCAACAGTCAAGACCTGCATGACATGCCACAGAGAAAACACATTGGAGAAAGAAACAAACATTTTCATTTACAGAGTTGTCACATTTTGTTTCTTACTGGAATTGGTTTTATGCAAAATGTATATATATATATATTTATATATAAAATATATATTTGAAATATTCAATTTTAGTTAATGTTTACTTTATGTGAAGAATTGAATTTTTTTATGGTTTTAGTTTAAGTTAACAATAACAAACCTGGTTTGCCTTTTTTTTTTTTTTTTACATTTTACTTACCTAAAATGAAAATTGTCATCATTTAGATCAATTCCTGATCTTATTGTACATGGGTTACATGAACATTGATCCAAAGAAAAAGGATTTTCTTGAACGTTTGAAACGACTTTCCTTTTCTGCTGATGTCACTTAGGCCCACACAAGCTTCTGGATAATATTAACAAATACCCAAAAAGCATTTTAGGTGTTATTTTAGCAAACACAAACTAAAGTCTGGCTCAATGTTGGGACGTACCCTGTCCCCTTTTTATGATGAAATCAATTCCCGACTAAATAAGGTTCAATATTCATTTTCTTCCTCTATAAGTATCCTGTTTCACCCAGGAAAATCACTTTACACTAGCAAAATATGTTGGTATGCTGTTTCTTTGACTTGAAATCTTCATGTTGACATCCCAGCCCAGTGGTTTTAAGCTTGCCTCCTATAAAAGTGCTGTAGCGGAATCACAGTATCTGATTAGGCTTTTACAGCTCTCTGGCTCTATATCACCTGCACCCAGCATGCATTGCTCCAGCTTTACTGAGGCTGTTTACATAAAGAAGCACAGATCAATAGCAAGAAATCAAAATCCTTGCTGCTATACAGCTCCATGAAGGGTCTTGTAAGTGTGTGTGCATGTGTCTAGAGCTTCTTTACGGCGTATAATGTGCCCTCCGTGTAACTCCTCCCTTTCTCGTACAAACAACACACACTTAATCAGAGCAGACGATTTTCTTTTGGTTCTGCAGTGTGGCCCGTGTGTGTGTGTGTGTGTGTATGTTTACCAGTGCATTGTTGTGCCCACATGATAATTGAATGTGCGCTCAGGCAGCATCCGTGCTAGCGTTCCAGCTCACACTTTAATTAGTTTAGCTTTGTGTCTGCCGGCTCGGCCATCAGTCGCCAATCAATAGCACTCCGGAGAACAGAAGGGCTCTATTGGAAACAGATACGTAAGCTTTGTAGATAGCACTGCTCATGTACCCGCTCCACATACCTCAGACGGCTTTAAATGTGTCCGATGTTAAGAGTGAACATGCTTAATTGTACAGATAAATGAGGCCCCTGAACCTGGTTTATGTATGTGAGTGTGTTTGCATGAGTAAAGCGAGGTGTGCTTGGTTATTGCTGTTCAGTTATTGCTTGACTCCAAAAAAAAAATGAGCGGTGAGACAGGGCTCTATCGGAATTCAATGGCTGCTTTGTTTAAACCTGCTCATTCTCCATTTTTCACCTTTATGAGTTTTCCCTTCCTCTAATCCCATTCACTTTCACTATGGCTCACTTTGCCCCAAACTTACTTAAAGGGCATATTGCAGGTTTTTTTTTTTTTCAGAATTAATATATAACCTTGTATGAAAATACCATATGAAGAGTAAATGCATGATTAAAAATTGTTTTGCCAGACCTAAGGGCACAAATTTAGTAGAAAACGTGACAGTTTCCTTGACCGTGTTGAAAAAGCGCTTTTTTTTCACCACCGCGTCATATTACGTCAGAATGGGGAGTCGTTTGCCGGCTCTGCGTTCGCTCAGTGCAGAATAGGCTGGTATTATGTTGAAGCGGTCGTGATTCAGTGTGTTTTCGGTGGTTATTGTGTTTCAATTAATAATTATCGTGATAAATGACTGTGAATTATGGCCTGTCAGAACATCGAGTCCACAGGTTTCCGAACAAGAAAAAGGATGGTGCTTTCTTCCGTGTTTGTGTGCGTTTTGTGCAGGGTAAGAGATGGGACTTCGCTTCTGCGTCTGCTTTGAAAAACGCGGTAGTGTGTAGCGTTCACTATAGACTGCATGATTATAATCCCGGCGATATGATGAGTTAACGTTACGTTATATGATGACGGCGATATGTGCACACTGTCCCGGCTCCTTCATCGGGTCGCCCGGTCCGCCGTCAGCATGTGGGTCGGCCACCTGTGGGAAACATGACGCTCACGGATCCGTCAGAGATCACTTATTGTACATTTGTTTTACAAAATGTGCCTTGTCTTAATTTAATTCATTAACGTATCCTCCATAAACTTGTAATGTCTTGCAAGTCTGCAGCCGACACTTATTATTATTATAATATCATTTTCAATCTGTACTCCGAATTTTAATGTTTGTGTTGGCTGTTTCTACATATAAAAATTTTATACAGTAAGAAAGTTGTGATTGTGATTATTTTTTTATTCATTATCACCAAGTGGGGCCATTCAAAACCTTTATAATGTCCCTCTTTCTCTGGAAACTGTCTCCTAATGGCTGACACACACATGCAGGTAAGGGTCTAAATACTAGCTTTGCTATTGCCTGACACATAATTACAATATTGTGATCTGAGCATAGTGTTATACATATCGTCGGCTAACGTGAATACACTATAAGCTAACACTGTTCTCTCACCGAGACCCGACTCCTGCCCTGTTCTCCTCAGACCACAGCTCAATGTGTCTCCTCTGACCGTTGTTCTGTCTAATTCTGACCTGTCTAGAGTCTCTTGGCTTCATATAAGGCTCATAATTATATGGCTGAGGTCTGTCATACGAGTAAACATTTAGGCTACAATTTCCTCAGCGTCCGAACTGTCATTGCGATCCATTGCTTTCCTATTGTTTACTTTGACCGCGCTCCCCCATGCTACGTCAGTTCCGGTTTGGCGGTTTTCAAATGCGGAAGTAAAATTTTCTCACAAAAACGACTCCAGAAGCCTAAATAGCGTTTTATAAGTATATGTTTATATTTAAATCTAGTTCCTACATTATTGTTCTATACATTGGCGCACTGGGTACTCTAACCTGCAATATGCCCTTTAAACGCAGGCCTAAATATCAACAAATTAGATTTACACCAGCAGCATTTAAAACAAATTGTTGAAATAAGTTCAGTCCTTTTTGCTGCGAGAGCCATTCCGGCTGTTATTGAATAAAAACGCATTGTGCGGGCAAAACAATTATGCACTTTACTGTCGAATCGCTGAAACGATTTCAGAGTGCTCGCCCATTCATCATATTTACGCAATTTAATAATTTCAGATTTTTACAGTGTATTATGCGTGCAGTTAAAAGCGAGAGAGGAGGAGGTAATTGTAAAGCCTGTCAGCATTAGTTAAGTGTGTGTAATGGCTGGGTATCACACACTAAATGGCAGTTGTAATATTTAGATCCTCTGCTCATTACCTCCCGATCTGCCTCCTGTGACCCGCAGCACCGGGCCTCCGCTCTCTCTAATGAGGGATGGAAATTACCGCTTCAAGAAATGAAACACAATTTATTTAGGGGAAGATGCAGCGCACAATGAAATTACCGCAAATAGCTCTGAAAAATCGGCCCAATAACGCAGGCTTGTGTTTATTACGTCGGAAAAGCCCAAAAAGTTCTTATTAGAAGTTAATGGAGATAAAAGGAAAGCGAATTTTAGAGTGTTATTGCATTAGCACGTATAAATCTAGCACACGTTTGTGCACAATATCTCAGAGCTATTTTATATTAAAACTCTCTCAACAGAGAGTGTGGACGATACGGAGTGGAGAAGTGCTTCCTGTGAGCCGGGATGTCAGGGGTCACTTCACAAGTCTGTTCCTTCTTTCTCTGGCCTTAAAGACGACTTGAAATCTAAATGTGTTGACGTTTTAGGTCATGTCTGTTGGCTTTGAGACCCTCTACATGATTGTGTACTTGACAAAATTAATATTTAAAATTTCTGTTCTGGGAAAACAGACCATTTCATGATTGCTCTTTTTGCCCTACACAATTCTTTTGTCCAATAAAATGCTGTCTACCACGAGAACTTGTTGTCTTGGCTACTGAAATACTGCACTTAAAAGTAAAATGAAAAAATGAAAGCTAGAAATATATATATAGACTATATATATATATATATATATGTAGGCCTATGTATGTATGAATAAAATAACAAATGACGAAAGCACAAAAATGACTAAAACAAAAAAAAAATCTAAATAAGCTGTAATATATTATATCAATAATACTAAAATAACATTGATTTAACAAATTTAGCTTGACAGCAAGTAGCAAATAATGATACGCAAGTGTGTTTTTTTTCTGTTGAGCTTACTGTTTCAATAGAAAACATGGCACAAGCCAAATGGCCAAACCATTTCATTTGGTCTTTAAACAGTGATAAAGTCCTTATTAACATGTAATTGCTCCATGTGGTCAGGTAGAATCACAACCCTGCTTGAAAATCCAACTTAAGCTGCTAGCTGTGTTTTTCATTACACCATCTTCCACCAGCAACAAACCATCTACCAGTAGTCATACCTGCTAAAGGTGGTCTTGCTGGTTTTTGGAACATGGTACCCGTTTCAGCTACTGTAGTTAATTAACATCTTAGCCATGCTGCCTTTCCAAAACAGATCCACCCCACCACCCAAACATAAACACACACACGCTTCTCTTAGCACAAGTGCCACTTGAGATTTCTATAGAGAAATCTGACTTCTAACAACAAGGCGGGAGGGAGGTATGGGAGGAGGAGGAAAAAAGGCCCGAAAAACAAAAGGAGAGGGTGTGTTAGTGCTGAAAATGGCCCTGAGTATTTGCATGGAGAATTCCAGCAGCTACTCGTTTCAACACAATGCCAAAACAGACTATAAAAGATGGAAATGGCGCTTACGAGAAAATAAGCAGAGGAATAAGGTATTATCTTCTTTTCCTGAAGCGAATATAATATCAACACTCCCGTGCCTTTGTGTGCGTGCTTCAAGGATCTAAGTTAAGCCATGTCTCTCCACCCCAATGCTCTCCACACCCTAATGTCGGAAATAAGCGGAGCCTCAGAGATTCATTAGAAAATTGAATGGAATCAAGAGAGTCTGAGGGCTGAAAAACATCCCCTTAATAAGACGGCTGGTAACATAAAAGCAGCTCACAGCCAAGGTCCTTTATTTTCAAAAACCAGTGGAGCCTTTGAAGAGGGCTTAAGAACAGAGCGAAGGAAGAGATGAAGAGAGTGCAACGGAGGGATATCCTTGGAGAACTATTCCTGTCCCACGAGGGAAGTGATGGAGGCTTGGATGTGCGCATGCTTGTAGCAGTCTCAGCAAGCTTGTCAGCCCGTGTGTGTTTGTGTGTGTGTGAACATCTACAGCATGCTGGAGCATGTGCACCTGTCACACTAGATGGCACACGTGTAGCTGCGAGTGCTAAAGGTGAGGTGTGTTCAACGCTTATGTGTACAGGTACTGTACGTGTGTGTGTGATTAATCTTGTACTTGCTCTTTTGCCTGTCTGGCTCATGGCTCAGCTCAGCTGAAGTCTCTCGTCTCATTCATATTTGATAGACAGGCCCAGACCTAATCTGATAAAGTGCACTTCAGCCTTGGTGTCTTCTGATGAACTTCTAAGTGGGAAGTGCAAAAGTGTGTGCGTGCATGTGTGGTTATGATGTGTATGTGTGTGCGGGAGAGAGAGGGTTGAGGGTTGGGGGTTGGGGGGGGGGGGGGGTGTTAGGGCTAGAGGATGGATTGGGGCTAAATCGATGTTGATTTATAATTTACTATTGCAAGAACCTATCACTGTATGAGAAGCCTGTATCCAGCCTCATCTATATTACATTAGGACAGAAGCTCTCGCTCTGCACTGGACAACAGACCTTGTGGTGTGGAAGGGGGGCTGGTCGATCCACACACACACACAGGTTGTAACAGCAGGGCCTTCAGGAAGACACATACACTTTCTCTTTGAGAAGCTGACAGGCCCCCTTAGATTTTTGAGGCAAGTGTATTTTGAATGCAACATCCCATAACACTGTTTGTACTTCGGAAAACTGAGCAATCATTGTGGGGACAAAAAGCAAAAATCGCTAATTTATGTCTAAATTGGGTCTGTCCAATAAAATGGACTGACCGCACCTTTCATAGATAATTTGCTTTACAATTAATAAAATAATCTCACCCTCATGTTGCTCCAAACTCGTGTGACTTTAGTCCTTTGAAACACAAAAGTTAATCAGCAAAATGCCAAAGCTGCTCTTTTAAAAACAATAAAATATATAACTGGCTGTCAAGGTCTGTTGCAATTTTGCTTTGTGTATTAAAAAGAAATATAAAGTTCTAGCATGAAACTCTAGATGGCACTGTCTTAACTAATTTGATCATTTGGTCCTTAACTCATTTGATAGCGATCGCATTGTTGTCTACTGTGCATTGCGCAGCTGATTGGTTGCTGTTGCATTAGCGGCCAATGACAG
Organism: Phoxinus phoxinus; assembly: GCF_949152265.1. Classification (NCBI taxonomy): domain Eukaryota; kingdom Metazoa; phylum Chordata; class Actinopteri; order Cypriniformes; family Leuciscidae; genus Phoxinus; species Phoxinus phoxinus. The sequence goes on from NC_136887.1 coordinate 20,950,593, forward strand.
CAGCTCAACATTCAAACAAATACCGGTATTGTTATTGTTAGCAGTCTGCAGCGCGCTTTAATCTTTCTAATGCGTTAATCATTCTTTTTTTATACTGACTATTACCCCCCCCCCCCCCATTGAAGTTAATGTTTAAGTATTACTGTTTTTGTAGTTGTTGTTTACTCTGGTATTGACTTTGGTATCGAGTATCGTATCCTTTTGGTGGAATCGGTACCGACTACTAGATTTTTTGTTTTATGTCTACCCTCCATCTTCCCCAGCTCCACCTGTATAGATCTGCTACAGGGGGTTATTTCAGGTATGTTACATATGCAGCAGTAGCATGTCTTACATGCTCACATCAATGTCTGTGAATGTATTGGCAGCAGCAAGTCTCGGGTACTTGCTCTGCAGCAGCATAGCAGATCTATTTTGCCAAGACCATATACAGTTACATTGCCATATCCACTACACTTACCATTACAATGACAAACTCTCATAGTTGTCATGACGGAATTGCCTTATCTTACAGAGGAGAACCATGTGAGCCCTAAAATAAAAACTAAAATAAAATTACCATAGTACGTTCAAATAAAATAATAGCCAACCTAAAAGCTGTCTCTAGTCATCTAAATCACACTTCTTTTCCTATATTTTATGTTGTTTGCCTCTAATGGGTATTAGCAAGGTTTTGCAGTCTTTATGCTGCTTCATGAGAGTGTTATTATGCATAATAATTTACATTTAGACATGAAGTTCAGCTACACATCTTATCTTACTATCAAATGCAAATTCATTAAAAAAAGTCAATTAAAGAAGAAACAAAGCATTTCATTTTGAAAATATTTCATTTTTTCATTAAAAAGGAAAAAATTGGGTTCTATTGCTGTCATATTTTTGACAGGATGAGTTTGTATATTGGGTTTATGAGAAAATGCTGTCATCTCTCTGCTTTATTAACAATCATAGATTACTCCCTTGGCACACAACAAAGACCTTTTCTCTGTCTCCCTCTCTCTCTCTCTTTCATACTGCGTTTCTCTTCTCTCGGTGTAGTATTGATGAGGGAGGAGGCAGTGGCTGTCAGTACTATGCTGACTGGGTGAACAGCAGGCATATGGAGAGGTCAGGCAGGGCACCACAAGACCCCTCTGTCTGCTCTGGCCAAACCGCTACACCCCACTGAAAGAAAATCAATCCCATCATACCACAGACACATATTCCCCTCCCCTTCTCCTCTCTTCCTTGTGTTCCTCACCTCTGTTTTACACACACACACACACACACACACACACACACACACACACACACACACACACACACACACACACACACACACACACACACACACACACACACACACACACACACACACACACACACACACACACACACACACACACACAATCTTTTTTTAAGATGTTATTACTGGGCTCCTCTGTGTTAAGTCTACACTCTTCACCTTATCGCATGCTTCCCTTTTTAAAAGCTCTATGACTCACTTTATGAAATGAGTGTGTTTTTAAATGCTGTATGAATTAATTTTTTTTGTCCTTTCTTGTTCTCTTTGATTAAGTCTTTTTAATATAAACACCATGGTTTTCTTTCTTCCTTCCTTCCTTCCTTCCTTCCTTCCTTTCTTCCTTCCTTTCTTTCTTCCTTCCTTTCTTCCTTTCTTTCTTTCTTTCTTTCTTTCTTTCTTTCTTTCTTTCTTTCTTTCTTTCTTTCTTTCTTTCTTTCTTTCTTTCTTTCTTTCTTTCTTTCTTTCTTTCTTTCTTTCTTTCTTTCTTTCTTTCTTTCAAACAACAACAAAAAATATATTAAAATACAATCAGTATGTTACAACATACCGAAATAAAAAAACAAACAATATCTATAATGTATTATAACAATAATTTCAATATGTTCGAAAAGGAGCGGGATGGAGCTTATTAGAAGGTTTTTAAGTTGAATTAAAGGACATACTGAGCTGAGCACAAAACTTCTGTTTCCTACATTAATTTTTTTATGTTTACAGTGTGGTTTTATATGAAACACATGCAAACTTGCTCTTCGGTGTGACTATTGGCCCCTGAGGTTATACGTGTTGTCATGGCGACTTGCAGCCAGACAAAAAATGGGGTAATTAGCGTCGGAACAGTTGATTGGTTTGCGGCAGTAATTAACACAGGTGAGGTTAATTAGTTCCCATGAAACCAGTCAGTCTCTGCAGCACACACAAGGGAAAACAGCAGAGGAAAAAAACATACACATTTACACGCCTTTACTTTATTACTTCTGAAAGTTGGGAAGAATTTTAATATGCATGGTAAGGTCCCCTGTGAGAGGACGCAAGGAGAAATTTAGCCTCATTAATGGAAGCGGAACAAACCTGAGCGAGATGCTGTCTCTATCAATAACATATAGCTAATTCCACACATGCACTGTGCCTCTGTCTGACCAAGGCACACATGAACGTGCAAAGTGCCAAACAAAATATTATTCTTTTGTCTCCAGCACATCTGCTTCATGCATCCGTCTGTCTGTCTGTCTGTCTATCGATCTATCGTAAAGTGTGTGGCTGTAGTAAGTGCATGATGCAAGAGATTCAGAACAGTAAACAATCTTTTATTAAATCCATCAGAAACACGTAGGAAAACTCAGGAGCTAGAATAATCTACAACCATGTAAAGCCAATATGAAACGGAACACTGAACAAAGGAAGCATAGGAAGGACTTAAGTACAAGGCAGAACTAATGAACCAAACTGAAACAGGTGCGTAATTAATTAGGAGCTATGGAAACTAATAAGCTCAGGGAACACAGGCAAACCAGAACAGGGAAAACTGAACACAATGACAGTAAAACAGAACTATACAGAACAGAAAATACCAGCAGGAGAAACCAGAGAGGCAATGATGGTGGAAGGAGCCAGAGAGGGACCAAGACCACAGGACCATAGATTTGGCAGATTTAACCAGAGGGACGACAGACGGAGAAGGAGCCGATGGAGGTGAAGACCCAGGTGGAGTCGATGAGATCAGGCAACATCGATGGATCAGGAGACGGAGGCAGAGCTGCAGCAACAAGCGACAGAGGTGGACTGGCCGACTAGCTGAGGTGGAGTGACAGGCTTGGCAGCTGGAGGCTGAGGCAGGGGATTCCCTTGCCAAGACGGAGCTGGAGATTAGAAATACCGAGGCAGATCCAAATAAAGGGTTAGCCGAGGGACTGAAGGGAGCCTGCGGAGGTGGGGCTGAAAGACTGGCTGTCTTTGGTAGAGGAGGAGGGACAGGGATGCTGGGTGGCATCACTGGAGACGCAGGAGACTTGGAGCTGGTTGGGACCAGTGGAGATGGAGGAGACTTGGAGCTGGGTGAGACCAGTGGAGATGGAGGAGACTTGGAGCTGGGTGAGACCAGTGGAGATGGAGGAGACTTGGAGCTGGGTAAGACCAGTGGAGATGGAGGAGACTTGGAGCTGGGTAAGACCAGTGGAGATGGAGGAGACTTTGAGTTGGGTGAGACCAGTGGAGATGGAGGAGACTTGGAGCTGGGTAAGACCAGTGGAGATGGAGGAGACTTGGAGCTGGGTGGGACCAGTGGAGATGGAGGAGACTTTGAGTTGGGTGAGACCAGTGGAGATGGAGGAGACTTGGAGCTGGGTGAGACCAGTGGAGATGAAGGAGACTTTGAGCTGGGTGAGACCAGTGGAGATGGAGGAGACTTGGAGCTGGGTGGGACCAGTGGAGATGGAGGAGACTTGGAGCTGGGTGGGACCAGGGGGGACGGGAGGCACAGGGAAATATCCTCTTCAATTTTCTCATAATACACTGCAAAGGCCAGCTGCAGCTCACCTTCAGCGGCGGAAGTGTGCTCACCCATTAGAACGCACAATGTTGCTGGCTAACACACCTCTCAGTCCTCTTTACTGTCTTGTTCATCAGAGCATGGTTCGGCTCCATGTCTGCTGTGGGTCTGGCATTAGTTCTAGGCAGGTGTGCTCGCTCACTAAAGGTGGTGTAAAAGAAGACGCAAAGCAAGCGATCAGGGAAGTTAGTGATGCACAGCAGATGTAAAAAGTCTCTTTTGTGTAGGGTTGGGCATCGAGAACCGGTTCCAACTTGGAACCGTTTAAAAAATAACGATGCCATTGGACTCGTTTAGAGAAAAAAAATTCGATTCCGATCATCTGTTCCGCGCAAGTTTTGGTTTCCATAGTGGCCACCGGATTTCCGAAAGTGCCCGCGCTTGTTCTATTGCAGCCATGGAGCACGGTAAGCGGCGCTCAAAAGTGTGGCTTCATTTCACTTTTAAAAAAGCCTGAGTCGGCACTCGCACAGTGCAACACTTGACAAACTGCATGGTGTACAAATTAACAAGGAGTGTCCAGTGGCGTAACTTTGTTTTAAAAAGTGTAAAACAAGACAGGTGGGGTGGGGGTTGGTAATGCAATGCGAAATCACATATATAATGTAGAATAACATTAAGTCCAACAATCGATTTAAATAGTACATTGGGTTTAATTTGTCGTTTAATGAGATGTAATACATGTTGTCAGTGCCGAGAATTTTCGTATGAATAAATACATAAATCCGCTGCGCTTATTTAACGTGTACCTTAATGGTCCAGTTGTAGAACTTTCATCAAGCGTCTCAGATGTTCTGGGTTCTAAACCGCACTTGTATAGTTTTTTTTTTTCTCTCATCAAAACCGATTATGCTTATCAGTGGTTGTATATCAAGCAGGGACACGTTTGTGTGCATTATATTTTGTGATTTCACCGGAACGAATAGAGAGTCTCCTCAACGGATTGAAGCGCGTGTCCGAGTGAAGACAGTGCGGTGTGCACGAGCCAGAAGACAAACACTGTATCCACGCCAATGATCGCACATTTCAGTGCTAGATTGTCTCTTATTTATCAAACGAACGAAATGAATGCTCTGCTAGTTAACTGGAGATGTTTTATTTATATGTATTGGAACATTCGGATCAAAATAAAATGACTCCGCCCCTCAAAGAATCGGAATCGAGAATCGAAAAGAACCGAAATCGAAAGGAAGAATCGGAATCGGAATCAGAATCGTTCAAATCAAAACGATGCCCAACCCTACTTTTGTGGTCCTGCAGTGTGCGTTGTTTCTGCTCTTAACAGAGCAGTTGGACTGCTGGTAAGTCTGTAAGGACGGCGCATTTTATTATAGCGGCAATCCAGGGGTGGCATTGCTTTAAAGGTGGGTTAAGTATTAATCTTAATGAAAAACACATCCCCAAAACAGTAAAATGACAAACTCCCTTATATTGAAAACAAACTTTTATTAACAAAACAAATAAGCACGGCATACACTATACTGATAAATAATATTTGACTCCTGCTGGGATCTGTGCTGCGACTCTCGTTTGGCTCTCGCTGAATTGAGCAGACACACTAATTTTTTAATTGTAGTGTCTATTCTCTAACCGAACTAAATAATTTTTATTACTATAAAAAAATCAAAACGGGCGGTGATTTAATTGGTGTTGCGGCTGAACACGGTGTAACACCAACTATCACAGCAAGCCAACTATTTATCTATCTATCTTTATGTATACAGTACCATCTATCTCTCTACCCTTCTATCGCTCTGTCTGTCTGTCTGTCTTTGCCACCTGTACATTCACTCACACAAAAACACTGTAACAAAGCTGCATACTACTAACAGCTGCAACAAGCCTGGATGAAATGATATGGAAAACATATACAGTTAACTCACATTGTTTCTTTCTAGCTCTTGTCACATTCTTAGAGGGTGGAAGGGATCGGGCAGTCCAGTATGTGCCATTATAAAGCCATGATGTCAATTCCCTCTGGTGCACAGTAGATCTGAGCGACAGGAACCAGACGGTAAAATGGAAACATATCCAGTCGTTGTCTACTCTTCCTTCCCATGTTCTTATATATCCTGGAGCAAATGGTGTACAGTTAGAATGACACTGGCCAAAGCTGAATAACAAAATTTCCAACATCCTGTGTCCACCTCTCATTTCCTATTGTATACAAACTTCTACCAGTTTTAAACACGCCACAGATACTCCAGCTTTATAGAATGGCGTGTTTATTTAGAGAACAGTGAGGTAGATGTGTGAGAATTGTTTTTTTGGACAGACGGTAGCTTGACATGTTTACATTGTTCATTAGCAATAGTACTGCACTTTGCTCCTAATGTGCATTTGTTAGAAGGTGACATATATGATGATGCTATACGTACATTTATAATCCAGAATAGCTAAAAACATACACTCACCCAGGTTGCCCCTTACCCTTTGCACACTGTTTGGATCACTCTAATGATTTGGACAGAGTTTAATGTAAACGCATTGACTGTGAGGGAAACAGCGTGGCGTCTGGATATCTCCCTTGAGCTGTAATCTATACTGAAGTGCTGCATCTTTGATCAGCACAACTTCATAAAGTCTTTAGAGCTACTCTATTTTGGCAAGGCGGCTTTTCAGGAAGACAGCGGGATGAAAGATTATCTCTCGCTTTTCCCTTCATCTCCAAATGTTTTTATTGGAACGTATTGACACTCTTTCACCTTCCTGTTTCGCAGGCCTCACCGTAAAGCACTTGAGTAATGGCTCACTGCTTAAAACAAAATGTATAAATTAGTAAATAAACAATGTGAAATCATCAGATGCATTTCTAAGAAAAGAAAATCAGCAGCAGAGTGCTGTTTCTGATCAGTATGATGTATTTTTCATGTTCCAGACATCAGAAAAAGGTGTAGTGATGCAACCAACCTGAAGCAAACATCTCTCCCTTTTGCATCTTTGAGGACACTAAAGGAGGACAGTCATATCATAGCAAAAGACAAGGCTCTTAGGATTGTTTAGTCTATCTTAATGCAAAACAATGTATAAAAATGCACACAATGTTCATTAATTTCACCTGTATATAACAGCAGTTGACCTGTGCGAGTTGTTGTGGGTGAAATAGCGCTGTAGGCAGCAGTGTGTGTCCCTGTGGTGTGATCCCTTCCTAAATCTAGGTAACCCCTGCCTACCCCCCCAACACACACACACACACACCTCAGGCACGCATGTCTGCCAAAACACCTGCCTCAAGGTATTCACACTGCTTATAAATCAGGGTTCAGGCTACGGCCAGAACAATAGCAGATGTGAGAACAATAGGACCTGTTAGGCTAATTCATAATGATGCAGGCTTCCTCCAAAACAAAAACAACCAGGTAAACACTAATTATCATGAAAAAAGTGTGAAAAACAACTCATTTGTTCTCAGAGGCTTAAATCCTCCTTCAAAGTGCCCTAAGATACAAATATCTGATGGGAATGAAATTTTAGCTTGAGTAATTGTCACATTGTTAGGTATCAATGTACTCTTTGTCTTGACAAAATATTATTTGGCATCATGGGATGTGGATCTAAATAGTGGATTCGTTTTGGAAGAATCACAAAACAAGAAAAGTATAAAATTGCAATTCTAACCTTCCACCTTATCCTTTGAAGCATTAAACCATTATGCTTCATTAAGCATTAAATTAGGATGTGCAGCACCTCTTTTACTAGTTCAGCAATAATATACAATATGAGAGCACAACGTACACCAGACCAGGGGTTTTCAAACTTTTTGATAAAGGTACCCCCCAAAGTATGATGAAACCGTTTGAGGGACCACTACATGAAAAAGCTATATTTACATGTAAAAATACTTTTGGTTAAACTTATTTTAGTAATACCTTAAATCTATTCTCATATTATAAGAAGACCCCCTATAGTACCCTACCCACTTTTGTGGTCCTCAGACACCAATTCGAAACCCCTACACAGACAATGCATTACATTTTAAATTTGGGATGCTTTCTTTGCAACTGCAGATACATCCACTATTTTAGTAATTGAATACTGGCAGGAAGGATTTCACCATCAGCGAATGTATTGCCCGTATGGTGTGTTTTACTGTTACAGTGAATCTTTGATTTGTATAAAATAGGACACATTTAATACTACAACCAAAGAGATCTTACTATATTTCCAACAAAACAAAAGCATGCTGTCCTTTGAAGTGAAAAAACACTTTTGACAAACGGATACATGAGCCTTATGGCAGCCTTGTAAAGCTCCTCTCCTCTTGGAAATAAAAATATGGACTAATTTCTGCCGCATGCAAACAAGAAAGCAGTTATATAATCAGCTCCAGGTCTTTAGTGGTGGGCGTCTGTTGGCTATGTTTAATTGATGTTGAGTGGCCTTTTGAAGTTGAAGTATGGAGAGAACTGCTGATCTGAGGAAGTGAACAGAACCTTCTCTGCTTCTCCACGATGCTAATCTTGCCTAGACTGCCGCGCCCTGTGCTAACTCGCCGCCTGTCGCCAGCATCTCGATGCCCAGAAACGAAGATAAGTTTTGTGGTACTGCACAAATGCCCTCCCCCATCCCGTATCTCTCTACAATGTGTGGCTTAGAGCTCATGAGAACTTTAATGTTACTATTAAACAAGGTCATTGATGAAGTAGCCCTTGCATCCAAGAGAAGCAATTAGCTTAATGCTAATGAAGCAAGCAGATATTGAGATCTGGATTGAGAGGGCAACTGGTGGTCCAAACTGCAGTAATGAAGGCAAATGGCTGGTCATTTAGTCAGTCAATCGAGCATGAGGAGCATGTGTAGCTCTACCTAGATACTTATCTACAATCATTGAGTGTTCTGGGAGCAAAGTTACACGGTGATGTGATGCTGACGCTACATTCTGTTATATGGCAACTCATATGGCAAATTCAAGTGAAACGCCATCCAGCTTCACATGGAACAATGTTTTTTGATTACTAGCCTTGCATGGTGTGAAATGAAGGAATAATACGCTATACTTAGACAGGGAAAACAAGGCTATATGTTTGCTTTTTATTTCTTTTCAAATGAGACACAGGTGAGGTGTTAGCCAAACAGAGGAATATAAATAGACTCTGTAGCAGTAGCAGGACTTTGATTCCATACATTCTGATGTGCAGCTTGTTACTGGTTTATGGAAGGGCAGACCTGCACTTGCAAATGAAAACGTAAGTAAGCGGAGGCTGAAGGAATCAGCTGCACAGTGGAAATGAGCCCATTTTAGCAGCATAAAGAGCTCCATTACCGCTGCTGAATGCATAAACCGCACACCGTCCACCCAGCACCGCTACTGCAAATACATTCTAGCCTCCAGCAATATTAAACACACATACACACATTAAATTAAACCACTGCTGAGTTGGTTCAGGGATTTTGGTGAGCTAATTATGTCTATTTTGACTCATGGTGTCATGGTTTGCATGCTCTACCTTTCTCTGTATCTGTGGTACTAAGATTTTTCTAAATTATAATTGTAAATGGTTTCATATTATTTTAGCACTGAAAATTCATGACATCTGAATACTGCATATAAATCAATAATTCATTAGCAGTATAATTGCATCCTAAATGCTGCATGTATAACAAAATGCTGAGGTTAATAGTAAAGATGTACTAAACATATAGGCTATATATGCAATCTACGAGCAACTGAGTCTTATTCTTAATATAGTCTTATATATCATTCTCCTTAGCGAATCAAAAGCTTAGAGCACAACCAGTGTAGTCCGATTCACAAACAGATGACTCTTATTATCATATCTTTTTAGTGGATAACTAAAATAACCTGATTCACAAACAAATAATTCTTGTGAACTGTTTCATTTTAGTGATTTAAAAACATTAATCGCAACCCTATTCCTGAAATCTTCTCTTATGAGCCTTAAGAGTCTTATGAGCCTATCCTTTTAATGAATGGTTAAAAAGCACAATTTACTGGTTTAAATCAATATAAAGCAGTGCCCTTTATTATTTAGATGTAATAAAAATAGACATTATAACTGAAAATTATCAAAAATGAATCTATATTTAATCAAATTGAATCAAACTCACCAGCTTCTGAATTGGAAACAAATCGTATAATCTGTATCAAACCCAGTCTTACTTTGCATAAAATAAACCTTTCCATAACAACCAAATGAAATGGATAGATTGCATAGACTAGTGTACACAGTAAAGGTGTGATGTGGCTAGTAAGAGTGAGTAAGAGTGTCCTGTCTAAGTACAGGTGAATGAATGATCATAGACACTTGCGGCTGCAGTAAATGGCAACCCTGTGGTTGGGACTCAGTTTGGTGGGGTCAGCTGATCCAGGCTTTGTGCTGCCATTCACTACTCCACTATCACTGTAACCCTAATCGCTTAATCTCTGTCTACTGTTGCCGTCAACATATACAAAGAATCCAGACTCCTTTGTGTGCCAAACCTTTGTGTGTGTGCGTGTCACCAGGCTTGATATCTCTGTGTGGTGTATTTCAGCTGTTAGTGTGTTTCATGAGAGATATATGTAGCCTAACTTTCTCGAATAGAAGACTGTAAACTCATTAAATCAGCACTGTTGCTGCACTTGTGCCTCTGTGATGCTTCCTCAAACCCGAACCATGCAGTAACTCTTAGAAAGCACAAAACTGCTTTAAAGATTGGCTAAAAAAAAAAAAAAAAAAAACGACACTAGAGGAGAGAGAAAAAAGGGCGGGTGGAAGGACGGACTCTGACAGCGTCTGTACTCTGACATTTCTCTGCTTGGATAACCATCGCACCCACTGTCCTTCCAGCCATGAAGGGAGGGGGGGTAATGTCAGTTGTCAATCAAGTTAGTCCCCATGCAGCTCTGGTTCCTGTGCTGCTGTGCATGGCCTGTCTGAGAGACAGACAAAGAGGCCACCTTTCACCCCCAACACCCCCTTCAGCACCATCTCTTACCCCATTTGCAGCCTGAGGCTGGGCCAGAGGAGCTGAAGCATCAGTTTTGTGGAGGGGAAATAGAGCACAGGTGGTTCACTACATTTCTCATACTCTCTAAGATAGGATGGCTTTACTAATGTGACATTTAAACACCTGTTCTGCACTACCCAATTGGCTCGCCCATTCTTTACACATGTGTATCGTAATGCTTGTAGCCTTTTAGTGTAGATGTAGACAATGTTCTGTGGTTATGCCAGTGTTTGCATGTGCTCTCAGCTTCCTCTTTCACTTTATGCCAGTGTTTGCATGTGCTCTCAGCTTCCTCTTTCACTTTTGAGCTTCTTATTTAGGCCAGAAATATAAGTACACAAACATTTTTTGGACAATGCAGTGCAAGTGTCCATAGTAAATTATATGGTGGTAATAATACTCTGAACTCAAGGAGGGGCGATAGAGTTACCTTCAGACATCTGTGCCATATAACCAGCTATAAATATGCAGACAGTTTTACTAACTTTAACTTACTTGATCTGCATGATTTTCTTCAAACTGTTGATTCGTCATGACAGACACCTGTAAACAAAACACATTATTAATACAGTATTATTTGAGAATCAATTCGACTGCGTATGATAATTGAGAAAAAAGAAAGCCAGTGTTGTAAGAAAAAAATATACTTGTATTAAAGATTATTTAACTGAGCCTTTATTTGATATTCGACGTGTTAGCAAAAGAGAACAGGAGGGCCTGGCTTCTCAGAGGGTGGGTGGTTGCAAATCAGCAGCCCCTAAAATCCTCACTGCTGGGTAAAGATGTGTCCTATTGAAGTGAGGTTGGGAAGGGCAGATCTTTGGACATGTCAGTGCTGGAGTGACAGATGGAGACAAAGAAGGAAAGAGAATATAGATAGAAGGATGAGGTGGAGGAAGGTGTCCTGCTGTGCCCTTCTGTCCACGCTGCAAACAGCAGGACTTTAATCTGATGGGTTGTGTGTATGTCTAGCAGTAAGTACAAGTGTGTATTACTCTCGTCTAGGTCAAAGCGGTGAGGCCCAGAGCGGGTTGGATGTCATGCGGCCCACAGGGGTGGCGGGGTCAAGGGGTAGGGCTCCTGCTTGCTGGGGAGCTTTGATGGGTGGCACACTCTCCCAGCGAAGCCTTCCTGCTGGCTCAGGCGGGGAGGTGCTCTGCTGTCTTTTGTTTTGACCTCAGGCATGTCGGAGCTGTTTCCAATTACGCCCTTGGATCGAGTGGCGTGTATTTCTATGTGTTATATTGGATCATAATTGACTATAACTGCACCCTCTTAACTTTAACCAGGTGCGCTGGCCAAACAAGAGATATTAGGCTTGTGCTCTTACAGGCACAGTGTGTTTTGAGTAAGTCATGCCAGGGTTTGACACCAGGGTCTGATTTGGCCCTGAAGGAATAGTAGGGAGATTGGCAGTGACTTATTGCCAGATCTTACTGCTATCGGGCTGAGCGAGTGCACATGTGGCCGTGTGCATTCAGGAGTCGTGTTTGCGGGTAGTGTAGTGCTTTACGAGCTGTGTTAAGTTGTTGTTGTATATTTGTGTTAGTCATGCTCTCCTGAGGCACAGCGTTGCTTAGCGCAGCGCAGCAGCCGTAACCGCAACCATTTTTCCAAACCAACACGTAAGGTCTCGACGGAATCGCTGCCGCATGAAACAGCGAAAATAACAACACGTGGATCTGCAGCCACCTGCGACGGGTGCTTTATGAGTGGCCCCCCCTACCCTCTCATATTAAAATAGCCCCATTTACTGGCCTGACAAAGAGGGAAGAAGCCCGGTATACACCAGAACCCAGAACCTTACACCGGGAGAGGAACGAGAGTGGGGATTGATGGCTCATTGAAGTGCCACTCATAGAGAGAGAGCAGTTATGTCAATCCAGTCTAGTGTTTCAGAGTTCACCTCGGGCTAAAGCCAAGCTAAGTGCACACAGAGCGAGGGCGGCCCAGGTCAGCCTGCAACCAAAGACAACCATCCAACCTGAGAGGGAGGTTTCCATCAGTCTAACAAATCTTACTTAACAGTACACGAAATCTTACCACATGGACAGGAAAACAAAGGAAAATGATGAAAACAATGAGCCCAACGTGAAACCAGAGAAGAAGCCGACGCATCCATATATTTAGTTACACAATCGGACCGAATGCATGAGGTGGTCAGGACAGAGAGATGCTTTAGCTCTGAGCGGCCTTGTGTGGGATACTGTGTAGGTGACTGAGGTCTAACAAAGAGAAGAGAAGAGAGAATGAGTACATTGTGTTAGGCAGGCTGGTGTTGAGCAGGGAAAGAGAAAGGCTGGGTTAAGAGTCGCCATCATTGATGACTCTATAGAAGAAACACGGCTCCTGAACACCGATGAGCTGAGCTGCCGCTTTCAACAAGCTCATTACTGTCACTTCTTTACATGTCCTGCGCTCATCTTTGATGCTAATGGAGAATGGAGCGGCAAGCAAACAGGAAGAGAGTGAAATAATGTGAACGATACAGCATGGTCACAACTACAATTAATACAATTCTGAGAAATAATGTCCCAATCGTGATATATGAAGTAGCATTTTTTGTGAAATAAAGTTACAATTATGATAAAGTAGCAATTGTAGGATATAAAAAACTATTTTGAGAAATAAAGTTCCAATTTTGGAATATGTAGCTGCAATTATGTGAAGTAAAGTTGCATTTCTGAGATATAAGTTGCAATCATGAAAAATTGTTTAATTTCTTAAATATAAATTTGCTATATATTTTGAGATATACAGTAAAGGCACAGTTATAAGAAATAAAAATCACAGTGTGAAATATATAGTTGCAATTACAAGAAATACAGCCACAATTATCAGACATATAGTCACATTTACCAAATACACAAATACAATTAGTAGTAGCCTATATATATATAAAAAATAAATATATTAATTTATTTACTCTGAAATGGGATTCCACAATAATGGGAACAATCTGTGACTCTTTCAGAGAAGTAAAACAAATGTTTTTGTTGTTGCTCCAAAATGCCAAATGAGTCACATTCAATTGTTTGTGTTATTCAATGATCCAGCCCTCACATAGATCATTTGTTCTAATGCGCTTTTTGGACATCTGACAGGTAGGAGGAGATGTGGAGCTTGATGAGAGGAAGTGTGTATGTGTGTGTGTTGGGGGAGGAGTATGTTTTTAATTACACGATATGTGTTATACGGATGGTTAAAAAGCCAGTTACACAGAGGAGAGCGAGTGTAACTCTGCCAGCATTGAAATGCATGCTCCGATTCCTCACTAATTAAAGCAGCAACTTCAGAAATGCCATAATAACCATTAATTAGGGGGCTGCTATTTTCAACATAATTTGCTAATTAGTCGGAGACACAGCGCTATGGAGGTGACTAATTATTGGTGGGTTGGAGCAATAGACACTTGTGACTTGGGTGAAAATCACACTCTTATGGGGTCAGACCATTATGGGTGTGACTCAGGACCCGACAGGTCCTTAATGGCTTGTAGTCTGCTACCCTCCCCCTTTAATAAAATGTACTACATTGAACACTATACCCTGTTTATTTACTAAGGCTTGAAGATGCTGCACACACACACACACACACACACACACACACACACACACACACACACACACACACACTAATTAGTATGTTATCGGCTTTAACTCTTGACCCCACTGACCTGTCTGTGATATTGGACTGAGGGTGAAAATACATCTCAGCCCACAACGTGTCACTTCCTGCTGTGTGACCTAATCTCCTCACAAACCTTTGAAGCCCATACTCCTCACACGCTCCACGGAGGCCTGTACACACACATCTACTAGTGTGCCGTTGTGTATGTAAAGTTGTGTTGTGCTGTGCATTTTACAGAAGAAAATCTGTTGAAGATGCAGTTATCTTGTTTTATAGTCTTTAAAAATCCGGTCAAGGCCTCTGAATAATTCATGTCTGAAATCTTTAGGGCTGTTACAGGAGCTCTAGCTGGTTGTTAGTTTGTTGCTATTGACTATGTTTAAATGAATTTCCTTTAGATTGCCTGAGGGAAAATCCTCTAATATCCACCACAATGAAGAGCAGTTAAACACCATCCAATGTCATGGAGATACAGTGAAATAATTTTTAATCATTAATATGTCCATACCTTCTTTACTAAAAGACATGCTGCTTTACTAAGAGAGATGCTTTTCTGCCTACTTAGGGAGCTTCCTCATAAAGCTGCATCTTAAATATCATGAAACGTCAAACGTGACTGATTTGAATCATTGACCCTCTTGCCTACAAACCTGTATGACTTATTTTTTTCAGTGGAACATAGAAGATATTTTGAGATTTTATTTTTTTCCTACAATGAAAGTCAATGGGCTTCAGTGTTGTTTAGAAAGACATAAATTACAACTTAATTAACATTTTTGGGTGATCTATCGCATTAATTGTCACTCACCCACTCAAATAAAGCTAATGACACAATACTCATGAGCTCTGTTCAACATTGTACACTCAAATATTTAGACTGCTTCTGCTGTGTGTTTGGTTGTCTTCAGCATTGGTGTTTCCTGAGAGGATGAGTTTTAGAGGAAGTAGGTTTCCTTCTGTCAGTGTGTGTGTGTGTGTGTGTGTGTGTCACCGGACTATCCCACATCAGAGAAGGAGATAAACAATGGGGCGGCAGGGCCCTGGGGCCATTCAAACTTTACTCTTCTCTAGATACTATTCGCTACTGTCAGTGTATCACTGACTCACTGTATGAGTCTTCAGTGTAAAGAAATGTGTTGAGATGGGTGATCTCAATGAAAATGAGTTTACATGCACAGTCTTACACTGATTAGGATTAATATGCCTAATGGAGACACGTCAATTTCGCAAATTCTCCCATATATCGCAAAAAAAGTTTTTATGCTTGCATGAGATTTTTCTTGCAGTTTTTCAGGCAATACAAAAAAAGGAATATTTTCATATGCAATGGAAACAGTTTTTCCGCATTTACAGGTCACCAGGCATACGTTAAAGTCAATCATTCTTTAAAGATGGCGCAGTATGTGTTGGCAGAAGACTGAGTTTCTTTATTAAACTCAAAAAAGTAAAAATAATTACAGGAATACTAGATTCTAAACAGCAACAACAAAAATGTCACAATTTATCAAGATCTCGAAGCAGATAGGAGGGAAAAACACCCTAAGACACCTCATACGTGGACGCTCCCAAGTGTAAGGGCTTTCCTTGCCATTAATGCTTGGATAACACACGTCTCCTTCGATTCAAAATAATGGCTAGTGCGGTGGCTGTGATAATACATAAACCTACCAACATCCGTTGCCATGATTTTTGGAATGACTTATCGCAAGAGGAAAAAAATTACGTTTTAGTCGCATAACATAATGGATGCTGTCATTTCACTATAGGTTTTTTTGACGTTTAGAAAATATCGCAAAACTTTTGCGCAAATTTGTATGGAGACCAGGCTAGTGAGTGTAAATATGTAGAAGCTTTCCTCTAAATACAGTGTTTCATAAAACAATGGTAGTAGGTAATTTTGCAGTGATCTGTAACATTGTATAACACTGTAACAGTGTATATGCTTGAATATTTCCTAACATTTTCTTTCTGTCTCTTTTTCTCTGATGCTGCTGCTTCTCTGTATGGTCTTGAAACAGGTAAGAAAAAATCATCTTTTTTTTTATTCAACAGCAATCAAATACAATTTGTGTGGCAGAATATATGGAAGTGTGTGTTGAGATGCTGTAGTGTGCACTAATTTAGACCATTAGCATATCACACATTCCCCATCTACCCCAGAACTTAACTGATTTTGCCCGGTCCAGATCTAATTTAATCCCTATTACTTTTCTTTTTCCCTTTCTTCTCTCTCTCTCTCTCTCTCTCTCTCTCTCTCTCTCTCTCTCTCTCTCTCTCTCTCTCTCTCTCTCTCTCTCTCTCTCTCTCTCTCTCTCTCTCTCTCTCTCTCTCTCTCTCTCTCTCTCTCTCTCTCTCTCTCTCACACACTCTCTTTCTCTCACACGCACTGTTTTGGAGAGACCTTTACTCATCATGGCTAATGACTTCCAAATACTTCATCAGCATGTAGCCTTAACCTTGCTGTTGTTTCCAAACACCATAACGGATCTAATTAACTGCTTCCCCCTTCTGTTTCACCTACCTCAACACACACACATACACACACACACACACACACGCACTTACACACACAGCATAAGCCAGTTTCATTCTGCTGAGTTCTTTGCCCAGTGCTCTGTACAGTTTTAGTGCTACAAGGGGAATATATATTTTTAAGAGCTTCGTGTGGATGGATGATGTTAGAATCACTGGCTCTCGCCCCACCGGCCATAAGAACAGCATCTCTTGTTTATTATAGTGCTTACGGCAGTGTTTAGTCAAGGACTCAACATACGTACACATACTGAATCCAGAGCAATAAGGAGAGTTCAGTTTGCATCAGCAGATTCATTTCACACTGAGGCAGCATTAACCCAAAACACTAGTCTGGACATGTGCACCCTGATTAGAAGGAAAACAGTCACACAGTCCGTGGCATTTATTTACATATTTAACTTTTGATCTTTTACCCGTTACTTGGCCCTCAAGTCGACAGAGAGAGGTGTGAACTGAAGGAAAGAGTGTGTCACTCAAATTCAAGGATTCTCTCGCTTCGCTTGATAAACAGATCTCAAGACTCTTTAAAATCCAGGAGCCCTGCTGGGGAGCAACCTGACCTCATAAGTTTATTAATTACTTTTGTTATTAACTATTCATCATGGTTTCTGATGTCCGTCCCAGTGCTGTGCTGAAACGAGGCCTATATTCTTTTCTTTAGCCGCCGTATGAAAATCTAACAGTCCACTGAACTTGATAAGTGTGCCATCATCTCGTTAATCAAATTACTTATGAACTGAAATTGACAGTTTTCATTAATTATAAAGGATTATTCTAATTGCGATTCAAATTTATTCATTTAGAACAGACGGCATTCAGTAATATTTCAGTGAATTTGCATATTAAATGGAGAGGGTGGTTGATTAAGTATGGTAATGTATGCGCGATGCCTTATTTTGTTTCTGGTGGGCCATATGCGGCATGGTGGCTGGGGCAGGTGAAGACTCCAGAACGTGTTTAATTTGTTTGACAAACACGGAAGGGGACACAACACGTCCTCTGGCACCCCACGCTCCACTCGCCCCTGTGACCCTCACCTCTCTCTGCACCCACCTTTACCTTTACAGTAGCTTCTGCTTCATGTTGCAAATCCGTATGACTTTCTTTCTTCTGTGGAATACAAATGGAGATATTTTGAAGAATGTTCATGCTACACTTTTACTTTTCCCATCTCCATCATCTACTTTACACAAAAGAAAGGAAGTCATACAAGTTTGGAACAACCTTATTTGTATGATGATAACATTATTTCTTAAAAGTTTTGTCAAATCATAGTGATGACTGAAATCTACTGAACTGGTCACTCTTTAGTAGTTTATACGCTGGCACGGTTCTTTTGTGATTATTCAAATTGATTTTAATACTTTTTTACACTGCAGTTGTGTCCCATTTGTCCTTTGTTCCCATTCTTAAGGTTAAATTAAACCCATTCTTTCTGGAGTTTCTTTGCCACCAAATTTGTAATATTTTTAATGGATTATGAATAAACAGCAAGAGAAGAAGTGGAATTACTGCTCCAAAAACTCATGCAAAGGGCATTACTTTAGTGTGATTTAATACAATAGTTATGGCAAATGAAAAAAGAGGAATAAATTGAGGACATCTATCAACACTGTATGCATTTACACAATGTGCCCTTGCTTACACAGGAACTCTTTATCAAGTTAAATATAGCTTGCATACTATACTTTAAATTTAGTTTGCGGATACTAAATTTGAGACCATTTGTGTGTTTATACATCATCTTCAAGCGAAGAAAAACTACACGCCCAAACTGCCGTCGTCCAATATGAATGCATTAGTGCAAATTTCAGTCTAGTAGCGCAGTCCAATGGCAATAAAGCATTATTAGATTCCTTAGCAGAGGTCAAGCCCCTCTGACAGGTCAATGGTTAACCCTATAGCTTTACTTGGTTCCTGGACTGTTGTTCTGGCTGGGCGCCTGGGTGTCCCTGGGTGCTGGGCCACTTAAAAAGAAATAACGTAGGGCAGCTGCTGGTGTGTTTAATTAGCAGGGGTGCTGATTTTATGTGTGTGTGCGCCTGTAATGCTGAAACGGATCCTGCCCTTAGACAGCAGAGTATTGACAGTCTTCGGTGGCCCGGTGACAAGGCCATTCTTCATTACTCATGGCCGCAGGGAGAGAGGACACTTGGGGTGGGGTATTGGGTGGTAATGGGGTTCAGGGTTTTGGCAGCAGTCCAGCAGTGGCACACCCATTTGGGAGAGGCTTGGTGCGATTGCCATCACTTTGCCTGTCTCAGATTTATGAGGGCTGCTTTAGAAAGGAAATGTTTCAATCAGCCGTGCCTGCCAAGCATGTCCATCACTCTGACAGGCATTTATTTACGGCATCATAGAATTAAATCCTGTGCACTACGTGCCACACACACACACACACACACACACACACACACACACACAAACACACACACACACACACACACACACACACACACACACACACACACACACACACACACACACACTTTCAGCAATACATATCTCATTCATTCTTCTCACCAGTCATTTGGTTTTAAGTACTTTGGCCATTGCCCGGTTTAAGTCCAGTCATGTCAGGGAAGCCCTTTTCCAACTGTTTCCAACACTTTTCCCACAGACTAGAATGCTTAACCAAGGCATTGTTACTGTGGCGGGAAAAAACCCTTAGTACTCATGAGGTCGATAGATTAACTTCACATGCATGTGCCTTTAAACCGGATGTGCTGCTTTTCACACAGCTTCACACTATAAACATGTTGACAGTGTAGATAAATTTGAACTAATTCTTAATTCTGGAATGACGACAGTTGACCTAAAAGTGAAAACTGACAGAATGAGGCAGTTTATGCTAATTCTGGCTATAGCACCCCCTTGCATCAATGCAGAGAATGCTAAAAGCATTTATGTTCACATATTTGTTTTTGGCATAAGTCCTATCCTTAAGTTCACTGAATGGGGATGTCAAAGAGATTATAGAATGGCAATGATGGACTGCACATTTGAGTTTTCAATCAAACTGAATCTTAGCTTAGTCTCTTCTTAAAAAGGTACTATGGTCAGTAACTAAATACACTACTGGCCCTACACGACTCTTCAAAACTTTGGGGTCACTCATATTTTTTTGTTCTTTTATTCAGTATTAAATTGATTGACACAACAGTAAAAGTCTACAAGATATTAATATTTTAAATCAATTTTAGACTTTCTAATTATAAAAGAATCCTGGGAAAATCACAGTTTCCACAAAAATACAACATTGATCATGTTAAAAATGTTTCTTTAGCATCAAATCATCATTTTAGAATGATTTTTGAAGGATCATGTGACACTGAAGACTGTAAAAACGATTGCTGAAAATTCATTTGACATCACAGGAATAAATTAAAATTTAAAATAGAAATGTAATAATAAAAAATAGTTATTTTTAATTGTAATAATATTTCACATTATTACGTGTATTTTTGTTTAAATAAATGCAGCCTTGGTGAGCACAAGAAACTTCTTTCAAAAATATATACAATTATTTTCACGACAAGCTTTCACTCTTATCTAATGTAAATCTATAGGATCTGTGTTTGAGTAGTTTTAAACACAATGTAACTGCTTCTGTGTCACTTATAATAATGACGCAAGAGTGCATTTTACAGAAAATAATGGCGTTCACGGAAATCTACAGTGTGTGCCTACGGGACATTCTCAAAAGCTGAGTTGGCTATAGTAACCAAGCTGGGCGGAGCTTAGCAAAGCATCAATTGTAGTTGAATTAACAAAAAAGCACCAGTACTTAAGGGTGTAACTCTTCTCAAATAGGTCATTATAACCAAAACTAGCCATAAAAATGGTTTTAGGGCTTCCACTGGAGGACTCCGCTCTAAATCCAGGAGTCCAAGACTCCCACTATCTGGCTCCATCAATGTGACATGATGAGTCCAGCACCCCTCCACTTTGTCCTGAGAAATATTTAAAGAAAGACAGAGTGGAATTACCTGACACAGGACAGGATTAGACAGAGCACAGGCTGATAAATTTTTCAGTGCAATGAGATGTTGTGGCTGAATAAAACATTGCTTTTTAAATAGACATGGGCTAACATGGAAGGTGTTTCCTGCCAGTCTCTCTGCGGAGCCGTTGACAGCTACACGCTCATGTCACATGCAGCCACACTGACTTACTATACAGTTCAGCATACTCTCTCTCAGTGCACTCTTTCTTACCACTTTCACATCAGATTTGGTGTCATCCTCCCGTATTTCATCCGATACTCAATGGCAGCCTGTCTGAGTATGTGTGTGTGGCATGAAGAAATGTGTGTGTGCGTGTCTCTTGGTGTCTTCTGTGACAAAGTACATGGCACCCTCTTTGTGAGTACAGAGACCTAGCCTGACTCTCTCACACAGCATTAGCATGCCAACATGCCCTCTCGCACCTTCCGCCCGGTACACGTGCCTAACGTGAACCTACACACTAGGACGGCTCGCCCCTTTTTCTCTCTCCCGCGCGGTCTGTCGGTGACCCCACTGTTACTCTGAGCTCTTACAGATGGCCTGGGCTCAGATAGCATCTGCCTCCTCCCATCCATCACAAGCGGCTGCTCTGTGGAGCTCCTCGGCAGGGGCTCGTGTGCTTGCCAGATCCGTTACCCCACCTCTGTGTGTGGGACTCAGGTACTGAACGCTGCCTGCTAGCCTATGGTCACTCAAAAGGGGGAGGAACCCGAGTCTCCACGGTCCAGACTGGGAGCGAAGGCCTGGCTGTGGGTTATTAATGGGCCCCCTTCGTTGTGCCTCGGCCCCCGAGGCGTCTGCCTCCGTAGCTCCTGGCACGGGACACTGCCTCATAAATCTCCTTAAATAATACCGCGAGGCAGCTAGGGGAAAGGGGTCACTACGGAAACAAGGCAGTCAGACTGAGATGAAGTGTCAGTGATGCATGGCCTGTGCCCCCGAATGCAGGTAACATTCCCCCCAAACACACACACACACACACATAGAAAAAAGTGGAGGAGGGTATCGAGATGCAAAAGCACGAGCTGGAACTATGAAAGAGATTTTATCAGGAAAACGAGGTATATCTTTTTTGTGTGAAACTCCTCAAGAGACCCCCGAGATGCCGATGAGTCCCCAAAAATCACAGCTCCAGCAGCAGATGAAGGAGTTGTAGGTCGCAGCTAGTGGAGTGGCAGCTGAAAGCCGAACATGTGGTTTGAATTAACACCCTCCCCAGGGTTCAGCCCAACAGCGGGTGGAGGCAGGATCTGAGACTACCTTGTGATGATAGACACATCCGTCTGATTATTGTTCTTCTCTTGACACACATCACTTTCACATGCACTGTAGAGTTCCCACGCTTTTTTCTCCTTGTGCTTCAGAAGGTTTAGTGTACTCAAAATGTGGATATGATAATATTTCTTAGAAGATTATAGGCCGGGGTCAGAATCTAACTAGGGCTCAGGGCAACAATGTCACCAAAAGTGATATAAATACCTTATTTGTTATAAAATAGCTGTTGTGATATATTTCAGAATATTACGTTTGATTCTATTCAAATGGATTATATCTGTTCAAGTGAACATTTATATATATGCACATATACTTTATTTAAATATGTGGAAGCCTCCAGCTGAGTCTTGCTTCCTATGTTTCTTCACCTACTTAAATGTCTTTAGGTGTTTGTTTTTTTGCCACAACCGCCTTTGATTTGAGGGATTCTGCTATTCTTTAAAGTTGCTTTGGACTTTTTTTTTTTATTATTATTATTATATAATATAAAAATATTCCAGAATATTATAAAGTGTTTAAAATTCTAATATTATGTATTTTTTTGCTTTCATAATTGTAAAATAATAATAATATTTTTTTGTCTCGTACACCAGCTTATATTTACACTAGTGTTCAAAAGTTTGGGGTCACTAAGAGAATGCTTTTATTGAGCAAGGATGCATTCAATTAAGAAACTTTTACATTGTTAAAAAATATATAGGCCTATTTTAAATAAATAGTGTTATTTTGAACTAAAAAAAATATTTATCAAGGTTTTCACAAAAATATTTAGCAGCACTTCTATTCTAAACATTGATAATAATAAGAAATGTTTCATGAGCACTAAATCATCATATTATGTGACACTGAAGACTGGAGTAATGATGCTGAAAATTCAGCTTTGAAATTACAGGAATAAACTCCATTTTACATGTATCGAAATACAAAATTGTAAGACTATTTCACAATATTACTATTTTACTGTAGTTTTGATCAAATATATTCAGCACTGGGACTTCTTTCAAATACATTAAACTTTTGAACAGTATGTATATTTAACTGTTTATGTCACGATTCAATTTAATTTGTAAAATTCTGAAGAATAAATAAACCTGATAAAACCAAATCGGGCAAAACCAATGCTGGATAAATAGCAATGTTTTGACGTATCGTCGGTTTTGATTCGAGAGTTTACTATCGGTACCTAACTTCTTTTCTTATAGCAGTTCTACTCTGAAAGCCTTCAGTGTTGCACTCCGCTCAGGTAACGCAGCCCGTGCGCTGGAGCTTTGAGCACGAGGAAGATTGTTATATATTAGTTTAATAAAGTCAGAGACAAATGAAGCCCCCCTGCCAAAGAGGACTGTGTCACACACTTCATGAACCAAATTAGTGTGGCAGCGCAACACGCCGGCGCGTCGCTTTTGTTCTGGAGATGATCTGCATAGCGGAGCTCATTTCTCAGACAGATAAATCTGACGGCAAGCCGTGACTTCCCCCCTGAAGTAAATATTGTAAATAATGAAAGGGCCTGCCAGCAGTGCTTGAGGAATGACTTCATCCCAAGCTATTTATACAGACTGTCAGAGGGGAACAAAAAAGGAACTGGGCAGGGAAGAGAATAGAATGGAAACTCCATCTGATTGGATAAAGAAACAGACTGGCTAATGCCTTCTGGGTAATAGAGATGGAGCACCACTTGAGCGTTGTGTATGTGTGGTTGGGAGGGAGGGAAGCTTTTAATTGAGAGGTGAGAAGGATGGATCCCACAGGTTAACTCCATTCTTCAAGGGCCATTAATATGGATCAGATAAGGTTTTTAGTGCACTGCACCTTCAGTGACACACAACATGCTCTATTAATCCTATTGATGTTGTGGATTTGCCGGATGATTATAGTCGAGTTTATCATATTCTGTTGTTAATACGCCTATGGTTAATATTTAAAATAGATGCAAGTTATCAAGAACCTTTGTTCTCGGGTCACAGATGAGAGTCAAATACTAAAGGGCACGAGGGCCACTTAAGGGACGGCCTGAAACTTCCACCTCTCCCTAGAGGAGCCTATTGTGAGTCTAAAGCCCCTTTCACACAGCAATCCTGGTAAATCACCTTAAAATTGCCAGAATGACTTTACCGGTAAATGCACAAATATGCTGTTCACACAAGCAACCGCATTCTGTCTTTTTACCGGTAAGAGACCTTTCACACATCAGCTCCAAAATATCGGTAAATTCTGTGATGTCAGTCATCGGAAGTGATCTTTAAACGCCGCGCCATTGTCTTCACCCGTCTGCATGAGGAGAAGCGCTTTAGTTTCACTGTCTGTTCAATTTGACAATTTTTTTTGACGTCTGAGTGAAAGGCATAAGGGGATCAAACAGAACGCGTTTTTGCTCTTAAAAACACGAGACGCGCATACTAGTATCCAACTGCAGAGCCGCAACACTGATGAATGGAAACGAAGGCTGGGTCTCGAGCACGAAAAAACTGTGAGACGTGACGCAAAACATCCTGTGATGCAAAGCTGAAGTTCCAGCAGCCATTACTCCAGTCTTCAGAGTCACATGATCTTTTAGAAATCATTCTAATATGCTGATCAATACATTTTTATTATGTTTTTTTTCTTCCTGGAGGCCGTGATACATTTTTTTCAGGATTCTTTGAGGAATAGAAAGTAAAACTAAAATAGCATTTATTTGAAGTGGAAATATTTTGTAACATTATAAATGTCTGTTCTGTCACTTTTGGACATTTTAATTGTCTTTGCTGATACAATACATTTCATTGAAAAAAAAATCCCTGCAGTTACCTGAAGTGTGCTTTTAAATGCTTTGTGGAAGCTGCAACTTTCTCACAATTGTGATGTATATCTCACAAAATGACTTCATATCTCACAATTGTGCCTTCATTTCTTATTTCAAACCTTATCTCACAATTACCTTATTTATTTTTTACTCCAAGGCTGAAACAGGCTTCCATCTGCTTATCCCAAACGTGTAGCTTTCTTAAATATCATTGTAAACCCAGTAATCCCATTATTTTCATTATTCCTACATTATTTTCCAATTCAACAAAAAAATGTTTTACAGCTGATTATAGTTGCATTTGTGTCTTTTGAAAGTTTCTTTTAACCAGGCCAACTTGTCTAAAGTGTATTTTAAACTGTAATATCACCAGACTCATTTGGTTTCCTCATTTAGTAGCTATTTAGGAAGTGTTTCATGTTCTTATAATTAGAGCTCTTGTCTCTCGGCTCCTTCTGGCCCCTCCCCTCTCCGCTCTGTAGTTTTATCTTGACGCGGCTCGTACCGCAGATCAAAAATATGTCCCACTGAGGATGCCATACTGCTGCAATTACCAAGATGTTTATTATATCTAGTGTAATAATTTTGGTCGCTACAGGGATTATTTTAAAGTTATTACCACTTTGATGTTAGCGCTTTTCTCAGGTTGTGATTGTGTGTTTAATTGTACCAAAGTGACACATAAACCCCATCTTAATTTAATGAAAGCGAGAAAGTGAGATTATTAAAATATGACTGCATCGGCAGCCCGGCTGTGTAATTATTTTGGTAAATTTGTGCTGGGAGGCATGATAGGGCAAACTGTACTCATTTGCAGGAGGCTAATTTAATAAAGCTCAACCCTCTTTATATGAAGGTTGAATGTTTTTCTGTTTAACCCAATTGAAAACCACACCAATTTGCTGTACTAATATTTCCAGCACTATCGGGCTAATGATGCTAACTCCAAACAGCCCGGAACCAGTAATTAATGGAGATGCTAATGAAAAGGTGGCGGCACCTTCAGCACGCTACTGCGGACACTATCTATCTCGGACTAGTGAAAAATTTCTCCTCTTATCTTGCAGCCCATAATCCTCCTCTTCTAATTAGCCACTTCGTTCAAGCAGAATGGAGAATCACAACTTTCATCCCTCCTTTTCCGGAGAGATTGAGAGAGCAGAGTTCAGCCCAAAGAGACTAGCGAGAAGGAGAGAAACGCTGTCGGTAGGAGGAGGAGGAGGAGGAGGGGAGAGACAGCAGTGTATGTTACACTCTGCTGGTCACCTGTCAGCTGTCAGAGCAATTACAGCACCTCCTAGTGTTAAATGTTTAAAGTGCGCATTAGCATGTAGCACAGTGGCATCCTGTCCCTGTGATCCTGCGAGGCTGGCACTCGGCGACAGCCCCTATGCCGCCACAAATCGCTGCAGACAGTGCGCTGTTAAAATCAATATGCTGCAGTTTTGTAGTGCTTCCGCCTGACTGCGCGCCGTTGTCTAATATAATGTAAATAATAAATTATCAGGAGCAGATTACCAGGCGGCGGAGACACTCCACCTCGCAGTCACCCGCTCAAGAGCACTAATAGAGTCACACATCCCACTTTTGCGCATCTTTTTCTCCTGCTCAGGCTTTTGAATACACTACACGCTAAAGGTTCCAAAAGTTTTTTTCTTTTGCAGCAATACCATAGTAAAACCATTTTGGGTTCCCCAGTTCATGTAAACCATTCTTTTCAGAACCATTTTTTTCTTAGTGTGAAGAACATTTTAATAATCAGAAGAACCCTTTTCCACTCTAAAGAACCTTTTGTGCCATGTAAAGGTTCTAATAAAGAATCTTTGTTTTTAGGAGTGTACACAACACCTACGATCAAGCAAACAGAATATATTTGTGCAGGTATGACGTGAGAACTTTCTTTCGAGATTTTCCTATGGGGTTTTATCATTTATATATTTTTTTTCCCGATTTATGTTTAAAATAAAGCCTGTGGTAAACATAATTTGACTATACTTGACATTTTGTTCTACAACGTACATTTAAAACTCCATAGTAAAAATGTTGAAGGAACCAGCGGCGAATTATACTTCCAGGTTCTCACGTCATACCATGGTTAATTAGCGATACATTGAAATGCTGGCATAATTAACAGTTAAATACATTTATTTTGAAAGCAGAGAGTCTGAGTTTGTCTTAAAATTTTCCCCGTGGCATTTTACATCTGCACCTGGATCCCCTTTGTTGTGGGTTAAAAGAGCGATTAGGTTTTAGTGGGACACGCCGGATGAGAGGAGACGTAGGCAGGGAGCGAGTGAGTTCTAATTAGGTCAGTGGAAGAGAAAGGCAGCGCACTCGTTCTCCGTGAAAAGGTCCCTCTGTCCTTTGCGTCCTATCTGCGGGTGACTGGATAAGACAGGTGAAGGCAAGTAGAAGTGGTAGCTGTCAATACGCCTCCCTCGCTCTCCTTCCCTCTGATGTCATGAATTATTTGTGAGAGCAGGCGATGACAAAAGGATGTCGCTCGCTCTCAAAGCCTCACCTGCCGTCCCGTCACACCCACAGAGAGTTGATTCCATCAGACATGCGAGGGGGAACAGAGTCCCTCCTTTACATTTCTCTCTGCTCTGCTCTTTTCTCTAACCTCATCATTTCTATATCAAAGCACTGTAAACGAGTGCCGTCCCGCTCTAGCTGGACCCTCAGAGCTTTTCCTCTTCCATGCTACATTTCCATATTTCATAGACTAGTCCTATGCTTTTTGCAAAGTCATTCTATATTTTTATACCAGTATGGGCCAAATAATCTTAAACAATAATGTGCTAGTTTCTATTGTCAGTCAGAGGCAATAGCTTAAATTTTAAATACACAAAAAAAAAAACGTGTCAATTTTTAGAGATACACTACTGTATAGATGGCTTCACATGTACTAAAAGCCACAGAACTACTATAATGATTTCATGGGACATATCTTATTATTTGGCTGGTAAGAAATTATATTTTTTTCGACAGTCATTCTGACAAGTATTTAGTATTTAGATGGTAACACTTAGCATACAACGCAATGTATTACAATTATTTAATTGCAATAGCTTGAAATAACTTAAAATAACAATAAATTATATAATGAATAATAATAATACCCATCTATTAATCTAGGTTAATGTTAATTTATACACATAGTAATACATTTTGAATAAAATTAATCAACAATAAAACGATAATCAACAATATTCATAAATTAATTTAACCTAAATGCTGTTAAAAATATATAGAAAATTTAATTGGTAGTTAGTTACACCTACTGCAATAACTAATTATAATTACGAATTGAACCTTATTATTGTAAAGTGTTTTCATTACATAAGGCCATGCCTGTGCAAAATTATAATAAATAATAATTTATGGCTAAAAAGTAAGCTTTACTTACACAAAGATATCAGAAAGGAATCTATATAGCACTGTTTTGAATCGAAAATAAAAAAAAATTGTGATCATCAGATTCATAGCATTAGGTCACAAAACAATATTCCTTTGGGGTTCATCTGGCCGCATCCTTCTGTTCCGGTGTTTATTTAGGGAATATAGGGATGTGTGAGTAGCTAAGTATTACTCAGGCCAGTTTGTTGGAGCCCTTTGGCAGTGAGTAACAGTGTGCTGTAAAGCTCCAGTCTTCACACAAAAAGCAGGCGGTCTAATGATCCCACTGGCTGCTGACCCTCAGGCCTGCGCTGTCCCTCCACCACCCCTCCATTTCACTCCCTTCCTCCCTCCCTCCATCCATCCCTCCCTTCCTTCATCCCTGCCACATCTGCTGCCTCTCGCCAAAGGAAATAAAATCAATCTCTCCGTCATGAATTATTGAGGTGTTTGCCTACAGCCTCTGAAATATACAGGAGGGTGGTCTCTCTCTCTCTGTCTCTTTCCCGCTCTCCCTTTCTCTCTTTTCTTGTAAATTTAGTTTAAGATTTGTAAATTATGCACAACAGAATTAATTTAATATACTTTTTTACTTTCCACCTTAGATGCTTTATTTGTGCAGTTCACATTGCGTTGAATCTATTGTGTGGGATCTTGTATTTCCCTCTGAGCGGTACAATTAATTTGTGCCTTATGTACACTACACGGCCAATGCACAGAGGCTGTTTACAGAAAATATATCTATTTGTCCATAGCTTTCTGTATGATTAGCTAAAACTAGGGTCATTTGTGCTGAATTAGTCAATTATATCCATTAAGCCAGAGACGGAAGGGTTTAATGTGTAAATATCAGCATAAAATAAATGAAACAGCTGCAAAAGTAGGAGCAGTTATTTCCACTTCGACTCTCAAAACCCTCCCGTAATGAACTGAAGTTTAAGTTATTACATCATCGCCTGCTGTACTACTGCTGGTCTGCTCTCTCACACACCTCCACTGGCACTTGTAAACAATAACTTTAGCTGTAATGATTACATTAAATCAGGCAGTTGTCATATGACAATCATTATCCCTCCTCCAGTGGCAGCATTTGATTGACAGCTCCCCAAAACCCATGTGTGGTGGCTGCACATCGTTGCCTGGCTTCAGCTATCAATTACAGGCTTGGATTTGAAGCATTTATTATGTAAAATAATTCTCCCATCTACACTGCACTCGTCTCTTGGGTCTGGTCCCGCTGTCTGATGTGAAATTTCTCTCCTCGCTCTCCTCTTTCACGTTCATTGTCTCTCGCTCACTCTTTCTGTCTCACTCAACTCTTTATTTTTATTTCGTAGAGGGTGCGTCTTTCATTCATTGCTCTTAAATCGAAACAGCCCAGGTAGTAATGATATAAAACTCCAATGGATTGTCAAAGGGAGGAAATGCAGCAATTTAAAACGGTTAATGCTCAAGAGCTTCAGCATAGTGAGAAGAACAGGCCTCATTAACTGTACCCTCTCTGGAGCAGAGTACAATTTACTATGATCCTTCAAAGGATTTTTTTTTAATGTTTAGCTGACCAATACTGAGTCATCTTGGACTTGTACTGACAACTAGTGGCATGGATACAGCACAATGCAAACGCAATGCCATGTGATGCCGTTGTAGAAATTGCTATTCTCAGTCAGCCGTGACTTATTTATTCCACTAGAGGAGGGTTAACCATATGAAGCAAATGCTATTTGGTTGGTCACGCGATCTCAAAACCCATCTTTTTTGTGTCTTCATCTCATATCCATATTATATAGCCTACACTACCTTTCAAACGTTTGGGGTCGGTAAGACTTTTTAAGAAAATGTTTTTGAAAGAAATAGGCTATCTTATGCCCACCAAGGCTGTATTTGATCAAGAATACAATGAAAACAGTAATATTGCAAAATATTATTACAATTTAAAATAAATGTTTTCTATTTGAATACATTTTAAAATGTTATCTATCCCTGTGATGCAAAGCTGAATTTTCAGTATTATTACGCCAGTCTTCAGTGTCAAATGATCCTTCAGAAATCATTCTAATATGCTGACTTCTTGCTCAAGAAACATTTCTAATCATTATCCAATGTGCTGCTTAATATTTTTGTTGAAACTTGATCATTTTTTTCAGGATTACTTTATAAATAGAAAGTTTAAAAGAAACAGCATTGATTTAAAGCAGATTTTTTTAACTTCATAAAAGTCTTTGCTGTCAATTTCGATTAATTTAGTGCATCCTTGCTGAATAAAATATAACAAAAATCTATCTGACCCAAAAATTATGAACAGTAGTGTATATGAAAGGTAGAAACATACTGAGTGCACCTTTAATATAGAACATGATAGATTCGAGTTTTTTCTTTTAATAAATAAATACATTCTGTGTACCAAAACAGTCCACACACTTTCCCCAAAAATAGGACTAAAAATAAATAATGCTACAAAAAAAACAAACACTCGAGACTGATTCACTCTGAGGAAACATTTGTAGACAATGGAAGACAGAGAGTGCAAATTCTTCTGCTATGATGTTATGATAAGAGAATTCTCTTTGCTCGCTCGCAGTTTCTTCTTTCCCTCTCTCTCTTTCTGAAATAGTTCTTCGGTTGCATTTGGCACCAAACTCGCAGGCCAGTGCAGAAATCCAGCCATAATAAATGGAGGGAGGAGGGAAAAATAAGACATCTGAAAGACCAGCTAAGCAAGCCGGTGATATTTCTTCTTCTTTTTTTTCTTTTTTTTTTGCCTGGGACAGATCTTTTGGAGATGTGTATTGTAAGCAATTTTAGAGCTGTCAGCACAACATGCCTACTGGTCTCAGCTTGCCTGAAGGCGGAGAAAGGGGAAGGTTAGACTTCTTGTAGCTGTCAGATTGTTCTACTCTGCGTTATTATTATTATTTTATTTGCAGTATCTGGTCTTGAAGGAATTACGAGAAAATTCAGAGTACTTTCAGGAGGGAGGCTAACCGATGCACGTGTATATTTTCAAAGCATGAGCAATATGTTTTTCTAGAGGGGGGCTAAAAGACAGAACGAGTGAATGACAAACAGAGGCTGAAACGGACAGCGAGTTACAGGGCCGCCTGGCTTTAGCGCTGCCGCTCAGAAGATTAGTCTATCACTCGTCAACATGGTGTCGCCTTACTCAATTAGCCACAACTCAAACTCTGTGTTTTAAACAACTGCAACATTCCTATCGTGCCCACATAGTAGAGGTAATGGAGAGCTGCCTTGAGAGGACATCTGCCCCTGGTCCCATTAAGACAGCCCATGCTGCTGTCTCACCGAGGCATTCTGGGAGACTGGAATGAAGATAAGATGGTGTAAGGTGAGGAGAGAGCCGATGAAGAGAGATATCATGCCATACCGAATGGCACTTTGAGTGTTGCTCTATGGCAAGAACTGGCATTGACTGTGTCTCCCAGAAATGGGCACATTTATATTCTCTTTCTCCGAGTCTCCCCCTCTCACACTCTTATGGTCTGCGTTAGCCTTCATAAAATATTCATGTTGATTGTGCTCAGTGCCATAATTGCCATCTCAGCCTCTGAATAATTGATGGCTGGTGCCGTTGACTTGGTCTCATTTACTGAGAGTGTGGGTAATACCATACTCGCACATGCCACATGCTTTTATACCATGCTGCCGCAGTTAGTGCTGACTCCAGATCGGCCGTTCTCTCCGCACGCCACTATCATTCATTTAAAACCACCCTCACAGCTACAGTCAAATGCATTTAAATCAATAGTGCTAGTGACTTGGGCCACAAGTATTGCAAACACGGGGGGCAATTTGATTTCATTTGATGTGCTTTTTAGGAGCAAATGAGGGGCCGCAGAAATTTTCACAAATGCTTTTCTGTTTATTAAAGTGCATTTTTCTCTGATCGTCGCACTTTGAGTGGGTGTCTGATTGTAAAGACCACTTTCTCTGTGGATGTTTTGTAACTATTTAATTTGACGACTAGCAAAACCGGGTTCGTTTTTGGTGAATCGTTCCTCTGCTGAGAACAACACAGAAGGTTTAACGGCTGAGTGTCCGAGTCAGGCGAATCTGCAGGAGAGTTAATTAATGGGCCAGAGCTGAGCGGACAGATGTGACCCCTTGACAGACTGAGGTCAAAGGTCAATTTGTTGAGGATTACATTAACCCTGCCTACACCAACCCCATCAGTCCTCGACTTCTGCTTTAATTCATTGCTCTCCTTCTTTTTCGCCCTGACATTCCCTCTTACCTCCTCTCTTTAAGTCAACTTCATAGGGTATTCGACCGTCTCTGTTCAGTCTAAAGGGCACTGCAAAATGCATAGGGAACAATATTACATCAATACATCATGTCACGTAAGTGGAGACATACAATTTCCCAGAAGTCACTGCACATCAACTGAATACCACAAACAAATTGATAAAAATAAACAGGGAAAAGCTAATTCCTTGCAGCTGCCCCTGGGTATAAAACACATAAGTGATCATTGCCATTATCATGGCCATGGGCCCAAAAAACAAATACTAATTATTTTCATATTAAATAGCACAGCCATCATTTATCATTACATTTAGTCTTTTTGATTATGAGGAATGATATGAACATTTTAGTTTTTTAATTTGAAAAGAATATTAAGTAAAAAAATAAATGTTTCTTGAGCAGCAAATCACCATATTAGAAATATTTCTGAAGTTTCATGTGACACTGAAGACTGGAGCAATGATGCTGAAAATGCAGCTTTACTACCATCACAGAAATAAATATTAAAATCCCTGTGTAGTTGAGCAATAAACACTGCATGAGATATTGTGAATCAGAGAGTGAATCTTCCACCATCATCTGTATTCTTTGCATCTCAGTTACTCTTTCATTAGCATCCGCTCTGATGTGTCTAAAAGTACAATGTAAGAGTTATTAAGCAGAGCAGTAAGTATGACAGGTCAGGCTCTGACTCAAACTCGTCCTACCCATCAGACACTTGGAGCGTTGCCCTCTTCCTCACGCTGACTGTGGTAATAGCCCTCTCTAATTGAAGTGCTCTTAGTCGTGCCATTTGCAATGCACCGTCCAATCTCTTCTAAAAGCATAAGGTCCCTGTCCAAAGTGCCCTACAGAGGGGACAGTAAGCACTTTATTAAACATTACACGTGTGATTACATGTACCCTCCCTGTTCGGCAGACATCGTAGTACTCTTGCTAATGCTAATGGAGCTACGGGGTCAACAAAGTCAAACTATATACACATTACACATGTGGACGAGGGCTCTAAAAACTATGAGTGAGTGTTTATGTGAACGTGGCGTGCGGTTAGGAGACCAGAAGGACAAATCTGTGGAGCGGAGGGAAAGAAAGACAAAGGATGTCTTCCTAAAGTGAGGGCACCCAGGGTTTTGCAGGGGATTTAGGAGGACTGTGAGAGCGTGATGTCAGCGATGAGGTTAAGCCCAGACTTATCTCCACACAAAGCAGGAAAGAGAGAAAGAGAAGGAAAGCGAGAGCGTGGAAGAATAAGGGACAGGTCAGGAGAGCTCAGACAGGGTCAGTGGCAGAGGGAATCAGCGGGGAAGAAGCCACGGCTTAGAGTTCTTAAATGATATTATAGACGAGGTCTGTAGCGCTAATCTGTTTACCCAAACAACACTGTGGATAACACACACACAAACATGTTTTTATCAATGCACCCAGTGAGCTGCAAAGACTAGATCTGATCTATACTGCGCACCATCATAAATATATTTTTGTTCCATATATTTACAAATTACATACAAACCCATATACAGTAGTCAACATTTGAAGTGGATCAAAACATATCATCAAAGTTATACAATTTTTTTTTAGCAATACCCGTTCTTGTCTTAGGACAACTTTTATGAACTTTTTTGATCCACTTCAAATGTTGACTTCTGTATGTATATATATATATATATATATATATACTGTATATGTGTGTGTGTGCGTGTGTGTACAGTATATAATCATATGCATACACATTTTCCATCTGACATGCTACTAGGCACTAAGGCTTGAAAGTGGGATGAATGGCTTGACACATGGATGTGTAATGTTGTAGATGTTAGAGGGGTGGCTAACAATAGATTAAAGAGCAAAGGATGAGACCTGGACCGCTTATCCTAGATGAATCCTAGCCAGTGCACACAGACTATGCATCTTACATTCCTTCATTGCTAACAAGTCAGCTGCACTCTCTCTCACACACAAACACACATACTCACACACACACACACACACACACACACACACACACATTTGTTTTTATGTCATTGTGGGGCTTTCCACTGACTTCAATTTTTTTTATTATAGCACTGACTAGCCGTAACCCAAAATCTACCTGCACCCCTAAGACAATCAAACTTTATGAAAAAAACTTTGTGTATACACATCCACATACATTTTATTAGAGTACACATATGTATTTAGCTATACTTCGCCGAAAAAATTGTCTCTAGAAGTGAGCTAAATCTGACAACCTCCATTGGGGGACATTGATTGTAAAAAATATTTTTTATTATTAGAAAAATTAAATAGCTAGACTGTGGGTTTGGTTAGTCTGTAGTATTTATAATTAGCTGTACACTAGCGTTCAAAAGTTGGGGTCGGTATTTGGTAATAATTTTTTATTTCTTTGAAAGAAGTCTCTTATGCTCACCATTTTATTTGAATTATTAATGTTTTATTTTATTTTTTCAAGTTCTGTAACAATGTAAAAATATGTACTGTCACTTTTGATCAATATAATGCATTCTTTTTGAGTAAGAGTATTCATTTAAACAGTAGTGTCTATAAAATCAATAGGAGTCTATGGTTATTGTTAGTAAAAGTGTGTTATTAAGTTTAAGATGATGGATATGTAGATCCAATAGTCACTACCCAAACAGGTTGTGGCACACAACTGTACTGTAACTTTGTGACCAGTAGACTTCTGCAAGTAAGTGAAGGATTTCTGTTTGTGTCGGGGTGTCGATGCGTCTGTGTAAGTAGTGACAGGCAGCAAATATAATAATAGTGGATAGATGCTGCAGACAGATGTGGGTTCTCAACTATACTAGTGCAGTGAACCAGAAAACCATAAATTAAGAAAAAAGAGAGATACCCCACTGTGTTAATTAATATTGTAGATTTCAGACCGCAGAGAATAAGGGAAAACACGCTGAGTCACAGCCATACAAGATCTGACAAGCCCACTGATTCAACATTAAAACACTGTTATTAAAATGCATAAACAATAAACACTTAGAAATCATTTGAGACACATTATTAATGTAATTGATACATTTACAAATGCACAGTAACATT
The DNA here is from genome assembly GCF_949152265.1 of Phoxinus phoxinus. NCBI lineage: Eukaryota > Metazoa > Chordata > Actinopteri > Cypriniformes > Leuciscidae > Phoxinus > Phoxinus phoxinus. Next base: position 20,986,322 of record NC_136887.1, read on the forward strand.
CACAATATTGGATGTTCCCCTGGGAAGTTGAGCACAAGTACCTACAGTGAGTAGATGCGTCTAGTATCTTTATACATTTCTTTATAATAGTTAATAAGGATTCAGAAATCAATCTACTATTGTTGCCCTACAACAGAAAATCTCTTTCCAAATCTCTTTGGAGTGACTTTGAAAACGCATTTAAATCTTTCCTGATCTTTCTCCTGTTTTCTTCTTTTCACTCAGCTGACAGGCATGTTTCTGGCCTCATGACAGATGGTCTTCATTTCCTAGACCAGTGTGTTACTCATTGTAACTGTGTGAATATGTATGTAGCTATGACCTTAAGAATGCAGAGAGTAGGAGGATGCAGGTTAACTCCTCATAGCGTGGTGGCACATAACATAGCTCTAATGTGGTCAATGTCAATACCACACAACCCTGCCATCATTACCTCAGTCTCTGCGCCAGAGTCTTGAACAAAATCCAAAATCCCCAAAAGGCCTTACCTTATAAATCGTCTTATTCTGTTTTTCCAGGTTCTTCCTGAAATTCTTTCTCAAATGCAACCAGAACTGCCTAAAGAATGCGGGGAACCCACGAGACATGCGGCGCTTTCAGGTAGGACCACGTCCTTTCTGCTCACACTTCCAAACTAAAGTGACAAAATTGCAATTTTAGTCATGTATGTGACTGGACGAGCTGCATTTACATGAATATAAGTTCCAATATAAAAACAGTCATTAATAACATTACTATCATAATAATGATTAATTAATTTATTATATTAATGCTTAACAGATATGTAATTCATATAGGAAATAGGACAACATATTTGAAATATTATAAAATACATATTATTTAAACAATGATATTACTATTATAATCATATCATTAAATACTCTGAATTAACATATTCAATTGACCACCCACAAGTTCACTAAAAATGTAGTAGTAATTTGAGGCCAAATAATGGTTTCTTAACAGATAAAATGTGAGTACTTGAGAACATATAAAGAAATACTGATGGAGAGTAGAGAGAGAAAAAAGAAGCTTTGAGCGAATGAAGTGGCTGCCCAGAACAGGGATAATGTAAGCGGTGTTTGCCAAGTCTCATCAAGCCTCTTCCTCTCTTGAGATTGAGAGACCTCTCAAAGCCTGAGAGCCATTTAAATCAAGAGGCTCCTCAGTTGCTGTGAGACACCTCTAGTCTATGACTTCAGCTCCGTGAGAGCTGTTAGCTGCTGTCATGGTTCCAGGCTCTCTGGTGAAATGTGCCTGTATGTCAATTTATCAGTCAGCGGTTACACGCTTACGGTGTGTTTGTGCTGCTCCAACACTTCAGCTGTTTGTTTGAGCTGCGTATTAATTTGTATACAAGGACAGAGTGTGTCTTTGTGGGTCAAGTAAAGTGCAGTGACAGTCATTATTCGTCTTCTGCAGGTGGTGGTGTCTACGACGGTCAACGTGGACGGACACGTCCTGGCTGTGTCTGATAACATGTTTGTGCACAATAACTCTAAACATGGACGTAGAGCTCGCAGGCTGGACCCGTCTGAAGGAACTCCGTCATACCTGGAACACGGTGAGCGTTTTGTTGAGAAATAAAAACACAAGTTTGTCATTTTTCACAATGAGAAAAATAGGGGGAAACAGAAGGAATAAAAGACAAAAGAGTTACACCTGCAAGGTCTGTGTAATTCCCGTTGTTAAAATCCTTCATTGTACTTTTCCCCACAACAAACTCTTTTGAACACAGCTAATGTCCCTAGCACATTCAGCAAAACTAAGCCACTTTGTCCCACTCCATGTAGTTTCATGGTTTTGCTACATTGGCGCACAGATGGTTGCCAATCATGGCTAGCACTGCCTTCTTTCTTTACATCAACTTAGACAGTTTCAAGCTTAATTGTGCAATTTCTACCCAATAAGTGTAAACTAATGGTCTTGCAAAAATAGTGATTTCACTTTTTCTGAACCCTCCCCCATATTCGATTGGTCAGAAGAAAAGTTTGTTCTGTCTGATCAGGACAAAAAGAAGGATCTGAGCCTTACAAGACCCATAATGTTCACACTTTCCAGGGTAATCAACCTACCAATGGCTTACTTACAGTTGTCTCTAAAAGGTTTCAATATTGAACAAAATAATCACACTTAAAAAAAAGTGAAACATCATTGCAGATATGGCCTAGTGGCGAACATGTTGAGCGGTGGCGCTTATGTACGGTCGAGTTCAAATGCAAAAAACGAACAAATGCAACCGTCAGTCCCACTGAAGAACCCTTGAGTTTAATGCTTTGCTAATGGGAAAAAATGGTAATACATTGCAAGAGATATTATTTTAATACATTTTTCTTGATATCCATTAAAAGTATGTAAATAATATCCTTTAAGGTTTCTTTCTAAAAAAGTGGGTACGGTACAGTAAGACAATGGATATGTTCTAGCCCATTGGAAAATTGCATCTTCTTGTTTTCAGAATAAACGTCACAAAAATGTGTGTGATTTAGGCTTTATTTAGTGTAAGAAAAAAATATATTTTGCAGATTTTACATTGAGGTCAGCTGTGTTTCAAATGTTACTAAACTATCGACAATGGATCTTTTTTCCTGAAATATTGCACTACTGTGTCCGCACTTTAAGGATTTTATTTTATTTTTTGGCGGTATAACTGCAACCTTTTGTTGCAGATATTGTTTATATCTTTGTTAAAATTTCTTTGGATTTTTCCACTGGATTTCATTGGTTTACTGGATGATTGGTTAATTCACTGATTGACTATAGCAGGTGTGATTGCTCATCATGTTGATATAAAAGTTGTTGATATTTGTTATTCGCTTTGCCTGACGAAGGCCGCTGTTGGTCGAAAAGTTTTTTATTTAACTTCCTTTGGAGCAGAAGTAGCAGTGTGCCGGTTCTTTTGCATTTCAGCTCAGTTTTCTTTCGATCGAGCACCTGCTGAAGTGATGATTGGATGTGCGCATACTTTGAATTGAAAGACAACTGTGACCATTCAATCAGATCATAGTGACTCTGATTTAGCACCTCTGTGTCCTGCAGTCATGTTAATGCCGTTAACAAGTCATGCTGATGTCAGATACTGCTGGTGGTTTGAGCTAGCCAGACATTCATTTGACTAACAAACGGCATACCAACAGTAGCAGTGCAGCAAAGCACCCATAATCCACTAAGATGTGCGCAGGCTAAGAAAAGAGCAGTGAACGCAGCATTCCCCAAGTGGCCTGTTCTCTTTAGGTTTGAACATGTGTCTTACGAGACCTCTAAGTCTTAAGCACTGAGCATTTGTTTTCTAAGCGACATGTGGCCTTATCTGCTGTCCTCCATCTCTTGCAGGTTATAGTGCGGCCCTCCTAAATCCGTCTAATAACATGTGGACATGATTTGAGCAATGATTTGATCCTCAGTCGCAATCAAATCCAATCATTTTCTCATTTATGTTTGGGATGACTCCAGAGAAGAACACATTTTTCACTTGGACTGTTAACCTCCGTCTATGATGAAAAACGAAGGATTTGAATGATGATGATTTGATAATGATGATGCTGATGATTAAGTTCTCTTTATTCTCCTGGGGATGTCTTCAGTCTGTAAGCATAGTTTGGACTGCACTGAGAAAATTAAAAAAGTCAGTTTTCTAAAGCCTCAACATATTTGAAAAATTGTGGGAATTTTTTTTTCTCTTTAAAAAAAGAGAAAGGATATGATAAATCCTGAGACAGACAGGCTTATACTGTAATTCTTCATTATGTCTCATATAACACCCTGATTTGCACGTATAGACATATTTTTCTTGGAGGGCAATGCAGAAACTCACGAAGTCAGAGCTTCACAATTCAATACAGAGTTCCTGTAATAACTAATCACACTTGAAATTGGAACACTTGTCATTCACTGCAGTTCTACACATTTCCACCCCTTGTGTATGATCATATTAAGTACTTTGGCTAATTTTATAATACATTTTGCTCCCAATAATAGTGTGCTTTACCACATTTACCACATTTTAGCATATTTAAATCCCTTCCACAGAATTCTGTTCATTTTTCCACAAAAAAATCAGCACGAAAAATGCAAAAATGGCCACTCTTGTCTATTATTGTGTCAGTTTCAGAACATTTCCACTCCCCTCCAGCTAATGAGCCTGTTCTGTCAGACATGGTGTACATGTGTGTTGATTGCTCTGGGCTGGGGAGACGAGGGTAAAGTGAGGGCACCAATACGTGAGGTCATGTCACAAATGCACTGTGGTGGAAATGGATGTCTGCAGGGCTTGAGAATGTAAGTTTGTAGAAAAGAACGCTATTGTGCTTGTATCTGAGATGTGTGTAAAAGTGAGCGCGCATACGCATGCATGCAGTGTAAGGGAACAGATGGCGGCAGAGGAGGCACCAAAGTTTAATCCTATCAGATGGATTCACATACCACCATCTGCTTAATCCATGCACAATTTCAGCACCCTGCAAAAGAGTCGTCTTAGGCCAAGATTACCATCACAGATTGCTTCAACATTCCTCTTCATCTCTCCTGGTTTATCACGCCGCCAAATTGCATTATGCCCAGCAGTCACCCACAACACAGCTCATACAAAAAAAAAGACTAGCCGGGGAAGTCCTCAAGGCCACAAAGTGGATTACTTCACTTATGAAAATTACAACATGGCTGGAACATAGAATATTTGTGACATCTTGGTTAGTCTAAGGAGATTTGATTTGTATATTTGGGGTTATTGAAATGCTTTAAAATCATGTTCCTTAATCTAAAACATGTAATTCCCTATTTAAATTGCAATATACCAGGAAAACATTTAATATCACGAGGACTCTGTAAATCTGAATCCTGGAAGATCCTGTGGAAGAAGTATTCCACAGATGCGGCACTATACTGTACGTATGTTGCTGTTTTAAATATTATTATCACTTATCATTTTTATATTTAACATGGATATAAAAAGTCTTTAACTTACACCAAAAGTGATTACACACTCATAAAACAGACATTCTGCTGTTGCTGTATAATGTTTTATGATTAACAAAAAATTTACACAGATAAAATACAGAGATGAAAAAGAGGAAATATTCTGTATCAAGTAGTATTACACAATAATCTTACATACTATTTGTGCTATTTATTGCAAATTGTTGTGTTCAAAACGCTGTTTAATGCTATTTGAGATCCTCATTGGGTTTGTACTAGATAAATACAGCTGTGTTTGCTTTAAAGAAATCATTTTATTCAGCAAGGATGTATTAAAGTGACAGTAAAGACATTGATAGTTACAATAAATATATACAGTATATACATTTAAAATACATTTTGTTCCTTTCAACTTTCTATTTATCATAGAATCCTGAAAAAAAAAATGCGTCATATTTTCCACAAAAAAATATTGTATATTGAAAAAAAAAATGAAATGTTTCTTGTGCATCAAATCAGCATATTACCGTAGACTGATTTCTAAATGATCATGTGCTACTAAGGACTGGAGTTATGATGCTGACAATTTTAAACCATAATCTTTTTAAATATATCTGTTTTCACTGTATTTTTGATCAAATAAATGCACCCTTGGTTTTCATAAGAGACTTCTTTCAAAAACATTTTTAAAATCTTAACGACCCCAAACTTTTGAACGGTAGTCTGCCTAGCTTGTTTTCATTAACAGCTTGTTGTGGAGCTAACTACTTTTTAAGTGTAGCATGACTGTAGTTTAAATTAGATAAATTTTTTCTTGTAGCTTGATAGTTAAAACCTGCTTCCCCAACATCGTTCCCCAGACCATTTTCCCCTGCAGGTTCTCAATATCCCCTACAATTATCCATGCTAGCTCTTCCCAAGGCATCGCCGATGGCTGACACACACCAGTTTAAGCTGTGCAAGTGAGGTCTACAGCCTCGTCTCATCTCAGTTCAGGTCCTATCAGCAGAACCGAGCGCCTCCTATACGCAGGCCATCTGCCTTCACTGTTCGACTGCCTCACTTAGGTACACTATCACACGTGCGTTGAGTGTAGACCCCTACCCTCTCCCAGGGGTCCTGCCTGCAGTCAAAGCCGCGTGTAACGCTTGTTAAAGGATGTGTGCTTAGTCCCCCTACCAGAGTCACAGAGGACAACAGAGCCGCCCGTGACAGACTCTCCCGTTCTCTGCCTCCGACAGCTGCCTCAGAGGACCCTTACTTTTCCTTTTTTCCCTCCCTCATGTCTTTTCCTTCTATTTAAATTCAGCAGCAAATTGGAACAGCAGTAATTAGTCGGTTAAAGCGTCTTCAGTGAGACACCGAGCTTTAGAATCCGGTGCCAAAGTTCAACATGCTGAAATGAAATTTAAACTCATTAAGGTGTTGAATTTTTATGGCTGGCTGCTGTTTTCTCAGAGTGTCCCAGGGCGCCTGGCCTTTTGATCGACTGCTGTAAGGACTCCGGATTTCTCTGTGCCTGGCGAACTCCGGCGCTCATGACATTTGCACGAGTGTCATAAAACAAGCGCTCGCACCTGGCCCCCTCCCTCCCTGGGCACACATGGGGTCAGTGTAATATTTAATAAAGGTGTGTGTATAATCAAGCGGAATTAGCATTCGTGTTCTCCTACCACCGCCAGAGGGGAAGGAAGGAGGGGTTGGAGGGAGGAGTGCTGCTATTGTACACTCATCACCAACTGATCTTTTCCAGTCTGACCCTCAGATTTCATTAATTATGTCCATGACTAAAACAAAGCCGCCTTTCTGCCTTTCATAAGCAGAGCACCAGGGGGTCGGGTGTCCTGTCGGCCTGGTTTTTTCCTGCACTCGGTTTGGTCAACTGATTCTGAGTGTCTTTGGACCAGAATGCGTAAGTTGTGCGGAGTGAAAGTCGCACGGTTTGGCCAGGAGTAAGGAGCAGGGTTTTCTCTTTCTCCAAACTTACCAAAAAGACAATTTTGTCATCACTTACTCACCCTAAATTTGTTCCAAACCTGAATGAGTTTCTTTCTTCTGCTGAACACAAAAGAAGATATTTTAAAGAATGTTGGTGACCAGACAGTTGACTGTAACCATTGACTTCCACAGTAGGAAAAAAAGTACCATGGAAGTCAATGGCTACCATGATTCTGGTCACCAACATTCTTATAAAATATGTCTGATAAATCGATGATATTAAAATGTAACACTATTTTCACTAAATCAAAATTCAAAATAAAACATTACAATTTTACTCAAAGATTACATTTGAAAATGTAATTGAATTAAATATTGTAATATATTTAATTTAATAATTTAATTTAATTTCAATTATATTTCAATTATTAAACAAGTTTTTTTAACAATTAACTAAGTGAACAATATATAATAGCAAAGACAATCAAAATGTAATAATTGGGGGAAATGGGCATGCACAATTAAATATCCAACATTATACATAAAACATAATTATATCAAATTATGATAATGTATAATACAAATGATATGTTTATTATATAAATGTATATAATCTCTAATACCAATATCAGTATGGGAAACAGAGAAGAGGGTAAAGAGATGGTATATAGAGAGACTACGACTGCAGTTGTAAGCTATGGAGTGGATTCGGAGTGGACTTTCTTTCACAAGTGAGTGGGGAATAGAAGCGGAGTGATTACAAAACACTGAGCGGGGTGGAGAAATTGCTGTCGCTCCACTCCACTCTCTGATTTCGAGTTGTGTTCCTCTATGTGACAATCTAAAGATCCCAAAACACAACTAGAGATGATCGTGGTTAGGTTGCAGGAGATTTCCAGGCAACCACAGCAGTGAATCATGCTACTATACAGGGTAGATTGAGATAAATGATCGGTGAGCGAGCGTCATCTCTCATGCTCGCACCGCTGTCAGGAAGCATATGGGGACTGCGCAGAGGAATGGCCACAGTCTAATCATATGTGACGACTCTAATGAGTCAGTCACTTGTCATTAAGCTGTGCCTAAAGCTTCCTAATAGAGTGTGGCTCATAAATCTATTTGCCGGAATCAGGAAGAAATCAGTTGCACAGCTTTACATTTATTTCCTAAGAATTTAGTCTGTGCATGAAATTATGTCACAGGTGATGCGCACGAGTGATGATGTGCTAGCTGCGTCCAGATGTTTATTCTGATGCTTCTTGACATTATTTTCATATAATCACTTTACAGGTGTCTTGATGTGTACACAGGCAAATACATATAGCCATAATTAATCTATATTTCATATGCCTTTTCAAGAAAACAAGCTGTTTATTGTATACGGTGAGCCAGTGTTTAACTCATTTGTTCCTATTCTTCTTTCTCTAAAACAGCTACTCCTTGCATTAAAGCCATCAGTCCCAGTGAAGGCTGGACAACAGGGGGTGCCACAGTCATCATCATTGGTGATAACTTTTTTGACGGCCTACAGGTCATCTTTGGCACCATGCTGGTCTGGAGTGAGGTAGGTTACTTTTCTATTCAATCTGTTCTGTACAATCACTTTAGTTGCAAAATCTGGCCAATTTTTTTTTTTTTTTTTTTTTTACAATTCATGCTCAACAGACAACAACAGAGATTTAAGAATCACAACTGAATTTGAATATGAAAGAAAATTACATTTAAAATGCACCTTTTTATCTACAATAGTTATGCAACTTAATTATATAAAATATGTACGGAATGGAAGATGGATTCAAAAATCCACTTGGCTAACACATCTGAGAAGGCACATGCCAGTCTGAAAGGACATAATGCTTCTCAGCGCAGGCTCATTTTTGGTTAGCCAGTCTGTCTGTTTTCCTGTCTGTCCATCTGTTTTGGGGTTTCACTCAGTTTCTGTGCTGCTTATGTTGAGAAGAGCTAGATAAAAGAGGTAATTCTATAAAAAGCCTCTCATTGACAATGCCATATTTATCTGAGAGGTGAGAAGAGCACTGCCTGGCATATGAAAGCCCAGCTAAGTGAGCAATGAAAGGGACAGTTTAAAGCCATGTAAAGCAGCACCAGTGCTGCTGGCTTTGAATATGACAGAGTATTTGCAGGGAAACTGAGCGCTCATGGCTTCTTTGTAGTGGCATGGCTCCTCTTCAAAGGGGATTGAGCACAGCTTCACAAACATTGTAAGCAGTCAAATCATAGTCTAATCAGAGAATAAAACAATACTGTTTAATAGCTCAGCTAGTATGGTTGCAGGTAAACAGGGGTACCTTAAATGCAAGTTTCATACATTGTGAAGTTATACAGTATACGTTATACAGTGCCAGAAAATGCAGATGCAATAAAGGTGGACAGAATTTTGATTATGTAATGACTTGGACTGTCTGCACCTCCAGCTGACAAAAGCTTTAATCTCATTGGCTGGCGGGATTTGTGTCACCACATGGAACTAACAGAAAAGGTCATCTCTGACTAGTGCTGACCAATGACCTCTCATAACTGTCCTTCAGGATGGCATCAATATTTTTCATATATTAAAATGAGGAACAGAATGAGAGGGAGAGAAAAAAACACTCCATGAAGCTCTCAACATCCCAGAGGCTAAATATACTGTATAATCTATGTTGAGAATAGAATACTTGCTTATTATTTACTGTATACTGTATGTACTGCATGCCGCCTACTGACCTCATTATGTTGCATGTATGTATGTATATATATATATATATATATATATATATATACTGCCATTCAAAAGTTTGTTTTTAAAAGTAGTCTCTTCTGTTCACCAAATCTGTATTTTTTTTAATCCAAAAAAAATGTATGCTGCTTTTATTCAGCAAGGATGGATTTTAATCAAAAGTGACAGTAAAGACATTTATAATGTTACAAAAGCTTTATATTTCAGATAAATGCTTATCTGAACTTTCTATTCATCAAAGAATCCTGAAAGAAAATTATGCAATATTTCTCAACATTGATAATTATCAGAAATGTTTCTTGAGCAGCAAATCTGCATATTAGAATGATTTTTGAAGGATCATGTGACACTGGAGACTGGAGTAATTATGCTGAAAATTCAGCTTTGCCATCACAGATGTTAATAATATAAATTGTAATAATATTTCACAATATTACTGTATTTTTGATTAAATAAATGCAGCCTGGGTAAGCGGAAGAGACTTCTTTCAAAAACTCATACAGATCCCAAACTTTTGAACGGCAGTGTGCAGCATACATGCATAAATACATAGGGCCTACACACTAAAAAAATTAGCATATTAAGAATAGAGAATATACCACTATAAGAATAAGTTGGTTGTATGCTATTCTGAAAATAGTCAGTATCCTAGTATTAGGTCAGAGTTCATTTTTTCCTATTAAGCCTCAGTGTGGGCATGATTAATGAGATGATCCAATTCCAGAGATAGAATTTACCTTGTCCTCTCATTGTTGCGGTTCATAAACTCTGTCTGAAGAGTAAAAATATTTGAATATTTTGTTGTCTTATTTCAACCTATTTTTTCTACTTGTTTTATTTTGACAGTAACAAAAAAAAAACATTTCTTATTTTCTCTTTCAGCTCATAACACCTCACGCCATTCGAGTTCAGACTCCTCCCAGACACATTCCCGGGGTTGTGGAGGTCACTCTGTCCTACAAGTCAAAGCAGTTCTGCAAAGGTACACCGGGCAGATTTATCTACACAGGTAAGGACAACATTAAACACCTTTACATTAACCGTACTCAGCCAGCATCGCACAACCATCATTTCTTAACTGTTCTTGATTTCACATGTGGGTTGACTAACAGTCAGCCAGTGTTTCCTGAAGTGAGGAACCTATGCCGTAGAGGAATCCTACTTATTTCCTGAGCACACATCTTAATACCAACGGCTGAGCCTAGAACTCCAGGAACATCCTGCAGCCTTCACAGATAAGGGAAATGTAGGACTTATCTTATGGAGGAAAGAGAGGTCACCTGTGATATCTGCTGGCTCGAAAATTAGTTTACTGTACTCTCTACATATTGGGAGTGCAGCCAACAAGAAGTAATTAACTTCAGAGTTCCAGAAGTAAAGGAAGCGCATGATGGAAGTATATGATGGAATCAAATGGTAAAACAATGTGAAATCAGCAGAGGAAGAGGTGAAGAGTTTGTTTGCTGATCTTGCAGCTTTTTTAGTTTAAATTTAGAGTTTGCAGTCAAAGTACAAGCGCAGCTTTTCTGAACAGTGTTAAAGCGCTGAAGGGAGCGATGTTAAAGGCCTGTCTCATCAATAGGTTTAAACAGTGCACAGCTGTGGGTATTGTTGGCTCAGTTGGTGTCTATGTATATGCCTGTGCATTCGTGGGTGTGAATGAGTATGCTTGTTGGGTTTATGGCGCTGGACTTGGCTTCTTTTCA
>NC_136887.1:20997819-21348272 GCF_949152265.1 Phoxinus phoxinus
AAAATATGCAGACTGAAAAATGTAGATCATAACAAATTATATGCTGTAGTCACCTATGTAATTTTTTTCCTACCACTAGATTTGAAGAAAGCTTTCTTCTAGAGTGGGTTGAGTGATCGTTCGATTTTGATAATGAGTCTCTTTAATTCTATTGACAAATGGGGTCACACTAGGTGATCAATGATAACCGTTCCAATTAAATTGCTAAACCTCTGCATGGTGGAGATTGTAACCATAAAGATATAGAGCAATTGGTTTGCTCAACAGCGGGGCGTCTTCAGTGGGCCATTTCACACAGATGTCTGTCTTTTAGAAGCTGCTGCTCACGATCGAGAAAAACAAGTCATCCATTTTACGGCCACAGGTTCCAAGATCCCCCCCCCCCCCCCCCCCCCCCACCCCACCCACCCATGTCTTAAAGTGATGCCTTATTTAGCTTGTCGGATTTTCCAAATAAACGCTATCACTGGGTTTATGGAAAAATGGATAAAAATGAGATTGTAAGGTATTGATCCCGACGTGGGTAGGGCTGAGGAAAAACAGGCCTCATCTATATAGGGAGAGAAATGAAGCAATAATTCAGGCAGGCATCGAACACCCTGCCACTGAGCCTATCGATTCCTATCCACAGCATATGAGATCACACCTGAATGAAAGAGAGCTCTGGGGAAAACAGAGAGAGAGAATGAGAGAGAGTGTAAAACGGAGTCTGCCTTTCCCTAACATGTACAGAACATTACCACCCTGACATTAACAGCTCTGTACAAAGCCCACAAGTGCCTGTTAAAAGGTTCTGCTAAAGACCAATTACCCAGCATGCCTTTCTGCTCCGTCAGTCAGAGATGCTGTTCTAGCCCTGGAGGTCTATGTGTGGTCAGCTGATTCAATTTACCACCAGCAGCTCAGTGCTAGCATCTGGTCTCAAAAACAGGAAAGCCACAAATATCGTGTTCTCGCCAGTCTAAAAACTGCCGCCCACATTGTGCCCTCGGGCTCTGTGAGATATTAAGTGTGGGATTTTTTTTTTTGGTGGTGTAAGGTATTTTAAAATGTACTGTTTTGACTGGCTCCATCTGCTTTTGACAGCGCTCATAGTATTGTCTTTTAGTAGTGTCTCGCTCCTCTCCTCTCTTCACCCCCGCGGGCCTGTAGTTATTATTGTGAAATATGAAGCGATCCGGCTGTGCCTTCATGAAATTTCAATGAGCATTGATCTGTGTGATTGCAAGGAATCCTTCAAGCAATGGTTGTTGTTCATTTATTTATTTATTGCTGATATGTTTTACTCGTTTTGATCCCATCTTCTGGAGAAAGAGGGGAGCTGTCGATTGTTAATGTATTTGTACCTTTCCTTTTTGAAAAATCAGGTCTGTTCCTTGATAGTTTCTTTGTTCACAAGGCTGAAAATTCAATTTGCGCCTCCAGGAGGTCCGTTTAGATTCGTAACAGCCCTATATTTGCCTATATCGATTATATTCATTAAACAGAACAAGATGGCATGGTATACGGCTGATATTCTGCTCTTTTCAATATTGATTTTGTAGATTTTATTTCAGCTCATGACATCACACGTAACCTTTTCGTTCTCCTTCGCGTATGAAATTGGAGAGCTGCAATGAATCCGTGATGACACAAGACTGACTCTATCATATATGTTGGATGACTGGCTGGTGTTATTTCTGTCGTGAAACCGTTCCGTGAGCCCAGAAAGAAATGGAAACCACAGCTTGCCAGTTTCTGGAACTGTAAAAGTAAACAAGTGCATGGACAGTTGAAAGGTGTTTCCCTATAAATATACAGGTCTGCTGTGCATGGTTTGGTAAACAACGTTACACACCAAGTAGGACATATAGGGTCCGGAAATAAAGAAGCTCATGGGATTTTACTTCCCTGTTTGGTGTGTATCTCTGAAAATACACAGTTTTGTTAGAATTTCTGACAAAGTTCATGACCCAGCACAGGAGGTGTTTTTTCTTCTTCTTTTCTGTGTGGTCTCAAGGGTTTGAGTTTGTTTTTGCGATAACGCATATGTTGTCACTGGTCAATGTCAGTTTGATTTGTGACATATACCAGAATTCCATAGATTTGTGTTCATGACATTTTTTGCATTATTGTTTTCTGTGGGCGTTCAGCGACTCTATAAAATTAGCAGCACTTTGCCGGTAACTGTTCAGTACACAGTCACTCTCTCAGCAAGTGTGCATTATCGAGTCGACTGGTGAGAGGATTGTACAGTATGTGAAAATCAATAGCAATGAAGGAGAGTAAACACGTGCAGATGTCTTTAAGTGTGGCAGAGTACTGTTTAGCCTGAGATCCTTCCCATACATCTCTGTACCAGCACATTAACTCAGTCTCCTTCTCAGAGGTGCTTTGCATCACGACCCGTGCCTCATTATACTAGCACATGGGTCCGCTTTAAAGAGAGATTCTTTAAATGATCCCTGTCCAGGCCCTCACTAAAGTTCTGCTCCAGCAGCCACTTCATTATTCACTCTTAAATGAGTTTAGTTGTGATTTACACAAGACCAGCTGTTTTACAGCTTTTATTGCATGTGTATTCTTGAAAATAAATTAGGTATAATGAGATTGAACATCTTTACTACTAAATGTCCCTAAACTACTCTCAAACTGTCAGTGATTCATTATTATTTTAAATTAAGAAGATTTGTTTTTATACTTTTCAAAATACATTCAAATCCTGGGGGATTCAATCAAACCAATTATTTTATCAAATGTATTAATAATAATTTTGGTTGAATATTCTGTTTGTTTTTATGTTTTTTTTATAGATTTTACACTAATGTTAAAAAGTTTAGGGTTAGTAAAAACATTTTTTTAGAGATGCTCCGATCGACGCAGTGTTTTCCAACGTCATTTGAAAGTTCAACCAATGGAAACTAGATCTCGGCTATGGTGGGTAGGAACGATGACCAATCAGCTGGAGCGTGCCTGGTTGGCATCGATCACTCATATTGACAGGTCTTGTTTTACCGTGTATCATAGAATATATATATATATATATATATACATACATACATACATACTGTGTGTCATAGAATATAAATAAAAAGCTTGAAAGATCGGGATCGGTATCGGCAGATCAGGATGATGACAGAAATAGATAGTCAGTTTATTATATTTTAAATGCATCACATTTTTCACAAAAATATTAAGCAGGCAAGCAGCCCAACTTTTTTCAAAATGTATAATACGAAATGTTTCTTAAGCAGCAAGACTGACAAGGAAGACAATCAGAAATAATATATATTCAAATAGAAAAGTTACTTTAAATCGTAATAATATTTCGCAATATTACAGTTTTTACTGTATTTTTGATTTAAATAAATGTAACCTTTAGTGAGCAGAAGATAATTCATAAAAATGTATTACCAACCCTAAACTTTTGGACTGTAGTGTGTAACTCTGTTGAAATGTAGTTTCACCTAGAAATACGTCATATTACCGTAGTTAAATGTGTTGTGAAAATTGCGTCATGTTGTCTTCAAGCCACAGAACCTGGTGGCAGTCCAGACTTAACAGCTACAGCTTTCTTATCACATAGTTCAGGCTACCCCCGCTCTTTTACTCTTCCATTCAATCTCTCCTACCTCCATGTCAAACCTGCTGTAATACTGCACAACGCAATCTCTCATTCAGCCTCCATCTATTTCTTTGCCATTACGATATTCTGCAATCAGCTTCTCTCCAACCCCCATTCGTACGCCACTCGGGCCGCTTCTGTGCACTGCACTGGTCCGCACTTCCATATCCCTGTCTCCAAACCACCAACAGACCTGATTACAGGAAGCCTATTTAGATATGATGTATTGTCAGCCGCAGGGCAGCTTTGAATCATTCTGTCACATTCGACTGTTTTTGTTGTTCTTTCCTTTGCCGATAGCTGCGTCTGTTCTCCATCATGCTCCGGGATTGTTTTAACTTTTTTTTTCCTCTCGTCTTGCTCTTTAAGTAAACAGCCAGTCAATCACAGTGCTGCGTGAGCGACTGTGCATCCAGGCGGTCATGGCAGCCGAGAAAGTCGAGGTTAATGCTGCCTCTGAAACAGTGAGCCGTTGAGCCCTACTGTGTCTCGACGCATGAAGTCTGCTGTTATTATCCAATGTCAACTGCTTTTTAATGAAGTTGTGGCTTATTGTAAAAGTAAACAAGAAGAGCTATTTTAGATGCAGTCTGTCTTTTTTCAAATACCTTCTTTCTTGGGGCCAGTCAGACTGGTTACCCGAAGGTTGTGGGTTCGATTCTCAGTACGAGCAGGAAACGACTAAACAAGCACGGCGCCTAACCCCCAATCGCTCCCCAGGCGCCACAGCAAAAATGGCTGCCCGCTGCACCTGGTGTGGCAGTGTGTGTGTTCACTACTCACTACTCAAATGTGTGTGCACTAACTTGGATGGGTTAAATGCAGAGGACAAATTCTGAGTATGGTTTACCATACTTGGCCTACACATGTCACGTTCACTTTCACTTTCCAATGTATGTTTCTGGCTTCACGTCAAAACCAGATACTGGACCAGCATTTGCTTGTACTTATAAAGCCATAGATCCCACCTGCCGTTGGATGTTGTATCGAGAGGCATTGATGTACAGTCAGAGCTGCCCCTGTTCCCCAGTGGAGGATGGCCAGGCTGGGCACAGCTTGTGTTCTGGGCTCCAGGGGTCTGGTTCTGTCTGGGCCCTTGGCCATCTGAATCCACTCCACTGCACTCAGAGGCTGCCCACAGTCTGTCCCCTCAGCTGTGGAGCTGAGGGGAGCTGGGCGAACTCCCTCAGGAAACGTCCAGGCTGCGGCCTACAGGGCAAACAGAAGGGAGGCTGGAAGAGCCCCCGTCTTCAGCAGGACAATTAACTTAGGGCCAGAGGACTCTAGTTCTCAGTTGCTTTTCTGCTGCTCCTCTGTTTTGTTTGAGATTTGACGCTTCAGGCAAAAGAAAGGCGGTCAGTCTATCATGAAAGAAAAAGAGAAGGGGGAAAGTGTGTGTGAAGAGTGAACAACTGTTAGAATGACTCTTGGGTATCTTATGTCACATACCCAAATCATTGTTTTACAGTATTAAAGTCAGGTTTGGGCCTCTTCACTGACTCTCTTCTAATTTGGAAAAAATTATATTCAACTTGTTCTTCGTTGTATTTGCTAATATCAAGCTGATTATTAATCAGTTGAGGGCAAATTAAAGGCATTTTGACATCAATCTCTAAATTATCTAAAAAATTATTAGCAAATTTAAACCAAAAGCAATTTGTGCACCAGCTATAGCATAAAGCCAGCTTAAAACCAGTATACAATGGCTCCAAAAAAAAATAGACAATTTGGATACTTAAGCCAATGTATATGTGTATATATTTTTTAAGTAGTATAGCGTAAGCACACGTTTCAAAGATAAACAAAAAGAGTTTTATGTTTAAATGATAATTTTTTTTTATATATTTATATATAGTGTACAATTTAAAAAATAAAATAAAAATATGATGAATTATACTTGTGGTTATTCTGAAATGAATGAATGAGTGAATGAATGAGGCATTTATATAGTGCTTTCAAATGTACTAGCCAACTGTACACCCAAAGCGCTTAACAATCATATCAGGGAATCTCTCCTCAACCACCACCAGTGGTGGGGATAGTATTCAAAGTATTAAAAATTGCCTTAAAAAAGTACGTTAGAAACCGACCAGCTGTGAGGAAAGGTCTTAATTTGTTTGATGCTTCTTGGTTTGATGTTTGTTATCTAATGCAGTGAGATTTTTAAGCATAGCTTAAATGACCAAATACTTTTGGGGCCATTGTTCTGCATGCTGCAAATCAAATATCAAGTATCTCTGCTGATATACAGTATATCTCACTGTACATCTCTTACTCTGTCTCAGTGAATCACAGAAGGGCTGTGTGTGAATGTGCCCCTGAGGGCTGGAGTTTAGCAGCACAACAGATAAACACACAAACATGCTCTGTGGGCCGGTGCTGGAGAAAGACCCATTGTCTCAGTGTGAAAGTCCCACTCAATCCAGGGAGGTTAGAAAAACATCAGGCCAAGCACCATGTGGTCCACCCCTTGCAGGATGTTTGGGCCTATCACGCAGATCGGGTTCCTTTTTCAATATTATCTTATTGCTCCGTCCTCAGCGAGCATTCGTGAAGCTGTCTGTGGGCCTCTGAGGAGTGGGAGGTGCTGCTACACAGAAATGAAAACTTTAATTGAATTATTTGCTCATAACGGTGGTCTATAGATTTGTTTTGCAGATTAGTGGTGCTTATGTAAACAAAACAAAAGAATCCAGCATTATTTGTTATTGGAGTTTTTTTAAGGACTTTTAAAAAGTTGCCTTGTTGTTGATCTTAATCTTGCTTCTAGATTAAATGATGTGGCTGCTTCTGGTCATCATAAGATCTCTGTTAGTCGTTGGTATAAAAAAAATTTTTTTTCCGATCCATGATTTCAGCTGTAAATATGTATGTGTAAAGGAATATTATGACTTCAATACAGGTTAAGTTCAGTCAACAGCTTTTATGGCATAATGTAGATTACAACAAATAATAATTTCAACTGATCTCTTGTTTTTGTTTTGTTTTTAAGTCTAGGTTACAGTGAGATATTCAAAGTTCAGTACATGTAAGAATAGTTGCATTGCTGTTAAACTGTAGCATTTGCATTGCAGTTGAATCTGTCACAAAACGTATTGCTCATGACCAGTTTGTGAAGCTGTCCATGATGGGTTGCGCCTTTGCACCGGCTGAAAAAATAGGATCCATTCACACAAACTGCTCAAGTGTTTTTTTTATCCATAAAGTGGTGCCTTGTGGTTGCAAACGGCTAAAGCATAGTGGGAATTGATACAGATATTTTGGCAGCTAGTTAGGAAACATAATATTTGATACTTTAGTTATCCTTTTATTGCTTTCTACTTTGTGTTTTTTGGAACTGTATTGAGGTCTGAAGGAAATGACACTCATGTTTTATATACATTTCTTTGTAATGGTAATTGCAGATAGGTGTTGAATTTCACTGCAGTAAAATGGTTGAATTTTCTCTTTTCCTGCAGCACTGAATGAACCCACTATTGACTACGGTTTCCAGCGGCTACAGAAGGTGATCCCTAGACACCCAGGCGACCCTGAGCGCTTACCAAAGGTCAGTTCTCTTACATGACATAACTGTTGTGGTTTCTTTGCTTTAAAGTCAACAAGAAGTCCCTGTTTGTGAATATTTACTATGTGTTATTGTGAACAATTCATTAGTGCGTTATTAAAAAGATCATCCTTTGAAACAACTTTTGTTTTCTGCTGATGTCAGTTAAGGCCACACAAGCTGCTGGATAATAATAACCAATAGCCAAATAACTATTTAGGCACTGTTTTAGCAAACTCTCATTCAGTCTGGCTCCTTTCTGGTACGTAACACCAACATTTCACTATTCAATCCATTCCCAAAGAATAAGTCCCGTCCAGATATTCTCATTGTATATCGTTTATTCATAAATATGTCTCAATATATTATTAAAATGGGTTTAAATGTTGACTTTAATTGTTGATTTTAATTTCACTAGTTCACTTTTATTTTCACAGAGCAAATACTAACATAAACACACTGGTCCTAATTTCCATTTACCACGGTAGCCTAAGCTGAAACATGGTCTTGTTATTTGAACCATTTATTACAGACTCCTTCAGTTCAGAGATTATATGCTGTATATTCAATCCCACGCATTTGTGTTCGGTATTCTCAGTGAAAGGAGCCCAGTTGTGGACCCAGTTGGGTGTTTATTTCTCTCTCCATGCACGGTTCTTAAAGAGAGGCTGACCAAGTAAATGGATCCTTTGGGAGGGATAAATAAACATTACTTTATCTTGTTGTGCGTGTCCTATACCCCAGAGCCCCGCTCCAGCAGCACCACTTAATAGTGTAAAAAAAAGAAAAGAAAAAAAAGAGTAATTATAGCTGGCTGCTGGCTGGGCCTGCTCACGCTCAGAACTGACCTTGTGCTGTTAGCAGCCCTCTGTATCAAAGCTGGGCCATCAGTATTCACGTCCCATGAGCCACCTCCCAATCCATTACACCTTAAACACATCAAATTAGACCATGGGGTCAACAAATGCGACATCAAACCAAAGCCAATCTAGAGGAATCAGGCAAATGTAGAGTTGGTGGCCAAGTAGTTACAGTTGGCTGCTAATCTAATGTGACCTGCACCACACAGCAGACTATTAGCAACTAGCTTTTTAATATTTTATTTCAGTTAACATTTTATTTTATTTAAATTAACGAAAAATTTTTTATGGTTTTAGTTTTAGCTAAATATAATAACCCTTTTTTTTTTTTTTGGCTCTTAATTTAGTGATTTAGTGGAGTGTTTGACAGGAAGTGATATCATAGCTGTTCCATTTGTGATGTCAGAGTTAACATTTTGCAGGCAGTCTAGGAATAAATGGGTCATGGTGTATGCCACTAATTCATTGGGTGTCGTGGGTGCTGAACTGCCATTATCAACTAATCAGGCAAGGTTTTAAATTATACACTACAAATAAAAAGTGTAATTATTATAATTTTATCCAGATTTTAATAATTATTGTCATCAAAATTATAAAAGGTTTTCATTCACTATCTATTTGGGGGGAAATCTTTTAAGTCATTATTCATAAACACAATTTATATTTGACTCGACTAGATATTAAATAATACATGAATAAATAATTATTTAAGAATCATTTATATTTGAGTGCAAACTACTTTTTGATCTAAAGGATCAAAATGTGTGTGACTTTTGACTGGTGTGTAGTGATATTTGCTATATATTGTCTGTAGCTGAACAAATAAACATGTCATGAACAAATTTGGCAAATATTCCATTGAATTTTTTTCTTTGCCGCTAATAGATTTAGGTTTTAATCCAACTTCTGGAGATTGCACGCTCAGGCTTTCTCATATAGTAGTCATCCTCCTTCATCTATATCTCTCAATTTCTTCTTTCATTCTCTTCTATCACTCCCTCACTCATCCCTTGTGTTAGTGTCCATTCCCCAGCTGGTGAGGAGAGGACAGATCTTCTGTCTCCTGTCAGTGGGGCTAAAGAGGGCAATGGCGTTTGATCTCAGTCCCTAATGAACCACATGGACATTGTTTGAATACCTTCCTCTGCAGTCCCACAGTCTGAACCCTGTTACCACACACAGATGCACACACACTCACCCGCCATCGTGTACTGGAGCACGGTGCTGACCCACTAAAGGGCCCTGTAAAAATCACCAGCTGACATGTGTTGCTGCTTGTCCCTCCTAATGCTGATGGGGACTATTACATTACTGGCTCATTGATGTCACTAATGAAGATAGAAATATCCCCTTATAATGACAGATTACACACACACACACACACACACACACACATTCATGAAAATATAAATTGCTTTAAAATAGCATATTGAGGGTTCCCGTGTTCATCTGTTAATATCAGGATATTTTAAAATTGTAATGTCCATTTCCAAATTCATAAAATTATAATCCTGAAAAAAATGCATTTAATTCATTTTAAATTTAAATTTAATTTAGTTCTATTGCTTTTTTTATTGCTCAACTTTAAACATTTGAATTGCTTAATTTTTTAAAAAAAATTGTGTGTGTGTGTGTAATCTCTATGAAATTATTGTTAAAAATCAGAAATGAATTGGTCAAAAGGTTTAGGAACCCTGTTTTCTGTCATTTGCCTGTCATAGAAATTAGCTTTTCTGCAGAAAGAGGAAAAGTTAAGTCTGCCTCATGATTATTATTTTTCTCTGTCTTTCATTATGGAACTATCTGGTTTTTTTCATTGAAACTGGGGCAACATGTTGCTCTCATATGCTCTCTGTGGTCTTAACCTTGGCTTGATTTGGACTCATTTTCCTGGGCTGATGATGAAGCTGAATGCATTAGGTGGGTCATGGCCAGGGTCACCTGTCACATCTTTCCCACTGTTTTCAGCATAAGGGAGGCAAACCAGAATACACTCGTGGCTGCTCTCCCCAGAGAGCCCTCTTAACGGCCGCCCATATTTTTAACTGATTCCTTACCATTTTAATGAATAGGTTGGAACGGCCCACAAGTGAGCAACCTCGCCCTATTAGAGGTGCTGAATAAAACAGGTAGGCAAAACTACTCGGCAAGATAGCTTCAGGGTCAGGTATAGGGGAAGTCCCAGAGGAAGCAGTTAGATGTTTGTTATATTAAGATTCTCAAGTACATGCTCACCTTTTCAGCAGCCCATGTACCTTTTTTTTTATACTTGAAAAGCAAAATGATAGTCTTGTTTTTAGAAAAATCTAACAAAATTCATTGAGGAAAAAAAAAAAAGCCATTATTTAAAGGAAAAATAATTAATGCAACTTACTGTCATGGTTCTATTCTGTTTTTTGTTTTTGTGCTTCGTCCATATTAGCATATTATCTGTCCTATATAGTATTCTAAATAGAATTAGTGTGTCCCAAATCATAGTAGGCTATGTTGAAATTAGTATTTCAAAGATACCCGGATGGTCTACTTTTTCCGGTTAGAATTTGAAGTGGAGATCCGTACACACTCTAAGGGCTAATATTGCCCACAACCCATTGCACGTTGGACAAGGATTCGATTAGAACTACAAATACGAATAAGTGTTTAAAAACTACAAACATGGCAGAAGTAGGAAATTAAAGGCTATGTTTACACGGAAACAATCTGAAGAGAAAACGCAAAAGTGGCGATGCGTTATCACTTTTTATTCTGCATTTAGACGAGCGTTATGGGGGGGAAATCTGCGTGCATATGGTGACGCAAAAGTGTGTGAAATTCGATGTAGTGTACTGTGCACTCCAGTCGGCTAGGTGGCAACATGAAGCATTGAGAGTGAAAGAGCCGCTGACACAGTTTTTCATGTTTAATACGGTAAAGCTGCTGCTTTAACCCTCGGTGCTCTTCGCGTATCGCTCAAAAATGACAGAATTTTTTATTTTATTTTTGTCAAGAAATTAATGCTATATTTTAGTTTGATAATGTTTTGTTATTTTCCTGTACTGGCGCATACCTGTGACGTACGCGATGCTTTCACTGTCTAGCAGACTTTTGCGTTTTTACCGTTTTTACCCTTTAGACGGGAACGCAATGGTTGAGTGTTTTTAAGATTTCCACTCTGGAGGGTGGTTTCACTTTTTTGCTTTTAAGCCCCAAAAACGCTGTCGCCGTGTAAACGAGAGGCACATCCGATAAAATATTTTTACGTTTTCACCCGCGAGCGTTCTCGTGTAAACAGGGCCTAAATGAAATTGAATGTAGAGGATTTTAACAAGATGATAGACAGGACAGTTTAAACGGTGACAGGATGCACCTAACTATAAGCGACAGAGCTGTCTGTTAAAGATGTTCACTTTTTTTTTATTGTTTGTTGCTATGGTTTCTGATTCTGATTAGTTACACACTTATTCCTTGTTTCATTGATCATCATCCCTGTGTTTGTAAGCCCTCAGTTTTCAGTTCGGTGTTGTTAATGGTAGATGTGGTTTGTTTCTAGTTTTCAGTGTTTATTAAAGTCTTTGTTATTTTGTTCATCCTCATTGCTTTCTCATAGCATAGTCTTTCCTCACTAAGGAGAAAATAATTGGCTGATGGATGGAAAATGACTCATTGTATGCCTAACTAGTTCGTGTTTATCCTCAAAGAATGCAGATCACATGAAAACAATAGCACTAACATTTACAGCTTTACTCCTGGGCCTTGACAGGTTGGCAGAGAAAGAGAGCGAGAGACAGAGAACAAAAGGAACAGAGGCAGGAGGGGAGAGAGAGAGTTGGGTGATCCATCATGGTGAAGTCAGCTGTCCGGTGCTGCCTTCTCACAGGTCAGCCGATCGAAGGCACCACAGCCCTCACTTTATTACTGCTCACCCAACAATAATTGAGTCACCACAAGGGGGAAGAGGCAGGCAAGACAGCATGAGGAAAGAGGGCATAGAGATAGTGAACATGGGAAGGGTAAATGAGAAATAATTTCTCGCCGGTGTACCTATACATGTCCGGTTGGTTGTCGAGACAAGGTTGGAGTTAGCAGATAGATTTTACCCTGATTTCCTCAAGTACTTGAGGTTGTAAGCATCTCTTTCTCCCCCTCCCTGTCTCTGTCTCTCTCTCTCTCTCTCTCTCTCTCTCTCTTTCTCTCTCTCTCTCTCTCTCTCTCTCTCTCTCTCTCTCTCTTCCCCTCCCATTTCTGTCCCTCCTCCTTTCGTTCAAACACTCTCAGCGAGATATTAACAGCGTCGGCTACTGCACCCAGCCTCTCATTTCAGCACTATTGATTTTGCCCTTTATTGAGGCAATAACAGTTTGTTGACGGCACTTCTCTAAACTGCTGGACTCAATCACAGGTGAGGGCCAAGTGTGGAACACGGCAGGTTAACTTGTTTCTCTCAGTCCTTGAACAAGCATGCTACTATGTTATCCAGCCCAGCAAATTTATTACGCAGCGATGGTTCAATGAGATATTTTTTTCTGTGCTTTTTGGGAAAAAATTGTCCATCTAATGTATCTTATAATAACAGGTTTTTTGCATTTGTGGTACTGGTGATATTGAAGATATTTGATTTCAAACCAAGAGTGTGCGTCTCCAGAGGTCAAGCATGAGCCTCCTGTTCCGCCTAAATATTGTATAAAACAGTGTTGCATTTTACGCAAGACTGGCCAATAATATCATAGTTAGATACCATATTAATGTATTTGCATACTTTATAAATAATGTATAGATATACTTGAGCTGTACATGTAAAGTATATATATGCAAGTATATGATTAAAGTAAGTTTATGTGCATATATATATATATATATATATATATATATATATATATATACAAAATTTCAGATGGCACTTAGAGGCTTTTGCATCTGAAGTCTTCATATATATATATATATAATATAGTGTTTGTAGGGAATCATTTGAAGTAGAATCTGCATCCCACAGTGCACCTGGCCCATATTTAGCACATCGGCCTAGGCTGCGGCATTGTTTGGTCTCTCTCCATCTCCTCTGTCAGTGTTGTTTCCCACATTTTTCCTGTCACTTCACACCCACCTGATCCCACTTGGCTGTCTCTACAGGGTCCAGCATTCAATCTGTGCTTCCAGGAAAAATCTCTTGTTTCTGGGTAACAGTGCAGTGTTCTTTATACACTGGTGGGTTAGGGGTTAGAGGGTACTATAAAATATATGAATATGGATGTAGTTAAACTCAATCTGCACAAGTTTATCTAGACCCGTGTTTTCCAACCCAAAGCAAGAAAAGTTGGAGATGACTGATCTCACAAACTTTTCTTTAAAAAATAGTATTTGTAAAGTCATTGAGTAGTATGTGATCCAGACCTTCAGTCTTTGCAAATTTTTGGTGGCTGCACTCCGCTGTCGTACTGTGCAGATGTGGACAGACAGGTTATTATTGACTTTCAGAGAGTAACCTTTGAGGCCCGGAGAGAATATGAATTATGCAATGAAGTCACATTAGTTAAAGAGCACAGTGACTGATATTTATGATAGGCAGATATTGATGGAGGAAAGACACGGAGGAGGAGGGAAAGATTGGAAAAGGAAGACTAAGAATATTAGATTTTAGATAAGCCCAGTGGGTATACCACTATTTTAAGCAATACATTTGACAGCAAGCAAACTCAAATCTGCGAAAGTCAAAGAACTGCACATCAGCTGTGCTCATACACATGGAATGGACATTCTGCTCTACTTCACACATGATTCACCGCGTCTACACAATGTGATGGCTACTTTCACTCAATGCACTCTTGCACAAATCAGTTTACCTCACGCAAAGGTGATTAACACATGACACCATACGCACCGTAAAAACTGGCTGAACCTGCAGTTACTTAAATTCAGGAAAATGCATGCAATCATATTAACTGTCAGGCATCACAACACCACAAACGTTCTCTTATGCTGCCCGTAACTAACTTTGTCATAAGGCTGTCATACAATTACGATTATTACGGTTAAGACACTTTTCTATCTGATTAACACCTAACACTTGGTTCTGGGAACCGTCGCAGTTGTATTGACTCATGGTTGGAGTATCTCATCTCTTACATCAGCGACAAATGGTGTGCTTGAAACTGAAGATTGGATTATTGTCAGTATAAGGAAAGGCTCACTATATGATAGCCTTCATTCATCAAAATGGATTGCAGCATTGGCGGGTATAAACAGCATGACATTACACACCGGTGTGGTCACTGTTTGAGCCAAGCATTTACAGTTATTGCAAACAGATAGAGGCATATGAGTTTGTGTGGTCAGTTTGCACAGATTATATGTACATCCCACTTGGATTGGTTTTACATTTGGTGCACCCTAACATTTATACTATGAGCTGTTCTTATATTCTTGTAATTTGTTTTTGAATATTTGCAATAAGGCTGTCAAAGTAATGTTTATTTTGGAATGATTAATACTATTCATAATAATGATTAATATTATAAATAATATTTATAATCATGATTGTTATTATTTATTATATATTTTAAATGTATAATAACATACAAATTATATTTCATTTTCCTACTTTATGAGTAATTCAAGGAAATGATTATATGGAAAAACAATAAGCAGTATATTAACTCCTAAAAATCTAATTTACTACTATAACGCAATGTCCTCTGTGCTTTACCAGCAAACATTGCTATGCAATTAAATGCAATTAATTTTGATTAACCAATTTGCATATCGTGTAATTAATTCGATTAAAGTTTTTAGTCATTTGACAGCTTTGGAAACAATTATGAGATGCTGTGGACTAAAGGCTTTTTTTTTTATTTTGTAAGGAGTTTGTGACTGCACAGCACTACCTGTAAGGGACCTCAGTTAAGCTAATAAAATCAGAACCTCCACAAGACCAGCAGTCCATAAGGTCAGGGGAGCAGAGCAGGAAGTATGACATCATCACTCCGCTCCGTTCCGCATGAGCGACGATGGTGACCCCGCTGGTATTACTACTCTAATAGAACATTAGGAGATGATAAAATTGCAAATGAACAAGCACAGGAATAAATTTGTCATGTTTTTACAGGCCTGGCTTCCTTGTAAATGTGCAGACGCCATTGCCTTAACATTCCAGATGTGACCCGGGCCTTATTTCATTTTTTTGCAGCAGTCCCCTTCCTAATGAATGTATATCATATTACCAGCCACCATAATTTACACACAGGAACAGATTCAATGTCCGGCGCACATTAATGTGGAGGCTGGCCCTTACGGTGCTGCGCTGTGGCTATTTGATATTATTTTCTTCGAAACACTATGCCTGGGGTTGTTTGGTTGCACACATTCGCATTTATACGTGCTTATGTATTACTATGAGTGTATATTATACATCTCAGCTTTCACTGAGATGGAAAACAAAGCTGGAAAACACCTGTCAGGGTGCTAAAGACACTCCAAATGGGTCGAAACGGAGATTGGGTCCTCATAGCTCATAGCCGTACTGAAGGAGTGGAGAAGGGGGAGGAAAGAGCCCGGGTTATGATGGCTCTGACTGATAGACAGCTATACAGACGCACAGATCCAAGATCAGGTTTCTTTCCTGTTTACCGCTCCTGGCTCCCTGCTCGACCCTTACTGGAAGCCCTGCTACTCGCCCAGGAAATGGGCTCTGCTTCCAGACACAGGGCCACCGCACACAGCCCTTGCTAATAGCATTTATTTGTTTATCTGGACAAACTTTTGGCCCCTTCCTTATTGGATTTGCCCTCTCAACAGATTTCTCCCCCACCCCCCAATATCGTAATGACGGGAGATCAATAGGTAGGGATGAGACCTTCTAACAAAGGAGAGCGAGCGCGGAAGGGAGAGAAGTAGAGACTATGAGGTGCGTGTAGAGGTGTACTGGATAAATGACACAGTGCCGGTGCAGCAGGGGACCAAGCCATGGACTAATGCTTCCCATCCCTTATGTTCTTCCTCCATCCCGTGAAGAAGAGGGTAAAGGAGAAGAGAGCCCATCGGAGTCACACATCCATACTAAAGCACCACTTTAGGCCTCCCCAGGCTCCCGCGCTTCTCTCAATCACCCAGCCCGAGCCCGGGCGAACGGAGACGGGCGCCTCCCCCGCGAAGCACCCCTAACGAGGGGTTAACGCAGTGCCAGAGCTCCCATTATTGAGTGAATTTAGCACCTTGGACAGCGCACTAAAAATCTTTATTGCTTTGCTGACCCCCTCGTCATGTTCGTGTCTGTGTGTTGCGTCTGGGGCTGCCGGGGGGAGGTGGAGGGGGCTGATTGAAAGGCAATATGTCGGCTGGCAGGCAGGCACACATGCTCGGGGGCTTGTTCGCAGCGAGGGTTACACGCCGAGGGTGAGAACAATTTTCTGGTTGTCGCACTGCGAGCTTATTTCCTCAGCACCAGCACATTAACTTTTAAAAAGGGTTCCACTGGAGCTTCAGGGTTTAAAAAAAAAAAAAACGAAGAGAAGAGAAGCAAGGAAATGAATACACAGTGTAAAGAACACTGTAAATAAATGTTTAATGTGTGAAAAGGTTGGTAATAAATAGGTTTTTGGTTATGGAAGTGAAAGTCGATTACCTGGAAGGAAAATAGCATTACTGTAGCCCATGCTTCCTGCGGAGCGGTCGTTTACATGTACTAACATGCACGTAGTTGCTTTAAATGTGTTTGTATTCATGTATTATACATGGAATCTGTGGCAGTACTGTTGGTAGGAAGTGCTAGATGAAGTACTGGGGCTGTAAGGTGTTTTCTAAGACATTTTCCCTCTGCAAATGGTAGTGTAGGGGAGTTGTGGTCAGGACTATTGGCTAGCAATCCAAAGGTCACGTTCAAACCCTGTCAGGGGCGATCTATGAACTGAAGATCCCCTGTTACCATTGTGCCCTTTAGCAAAGCACTTAACCTGATATTTTTCTGAAGGGACTGATTCTGTAGTAATTGTACTGTAAATCTCTTTGTGTCGGTCAAGTAACCAAATATACTAGAAAAATTTAACGTTTTGGTAATTAAATCATGGCTAAAAATCTTTCTTTAAAAATCCTTAACATCCTTAATTTCGTAAAATAATGGCATGTTTTTAAAGACTTGGTTTCAGATAATGTCTTGAAGTATGTTTTATTTTTTATTATTGTTTTAAACTAGAATATTGTCTGTGGTCTATATTATGTTTTGTGCGTTTGATATCATTTGAAATGGAAAGCTTAAGTGCCAACTTACAACTACAACTGTCTTATAGGAGGTGATTCTGAAGAGGGCAGCAGACTTGGTGGAAGCTCTGTATGGGATGCCACACAATAATCAGGTAAGATTCAAGTGAACATGATAACACTACAAACCATAAACACTCTTGATGCACAGGGCCTCAATGAGAAACCATAAATAATTCATAAATAATTTGGGGCTGAAATGTATACTAAATTTACTATAATATTTTAGAACTGATTGGAAACGCACATATGTAAAAACATGTTTTTAACTCTGCAAGTGTATAAATTACATATAAAGAAAGAAAAAAAATGCTGCGCATCCTTTTAGGCAAGTGTGCAAACACACGAGAGAGTGCAAATTGTTTTATTAGGTTTAAGATTGTGATACAGGATCAGTGTAAATAATACAATCCTCCACATGTAAATGATTTAATAGAGCATTTCAGATAGGCATTTGTTCCCAGTTAAGTCCATTTCAGAGCTTTAAGGCCGTAGACTCGTTCTCTAATATTCCCTAACATATTTCCTCAACATAAATCCCCCAACGCAATTCCTTCAGAGCTCGCTCTCATTGGTTTGAAGGACCACAAGGGCATCTTCAATGTTAGATCAGTTATGAACTGCGAGTGAGGGCATATGCTCATCGATTGCTGAGCTGAGCATGAGTGCAGTGATGCTGAATTATTTAGGCTGGGCAGTGGATGGAGCATGACTTCAGTCATCAACCCACTCTCTCTCAGGAACCCCTATCCCCCCAACCTCCACACGGTCCTGTCATCTTTATGAGGGTGAATTATGAGACCAAAATGTTCAGCCCCACTCCCCTCTACCCCAAACTGTGCTTTGCTCCCTATCTGGACTGACTGGCAGATAAACAAACCTCTTTTAAATTTTAATTATACTTCTATATTTTGTACTTCTATATATTAACAATATATTGACCCTCTAATTCTCTGATTCATTTGATCCTATTTGAACAGGTTGGCAACACAGGTTGCCTGTGCATATGTGTAATTGTTTAAGCTATGTACAGGCAACCTATGTGAGCTTTTAAAATAAAAAATAATAAGGTGCAGTGGTAAAATTGATATATTTTGGGTTTTTAAATAGTTTCTTAATATATTATAAAAGCATTATTTTCGCTATTTATTAGTATATTTTTAAAAAATATTATGTATTCATTTGGTTATTATATATAATTTAATGCATTTTATTGTGCTACATAGTATTATTATTGTTTTACATAGTATTATTATTTATTTAGTCAAACCTTTATTCATACTGTATGATTATTGGAAGGAGAGTGTGTTTTTTTTTTTTTCAGGCAGTTGTTGGCTAACTAATATCCTTCTAACCGTGGCTTTGGTTAATTTCTTTGTTGATCCTGACAGGAGATCATTCTGAAAAGAGCAGCAGATATTGCAGAGGCGCTTTACAACGTCCCACGTGGTCACAACCAGCTGCCAGGCCTGGCCAACAGCTCAGTCCATACTGGCATGATGGGTGTCAACTCCTTCCACAGCCAGCTTGCTGTCAATGTGTCCGATTCCACACAAGCAGCCAATCAGGGTGAGCAGAGATGACATCAATCTGACAACCTCACGATATTTGGGCCATCCTAGGCTTCTGTGATTGAATATGATTAACCAGTTAAACAGAGAATTCACTTTTACATGTGGTAATTTAGCACAAACATCTGTTTTATTCACTAAACTCCCTCAAACCAGTCTAACCAGGTGATAAATATGCTGAAATATTGCTGCAGTGTATATAATAAGTCATTGTCAATCTTTCCATCGCAAACACACCTCCTTTCTATGTAAGAGTGATTCTGTACAGTCCCAGTAAAGTGTGCCACAGTAGTCTGTAGTCTACTGCATGGGGAAGTGGGTAAGAACTACCGAGATAGACAGCATGCAGACAGATACAACCGTTCAGCAATGCGCCCTGAACCTCCAGGCTCCTTTACCTCAGCATTCCTTGGCCTCTGTGACAGTGAATGATTTGTGTTAAGTCAGCAGTAATGTATCAGTCGTCTGATGAGAGGGAGAATGAATAGTAAGCAGAGCAGAGATGAGCGCTGCCTTTGTACCAGACAGCGGGGACTCCTGGAGCGAGAACTTCCTGCTGCTTTCACCCATGTCAGCGTTTAATGTCCTGATGTATATTTATAGTCCATATCCTCCTTCTGTCCTCTCTGCCTCCGTATGCTACTGACACACAGATCGTTTTTTAAGGAATAGTTCACCCCAAAAATGAAATGTGTCATCATGTATTTACCCTCATGTCATTCCAAACCTGTATGACTTTCTTCCTACTGTATAACAAAAAAGGAGATGTTTAGCAGAATGCTCACAGTGTCCTTTTCCATACACTGAAAGTCAGTGGTGATCAGGAGCTGATTCTGTTTGTTTCTTTCTTTATTCTGTCTTTGTATATTCTATGTTGTGTGGCTCCTCTCATTCCGGTGTGTGTTTTCCGATTTCAGGGTTCAGTCGAAACACAAGCAGTGTATCTCCTCACGGTTACGTACCCAGCACAACACCCCAGCAGAGTAGCTACAGTACCGTCTCTACCAGTATGAATGGATACGGAAACACAGGCATGACCACGCTGGGAGGATCGCCCAACTTCCTCAACGGCTCTGCTGCCAACTCTCCTTATGCCAGTGAGTACTGACCCACTCGCACCCTTTTGCGCATAAATATGAGCATTCACATAAGTGAATAGTGTGTATATACTGTATATATATATATATATTATTTCTGATTTACTGTATTTTGTATCAAATAAATGCAGCATTGGTGAGCATAAGAGACTTCTTTCAAAAATGTTTGAACTGTAGTGTATGTATGTATATATAACATCCAAAAGGGTCCTTGCGTGCTAAGCATAAACTGTAGTAACATTAACACATCTTATGCCTGTATAATATTTCACTCAGACCACCAAGTGAGCCAGTCCTGCCACAGGAGCCCTCACCAAAAAAATGAAGTGCCCCTTGGCTAGAGACATAGATCAACAGTCATAGCTATTATTGTGTGTGTCTCTTTAAGAGCAGAAAAAATAATCCCAGCCTCTCTTTTCTTCAGCCTTGATCAGATGCTGTCTATAATGCTTAGCCATTCGTATAACACCAATCTTCTCGCACGGCTTCTAAATTAAAGCGTCTTAATTAAATCAATAAACTAATTGCAGGAGAAGCAATTCAACTTCGGTACTTTGATTCCGAGATGTTAACAAGTATTTTAACAGGCTCACTGACTCCACGCTGACACTTTCAATCAATGCGAGAGAGCAGGCTTTGTGGGCTCCAATTTTCATTAATTGATTAGTTAGGCCTTCATAAATGGATTATGACACTATCAGGAGAATTTACTTGGAAAAGTGCCATAAAATTTAAGTGTAGAATAATAACAACAATAAAAGTAGAGCAGGATATAAGAGAGCAGCTGAAATACGACAGGAGTAATTGTAAAATCGTTGAGGGGGAAAATGCTCTTAGGGTATTAATAGACAAAAGGAGAGGCGGTAGAGACGGGGCAGGGGAGGGACCAGCGCTAATGTTGTTCTGAGAGGAGAAGATGTTGATCTGTGGAGCTTGTGCAGTCAAAGAATACTATACAAATCCTTTGACATTACATAGAAATTGTCACATTTTCTAACACTTGCTGAAAATGGCTACTGTTTCCCCCCACCCCCCCAAAAAAAATCTTCTAACATTTTCATCAGTGCCCATTATGTAAATATTGGCCTATACTACACAAACATTTCATGGGTCTGTATTCGGTCCCTATTCGTTGTGTACACTTTAGGACTACGAGGTTTGCTCTGACCTATCCTAAACCCATTTCCCTCTTTCGTTCAATCCTGTCCCTCAGTTGTTCCTTCCAGTCCCACCATGGCCTCCTCCACCAGTCTTCCCTCCAACTGCAGCAGTTCCTCAGGCATATTCTCTTTCTCTCCGGCCAACATGGTGTCTGCAGTCAAACAGAAGAGCGCTTTTGCTCCCGTCGTGCGGCCTCAGACCTCGCCGCCCCCCACCTGCACCAGTGCCAACGGAAACGGCCTCCAAGGTGAGTGGAGCAGCAGAATATAAAGCTTGACCTATCCAAGAAAGCGCAAGCACAAATGTCAAAAATTAGGTTTAAATCTTAAAATACACAAATGTGATGAAGAGAAGGCTGCATATTTAGGTTTTGTGTATATAAAGTTTTGGGTCAGTAAGATGTTTTAAATTTTTTTTTTGGGGGGGGGGGGGGGGATTCTTATGCTCACCAAGGCTGCATTCATTTTATTAAAAATACAGGAAAACGGGTAATACTGTGAAATATTAATAGTTTTAAATAGTTAATTTAAAAAAAAAAATATATATATATATTATTAGATATTGTAAAATGTATTCCTGTAATGCAAAGCTGAATTTTCAGCATCATTATTCCAGTCTTCTGTGTCACATGATTCTTCAGAAATCATTCTAATATGTTGATTTGCTACTCAAGAGACATTTCTTATTATTATCAATGTTGAAATCAGTTTTGTTGCTTAATATTTTTGTGGAAACTGTGATACATTTTTTGATATATTTATTTGAAATTGAAATCTTTTGCAACCATCTGTCTTTACTGTCACTTTTGATAAGTTTAATGTTTTCATGCTGAATAAAAAGGAATCATTTCTTAAAAATGTACAAAATCTTACTGACCCTAAACTTTTGAATGGTACTATCTCTATATGTAATGTTTTCATAGTCTTTTTAAATGGTGTGCTGTGCAGTATTATTTCTAATCGCTCTTGTTCCAAATACTTTTTTCAAAAGTCTTCCATGTTTATATGACGCAAGGAATCTGTGCCTATGTAAAGCTTTCCAAATAGTCACTTATGAGGTTCCATTCCAGTTAAAAGGCAGCTGCCTATGCAGGCAGTGATGCAGCTCACTTGTTTTGAAATAGCGTTCGAGTGTCTGATCTACAACCTTCTAACACTTAGACAGCTGTCAGTTTGCCCTAACTTGTGGTAATCTGTTTTTATATTTGCTTTTCTGACCCAATTCTGCTCGTTGTACTTAAAAATAATAACTCTCTCTCTCTCTGTTTCCTTCATCTTCCTTCCCCTTCCCCTTCCCCCTGCTTCCTCATTCTGCTTCCAGTAGATCAATCTTTTGTGGACTCTAGCAAGTACTCCACCGCCAGCTCCCTGCAGGGACTGGCCTTCTCCTGAAGTATGTTACACCTGTCTCACACTCTTTCTTCATCATCCTCTCTTTCTATCCATTAAGCCATCCATCAGCATGACTGTCAGAACATTCTCTCCCTTCATCCTCCCTCATTCTCCTCACTTCTGCTCGGTCACCAGGGGCCTGCTGCATGTCTCGAAGGGCATGCCATATGTGTTTTGTTTCCTGTCTGACTTCCTGTTTCCTGTGTCAAGTCCTCCTCAGAGTTTGCTTGTGGCTGTGGAGTGTAGAATACAAGTGTTCATCAGTATAAAAATATATAAAAATCAAAAAGGCGAATCTCAAGAAGAAATGTGCAGATGATATTAATACCCCACATTTTTATTAAAATATTTTTGATATTATTTAGAAGAATTATGGTTCCCCATACATTTGCATTACTGTAATGCAACACGATCCCATTATCTTCACTGTAATAAAAAAATAATAGATTAATAAAGTTAACCTGGGCATTTGGTTTAATAAAATAAAACAAAAAATAAACGTGTGTGTGTGTGTGTATAGAGTATACTATTTATACTAAGGTGAAAATGTACTCATGAAAATGTGCAGTTCAAACAAAATCTTAATGATCCTAAAAATAATATATCTATTAAAATTATTATTATTATAATTTTTTTTGGAGGTGAAAATACTTGGATATTTCTTTAGTTTTCAGCTGTAGCCGGCTACATAAAAACACTCATGTGACATCTATAAAGACAAATGTTAACTGTTATCTGAAACAAAGCCACAATCAGCTTCCTCTGATTTATGACAATTACTCTGCGCAGCATTTGGCCCTGGGTGTTGAGCTGAAATATTTAGACATCCACAGTGAGACAATATTAAAGTAATTGAGCGTTTGAGGCAGACATCTCTTATCTGCAAGCGTGGAGTGCTTCCTCTCCGTATGTTGATATGCACTCAGCACTCTGACCCGATGACCGATTGTCGGTCACCACTCATTTCTTTTCCATTTCAAATGAGGCAGAGACACTCAGGAAATAACCCAGGAATTAGAGATGAGGGACCAGGGAGAGGAAATCAATAGGAAGCCAATATGTTACATGAAAAATCTGGTGCGGTGATGTGGCCTGCTGAATGTGGAGAGCGATGGAGAGAGAAACCCCGCTCGGTGCTCATGGGACTTCCTTCCTCTTGGCCAATAATGAATAGAAGCGATACGAATGTTTGACTGAACATTGTTTAGTGTTTGAGAACAAAAATTATTTATCTAAGCTCAAGCTATTTTTGTTTAAGTGTTGGCAGCACGTTAATTTGGGTCGGACTATGTATACTCTGCATGCACTTTGTATTAGCATAGCTGTTTGTTTGTAATTTGTCTCGAATGTGCGTCGGTCCCCATAGGCACATGGAATAAACACTCAGTCGCTCATCGAAACACACCGTCAAATAAAAAACGCTTTAAATGACCTGTTTTTATTCAAGTCAAATATATTATTTAAAATGACTGGATTGGATTACACCAATGAAAGTCATTTTTAAGAGTATAAATAGCTAACAACTGCATGCATACTCTTTTTAGCGCTCTAAGTTTGTCCTCTACGCTCTTGATGTAAATGAAAAGTCCCTCCGACTGTAAGAATATCCTGAACGTCTCCTCCGAACCCGTGGAGCTTTGTCCTCATGGGAGAGAAGCATTAGCTAATGCGTTGCGAAGCCGTCCTATAGTGTTATCACTAATTGGATTGATGAATTGTTCATATAATGGCTCCCTGATGGGGAGACTGATATACAGCCTGTAAAGCAAGTCACTATTTATCCTGACAATGACTCCAATTAAACACGGACGACCTGCAACCTTAGGTGGATCATACAGAATAAAGATTATCCTCACCCACTCGCAGGGAATTGTACATCCTTCTGATTAATGTACAGCTTCAGTGTGATCGAAAGCACAGTGAATTATGGGATATGCTTCTGCATTCGTTTAGTCTCTCTGTCCCTCCTTCAGCTGATTGAAGCCATATTTCTACCCGGTTGTTTAGATGTGATCCATGTG
Source organism: Phoxinus phoxinus (assembly GCF_949152265.1). Lineage (NCBI taxonomy): Eukaryota > Metazoa > Chordata > Actinopteri > Cypriniformes > Leuciscidae > Phoxinus > Phoxinus phoxinus. The sequence goes on from NC_136887.1 coordinate 21,022,294, forward strand.
CTTTTTCTTTAAACTCCTCCATTTCTTAGCATAGATTTACTTTAAAACTGTTGCACAACATCTCAGTAACCGTATCGGGGTTATAATCGTTCACTAAAACTATTTCAATCACGGACTGATTTCAAACTCTCGGAGTGAATTATTTAACCAGCAATTATTGGCTTGGGGATGGAATGAACATATGCTTGATTTTGGAAGACGAGATCTGCTACGCTGATGCTGAGCTAATACAAGAATTAAAATAACATACATAAAAGATGCTGTAAGAATATTTTTTAAAAAAGCAGATCTTTACAGGTGGTGCAGGGGAGGAGGAGGGTTAAACAGAACATTTCATAATGGCGCTGCAGGGCGATCACAAGCTCAGGTTTGAATATATATGGTTACATGGATTAGGAAGTACGTCTGGTTGGCTAATGCCACAGTGGACCTATCAGTGCTTGGTTAGAGTTTCATGACTGAACGATTTACTTAACCCTTAAACATGTATCCTGTTGTGAATGTTGCATACTATTTAGTCCTCTTGTAGGAGGCATGAGAAATAATTTTTCATCCAATAGTGTTATCATTATCATAGTTGAGTCAGTTTGCAGTATGTGGGTCACATGACTTGGTCCAAATTTTCTGTGCTTGTTTGGCCTAAAGCCAAACTGTCAACTAATACTTTAACTAAACAAAACTGAATAAAAATGAGACATTTTCTACTGAAGTAACTGAAATATGTTTGATAAGTTGAAGCACTAAAATTACTAGAAATAAAAGTAAAACTGAACAAATGAAAACTGAATTTAAAAAAACCCATTAACAATTATTAAAAAAAATAATTTAAATTAAAATGAAGCTCAAAATGTAAAATATTAATAAACTATAATTGTGTATAAAAAATAACACTGAACTTATTGTAATAAGACATATTGTGAAGTCAGCACAGAGCAGTACAGTATTTCAAACGCCCTTTCTTTCTTTCTCTCTTTGTGCCAGATTGACTGTAACACAAGAAAACAGTCTTATTTGTTTATATCGTTTGAATAACACATGACATATGAAACCATGTCTTACCCTCTCTCTCTCTCTCTCTCTCTCTCTCTCCCTCTCTCCCTCTCTCTCTCTCTCTCTCTCTCTCTCTCTCTCTCTCTCTCTCTCTCTCTCTCTCTCTCTCTCTCATGACTAGTGATCCCAGGGATGATTGTTCCTCCCATGTAGGGGCTCCTGGGCTGCTGAAGAGGCACATTTGATTTCAGCTCTCGCCAGAGACTCTACGGTCTGAGCTGAAGGCAATTTCTGGTGGAGGAGACATGAAAACTGAACTTTTAAAACTCAGGCCTTTTGACAAAGGAATCTCATTTTATGGGAAGAAAGTGTTTGTTTGCTTTTGTTTTTAAGCTAATTTCCGGACTGCTCTACAGAAGGACTTTCCCCCCCTGTGTTTTACTCATGCATAAAGGAGGGATGGATTTCTTTTTCATTTTATTCATATTCATTTTGATGAATTCAATGATCACATGCCTTTTTTACAGACTGTATCACACAAACATGACACTTTAGGAGCGGGTGAATCCGTAATGTTCCTGAGAACAGTGACTGGCAACGGCACAGATCTCTGTTAATACTGACCAGTTTTTATACTAACAGACACATTAGTGCAAAATCCAAATGAGAACATTTAGGCCAACTGCAAGAAGAGGGGAGGGGGGGTTTTTTTGTCCCAGAGAGAAGCCAACAAATAGTTTGCCATAATCTTATTTGTTTTCTTACTAAATGAAATAGTAGCGCCATACTCACTTCCCTGTTGTAATTTTTTGTGAAGAGTCATATGAAGCATCTGGGTACCAGCCGGTTTGGATGGCTATGATGTAGGAAAGTTATTTAAGAGTTATTAAATGCTGTCATGCTGTAATTTTTCAATGTCCAGATCCGTCCTCAAAGAGAAGAAAAAGCGACTTAATTACCACAACAAATCAGTATTTATGTTCATGCAAATATTTGCTGCTAAATAGAGCAGAGATATGCAGTAAACAGATGGACTGCAGGAAAACGCCCTCAGTTGCCATGCCATTTCATTTAAAAAAATGTTGAATTTTATGTGCTCAAAGAATGTGATGATATTTTTTTCTTTTCTTTTTCTTTTTGCTTTGTCTATGAAAAAATGAAACTGTGATTATATAAATTTGACCGTGTTTGGTTTGCTGTGTTCACGAGTGAAGGATATAGGACAGGTTAAATGAAGTGCAAGAGGAATACTTTTTCAGAGCCGACTGTTAGAACAACCCGTTTTTCTTTTTTCTCTTTGTGTGTTTCTTTGGCTTGTTTTTTTGGGGACATGACTTGAATTAGCAAAGTATTTTCATGTTTAGACAGCACTGTATGAAGAATGCTTTCCAAATGTGTCAAACACCCAACATACAGCAGTTTGATTGACTAACTTTGGTAGTCGTCTATTTTTGTACATATACTTTCTGTTGCCAAAGTCTTTGTTTTATTTGTATTTATCTCAGAATGGCTTAAGGCAGCTCATAATAAAACTGATGATCGGTTCATTTCACAAGTTACACAAAATCTCTCAAACTTCAGCAAACACAAATCAAGGATTCTGGACAAAAAAGAGGGGAGTCTCTGTAAAATATCCATATAAATAATGTATGTATATCCAGATTTTGTATATTCTTTTCTCCCCAACGTCACTTTGATTGTGGAAGGTTTTTAGTGATTATTTGTCCATATGTTCGCTTTCAACACCGGCCTTGTCTTTATTGTCAATGTTTTTGTCTGCATTTAGGTCCATGTTTGTATCATGTCAAGCTTCCAATTTTTTAAGTTCCATTCATAAAAAAGCCATTGTCTATTTTTGTATAATTTGTAAGTTAAAAAGCAATTGTTTTCCTTTTGGAATTTTTTTATATAAGGCAAAAAAGTAGCATCTCACAGCATTTAGTTATGTAGATTTTTTTTTTTTTTTTTTTTAACAAATGATATATATATATAAATATATAAATGATGAATATATAAATCTATATCTTTTTCTTTAAAGGCTTACAGAACCTGTACTATTGTAATAATATGCATGGGCTCTTCTCTGAGAGTGATGGTTTTATTTTGCGTGTCAAACCTTGGAGGACGTTTTTGACGAAGTTTTGATCTACGTTCTTTTTCGTCTTTTCTTTCGTCTTTTATTTATCTGATTATTTATGCCTGCTTATAAATCTGTCTATTCCATTTTCTCTCTCTCACGCTTATCAGTACCAGGAGTATAGATGCCTTAACAATGCAAACCCATAAGCGTACAATCACTTGTACAGACTTCACAACCACCATCACCAATACCAGTAGCCACAGAATTCCTAAAGGGATTTCTTTCCGGGGAAAAAAGCACAAATCGGTCTGTTTTACCTAAAGCGAGGAGGGTTAAATGAATTATTTGTCCTTTTTCTGTTGTTTGTTTATGAAGGGAAATGATAGGGAACGTGAAGGAATATAAAGAGAGATTATATGATTCATATTTTATGTGTTGCTGGTGGGATGGGTTGCACTTTCTCATTAATTTAAAGCAAAAGTCTGCCTTTTTTTCATCCGTTTATGTCTGCTGCGTGGTTCACGAGAGGGGGAGAAGCTCAAAGCCATATTCTACAGTGTCACTCGGAGGGGACGTTCACTTTAGCTGGAGGTGCATGTGAACCTGCATGTTCTGGGTCGTGGTGTGTTGTTCGTGCAGCACTCTGTAAGGTACTGTTCACGTATTTCTCGCCCTGAGCAAAGTGACTCGATATCAGAGCACAGCGCCTTGCCCCCAGAGCTGACGTCCCAGTCCGTAACGCTGTGTCTAAATCTACTGTCAGCCGAATCGGCCCTCGATGATCGGCCTTCAGGGCTCTTATGAATGGTTTAAGTGCTGTCTCCTGTAATGTGTGTCTGCACTCTGCCATCTAACAGAAAATGGCTTTTAATATGCTGATTTGGGGTTTGTGTGAGGACTTTTTATCAGAAATGATTGAGCTTTCATGATGTTTTTCTTTCCATATGTGGCAGTTACACATTGGTTACTTTGTCAGCTTATTATAAAACGACAAGCATTTGTAGGACACAAGACTCGAACCAAAAAGATGGTCTCCTTTTTTTCAGCCTCCTATTCTTTTTGTTTTTTTGTTGTTTTTTGACTGGATACACACTGAACCGTTCTGTTGATAGGAAAACTCAAGACAAAAACTACTGTATAGATTGTTATCATTTTTGATGAAAGCTGTAAAATAACTTTTCAAAGTTCACAATATTAAATTAAAGTTACTTCTTGTCTGTGATCTTTTTTTGTCTTCCTTGAGCTTTTCTTCCAGAAGCAGGTGTTTTGGGGGCATGGTATCATAGACGTGATAAACATAACCCAGCGTGTTATTTTTGTGCCATCTTATCGCCAACAGATGTCTGATTGTTTGTTATCTCCGGGGAGCGATCTCTCCTTGGGCCCAGCCCACTTTCCTTCTACCCCAACCCGCCAATTCCCCTTAAAGTAGCACATTTTAATTAGCCCCATTCATTAAATTATTATATACCTGAAAGCATAATGAATGTAGGAAAACATGTTAATGATGGGCTCCTCAACTTATTAATTGAACTGTGCATTGCATTTAATTGACTCATCATTTGCATTTACAGTCATCAGCAAAAATTAATCTCTTCTTTTTTTTTTACTTTGCATATTTAATTTAAGATGCTCTTGATCTGATTAGCTTGTAAAAGTCACTGACAGGATTCTGCTGACCCGATTGCATGAGGGCAAACTCCACCTCAGCACAGGGCTTGAAAGAGAGCGTCACATGACCCTGAAACATTAGTGAAATGCAAGTTTGAATCGTTAATATCATTAGCCATTAAATCAAAACACGGCCTGTTGTTTCAGTGGGAGTCACTGGTGTTTTAAGCCCTGAATCCTTAGTTGTCTGTTTGCTCAAATAAAGAGAAGACCACAAATGAGCGGAAAGAGTATATTATAATTATGTCGATTATAATTTATGATGCACCATAAAAATGTTTTGTCATGTAAAAATGTGATTTATGTGAGGGCATTTAAATTAACTGTTTTATTAATCAAAACTTGTATGTAATGTGGGTGAATACACCTATATATATTATGCAAAGAATAATTTTGAAATATGTTAGATCAAGTAGCAATAGCTCCTTGAAGTAAAACTAAAAGACTGGCAAATAAAAAAACTTAAATCATGACAACTCTCTGAATAGTTTTAACATGTTATTGAATATAGCTATGTTAATGTATTTGGTCTTGGTATAGGGGCCTCATTTATGAAATGTTGCATAGAAAGTGTCCTACATTTGATCTTGTGATAATTTATCAAATGTGCGTGTGTGTGATTTAGAGAACCGACATACGCATAAAAAACGTGCATACGCCTCTCTTCCAGAAGTGAAATGTATAAATCTCAAATGATCTTGAAATTTGAGTTTTAATGTCATTAACATATAACAACGTCCAAATCCTTTACTTGATAATGTTGAGCGGCAACAATTGCTTTTATTTGAAAATTGACTTTCAAATACCTTCAGTACTCCAACTCTCTGCCACAAGTGTGTACGTCTGCTTTAAGCACTTGCACGTCAAAGGCCATTTTTTATAAATACGAACTTTGGCGTGGATTTTAGCGTACGACACTCTAAGATCAAATCAGTGCGTACACACTTTTTATAAATAAGGCCTTAGATCTGCTACTGCTGCTGTGGAGCAAGTATGAAAGATATACAGACACAATGTTGTGAGCATGTAAGACATGTTGCTGCTGCTGCATAAATAGACATACGTAAAGTCCATAGCAGATGCAGGTGGAGCTGGGGAAGATGGAGGGTTTCAGAACAATTTTGATAGCACATCGCAGGAATATCTTACAGCAAACAATTTACCTGACTATTTAAATGTTGAGGAACCAATCTCATTGGCTGCAGGAGTCCAATCAGCTTGTGACATGCGATGATGATTTTTAGAATGATAATAGAGGTCTATATATATAAGTCTGATCTTTGAATTCATTGAATTGCCACCTGGTTGCTAATGTCTCAGTGTTTTAGAGTCGCTAATTATCAGTTTTATGTCCGTATTTTTGTTCAGCCAGTTGCCATGTGGAATTAAGATGGCAGAGCTTTGGATAGCCATTAGCTAATGGATTATTGAGAGACATGGCCACCCCCCTCGCCCCAAACCTTCAGTCCACACCCTGCAGTGAGGCACTTAGCAAACAAAGCCCTCTTTGAACATTAAACATCACAAGTGAAGGATTACTTATGTCCCCTTCTCATTCTCTCTCTCTCTTTCTCTCTTACTGTGTGTTTCTCTCCTTCTGTCACTCTTCTCACTCTCTCTTCGTCACACATCCCAGGGGAAGACTGTCTGGAAGCTAATGCACAGGAATGAGTGATAGATGACAATTTGAACAGAGGTGTGTGCGCATCTCTCTCCACTTGTCATTGTTGACATTCGCTGACAGAAACTCTATAGAGCAAATCAGCCTCTTCCAGTGTTAATGAGTGAGCTGATTATTTTTATATGGCACTTATAAAGCTGACACATCAGAGCATGAGTACTAAACACCCAGAGGAAAATTTATATTTCTCAGTGGTTGCCCTTTCAGTTCGCAGTTTTGTGTCATTTAAGTAGCGCCTTGTTTCTCTTAAAAATCATTGGAAGAAATATAAATGGTCACATATAAGAAAACTGTGGGTGTACAAAAAAGGGCAATAAAAAGAATGTGGATACCAAAGATCATATAATGTGGTGAGTAAAAAAAAATTTGTATATTAATACATAATACTATATAAGATGAATATTATATAGTTTGTATTAATACAAACTAATAGTAATATTATGTAAATCGTATATTAGTACATAATACTATATAATATTATTATTATATAGTTTGCATATTCATATATAATATTGTAAATATAGTTTATAAGCATCCGTGCATATGTTCTTTATCTTTACTGCACAGATACCTGCTCAAAAACATTTCATATTATACCTTAAGATAAAGACTAATACATGCAGGATCTACCTCAGCCCAAACCAAATAAATAAATTAATAAATGTAGCAGATCGTCTCCAGCTCTTCCCATGAGCAGGGATGGAGGGGGAGAGGAGAGCTGAAAGGCATCTTTGAGAGGGAAAACAGGGGTCCCACTGGGGAGTTTGGGGAGAACGGAGAAAAGGAGAAAACAAGGAAAGAGCGAGACAAAGACGGCGAACTGAAAAGAGGAAAAAATTTGAATGAATAAAAAGCCACAAGAGAGAAGGAGAGGACACAATACAGAGAGAAACGGAGAGCGAGCGAGCGAGTGAGAGTGTCCTCATAGTCCACAGAGAGATACCAGAGATCAGAGAGGGATGTTCGAACCGATGCGGGAAGGCGCCAAAAGAGAGAAGGAAATGCTGCCTGGTACCTGAGCGTGGGGGTACAGGTTGGGGGGTGGCCCTCCTGGGAGACGCAGGCCTGTCATCGCAACACAAAAACACTGCAGGCCGAGCCATGGGGATAGTGGGATGTGGGGAATAAGGGGTAGGAGGGGTTGGGACTGTGTTTCAGCCCTGAGGCCTCTTCAGGCACAGAGACACTTCACACACAAGAGGGACACAATAATGCAGCCAATGCAAACTCAAATGTCCTTTACATGACTCCACTGTTGACTCATAAAGGACACGTATTGTCAAAACATTTGGCTCCAAATGATGAGTGACAATTCCCTTTTGGAGGTAGAATTGAATTGGATGCATGGGATTATCATGCAATAAAGACAGCTTGAAATCATTGTTCACATGTTTTTCAATACAAAGTTGCAGTTTCAAGCATAGGCTACATTACAAAGTCAGTGTTTGTTGCATTTTTTGGCCTATATATTGTTATATGTTATTATATACTCTTTTAATATTACATTTATGTTATATAAATGTATAAAAATTATATATCCGTAACACTTTAGTTTCTAAGAGGCGGATAAAACCACAAGCACTTTATCATTTTTATACACACTTATGATTACAGTGGCAGATTATGGATTAATAAAGACTTGTTTTACACAAAAGCATTCAGACAGAATGCAATTTTGCAGTTAAAAAAACCTAGACGCAGGACAGTGAAAAAAAAAAAAAAACAAGGTCTTGAGATGCATTTTTTAAACCTTAAACTTCTTTTAACTCTAGCGGCCGTGTCATGCGTGATACGCTGAAATAGATGCTAGACAAGAACGTAAAAAGTCTTCTGTGTAGAATAGATCACAATGAAAAAAGTAACCCAGTAGAATTTAAAAAACACTTTCTCTGAGAATGGCCCCTTAGACACAAAATTGTGAACTATGTTGCACTGTATGACATTACAACTAGTTGTTCAGTATGGTTCTTCTACTGACAGTACAACAACAACAAAAAATGACTGGTGTGAGTTGAATTATTGAATTCTATTGTCACTCTAATAACTGAACTGTGTGAACGGGACCATACAGGACTGTCAATTCTGCTGTTGTGTGAACGTTGTGTTAGACAATGACTGTTTACATCATTTTAGAGTGTTTATTGTCGTTTTAAATCAAAGCTTTCTATGTGAAGTCCTAATATAACAATGACTGAGAGGTTATAAAATGTGTTTTTCTCTAGGTTAATATTCTAAACAGTCATATTCGTATTGATGCATGTTTGTCTATAATGGCCAACTCTGATATGATTTGCAAAAACCTTTCAGATTTTTTTTTTTTGCATTGTAGACAGTTCCCTCTAGACATGACAGGAGATTTACTGCTATTAACATGCTCTCGGATAAAGGGCAAAAGCATAAATCAGGATTTACTTCATATTCTGCACATCATAGTCCATCTTCAGCAGTTTGAAGTCTGAGTCGCATGCTCCACTGCATCACCTTTGCAGGACATGTTGCAAGTATTGTGATGTAATAATCTGTGTAGTTTTATACATTTTAAGAAATAATTCACCCAAGAAGGAAAATTATGTCATGTACTCACCAACTTGTTTTTAAGGAATGTACTGGTCGCGCTTCTGCATATTATTGCAATAAATGGAGGCAGAAGCTTTCGAGCTCTTCTGAAGTCATCTAGTTTTGTTTGAGAAACAGACCGAAACGTACAGATTAACTTCCCCTAAACTTCTGCTCCTCCACTGCAACAAGATCATTGAGTAACCCAAGAGCTGGATCAGTCCAATTTACAAAAGGATCTTGAAGGGGCCATTCACACAGAACACTGCTTTTCCATTGTTTTCTATACAAGCATGCGCTAGATGGACGTGTTTGATCATTGTGCTCACATTGACGATCATCTACGGTCAACTATCATATATACTATACCGTTCAAAACTTTAGATTCAGTAAGAATGTTTTTGAAAGAAGTATCTTATGCTCACCAACAGTAATTTTGTGAATTATTATTACAATTTGAAATAACTTTTTAACATTTTAATTGAAAAATATAATGTATTCCTGTGATGGCAAATCTAAATTTCCAGCATCATTACTCCAATCTTCAGTGTTGATCCATCAGAAATAATTATAATATGTGACCCTGGACCACAAAACCAGTCATAAGTCGCACGGGTATATTTGTGGCAATAGCCAACAATACATTATGGGTCAAAATTATAGATTTTTCTATTATGCCAAAAATCATTAGGATATAAAGATAATTTTCCATGAATATATTTTGTAAATTTCATACCGTAAATATATAAAACATTTATTTTTGTGAGTGCAGCACAATCGCTAACATACTGTAAATGGACAACTTTAAAGGAGATTTTCTCAATGTTTAGATTTTTTTTTTTTTTTTTTTGCATCCTCAGATTCCAGATTCTCAAATAGTTGTATCTCGGCCAAATATTGTCCTATCATAACAAACCATACATGGAAAGCTTATTTATCCAGCTTTCAGATGATGTATACATCTCAATTTTTAAAAATGTACCCATAAGAGGTTTTATGGGTCCATGTTTTGTGTTCCAGGGTCACATATGCTGATCTGCTGCCCAAGAAACATTTATTTTCAACGTTGAAGACAGTTGAGTTGCTTTTCATTTCTTTAAAAAAAAATAAAGGTACTATACTGTTATCCGGACCACATGATGGCCTACCCCTAGCCCCGCCCCTAAACCTACCCGTCACTGGGGTTAAGACCTATCACACGATGGCCTACCCCTAACCCCGCCCCTAAACCTACCCGTCACTGGGGTTAAGACCTATCACACGATGGCCTACCCCTAACCCCCCCCCCTAAACCTACCCGTCACTGGGGTTAAAACCAATCAGGGATGACTACGGACTATACGGGACTAAAAGATACACGTGTGGTCCGAATTACCGTATAGTTCAAAAATACATCAAAATGTTAAATTAAAGAACTTAAACCAGAATACTGAACAGTCTTACGATCTTACGAAAGACTTACAAAAGTATATTGAAGCACCAAAATATTAATAAGTATCTAACCAACAAAGACTTGCAATCTGATTGTGCAATTATGTTCTGATTCAGGCATTTAATGAGAGCCTGTCTTTTACCTTTACTTTTCATATTCTTTAACATTTACTGATCTGGTACTGGCTAGTAAAGGGCATATGGCTATAGCGATTGCAATTTTACTCGCAGTCTCTGTGTCATCCTAATAGGACAGAGGATTGCAAAGGTGCAATCGTAACTGCACAGAAATACCGTGGTGGCACTGTCCATTTAACACTGTGATTTACCTACGCTGCACTGCAGGGCTTTGATGTAAGTTTCACCTTAATCAGAACACCCACAGTAGGTGTTCCAGCGTGAACCCGAATGTGCTGTGGCCGGGGCTCGCGGTGGCGCTTGTTGTGTTTGATATTTATTCTAATTGCTGCGGGTAATTTGCTGTGAGTAGGACTAATGAGAGGGTCGGAGGGACCTAATGGATGACGGAGGCTGCATTTAGCCGTTTAGATATCACAGGTGGCACCACAGAGAATGAGGCAACGTGAACTCTGTTAGACAAACCTGCATATATTACTGTTCGTTTGATTGCTCTGGCTATTCTCACCTCCTGCTGCGGCTGCCAATTGGCTGTGATTCAGTAAATTGACTGCAGAGTGGCAGAGTAGTGAGATAGCTGAATTATGAATGTGGAGCCATTAGTACAGGTATCGGTGTGTTTAGCTGTTTATTCCACGACAGTAATTATTTATCACAATGTGTGGTTATGATTACAACATCATAAAGGAGATAAATGGACAGGGACACCACGATAAATCCACAAAGCTAATAGAGCATGTGCATTTACAAGAGTGCATTACGCATCGACGATCTTTGGCTTTTCTGATAACTGATCGATCTAAGTGACCTCTTATATAACCTTCACCAACTAAACATATTCCATAACAGCTACATGTGATGACAGAACTCTTAAAGGGACAGTTCACCCCCCAAAAAAAGTCATTATTTTCTGACTTTCTTTCTTTTGTATAACACAAAAGCAAGTATTTTAAAGAATGTTTTTAACCATACAATGAAAGTCAATGGGGTCCAAAACTTCACTTAATTCCATTGGCTTTAAACCAGTGGTTCCCAAACTGGAGGCGACAGCCAGGCTAAGGGATAATGTGCTGTCAGCAGATTGCTATGCAAAATAAACCTCTTCAGGGTGATTCAAAACCCCACTGCAAAATAATACCGCTTCTTTCCAAATAAGTAGATAACTGAACACAAAATATTAATGTGACATATATTTTTATACCTCAAGATGACTCGCAGTACCCGCTTGAGCTAGATGGCGCGCTTGAAGAATCAGAATTGAGGATTGCAGGGAGCCGTGAAAAAATATAAATGAATGATGCATGGTTTCTGCACTAAGCATGGACAAGTTTGTGAAAGGACTGCCAGTGCCAGGTAAATGTAAAGCAGACAATGAATCTGCTTTAAACGTCACACCAAACACCTGTAACAAATATAATACCCATTATAATCAGTGATGCTGCCTACACCGGATGCGGCGCTGTACGATACGACATCATTTCTGACAGTAAACTGATGCCCTGTTATATTTCTGACGTACTGTACTCCAAGCGCTCACTCAACTTCTGACGCCCAGGACAAATGGATTTGCAACATTCGCTTTGTCACGTCCAGTGTAGACAACCTCCATACAAGAAAACAAATGACTGGAGCGTATCTCGCCCTCATATACACCAGTACAACGGTGGGTAATGAAGAGAGACCAGTGTGTTATGTGCAAACAAAGTCATGTCTGAGAGCGTCTTTATGTGGGTGCATGGAGGTGAGGCGCTTCAAAAGGGAACCACTGTATAAACCAATAAAACACAGAGACATACATAATGACTGAATTCTCATGAGAGAACTATCCTTTTAAACTTAGACAAAAATTGTTTACTTGTGTCCTGTCCGATCCTTATGCCGTCCCAATTGAGTACTATATTGGCAAAAGTAATTATCACTGTCGTGTATAGCACTGATTCTGTGTGACATTTGGACATGGAGCAAATCAGCCCTTGATTTGTTCTTAATGGGGTCAGAATGGAAGCTTGTTCATTTGACAGGATTCTCCATTGACAGAGACACATTGATTGATGCTTTGTAGTGATTTCCCATGTTATATATTCTTTTCTTTTAATTACGTTTCCCAAGCATCATTAAGTGCCATTATACTATAATGACAGAACTGCAGAGTCACAAGACAAGCTAATTGGTGATTAATGTTGTGTATCAGTGATGGAAGATTTGCAATTTAATGAAACAGTTCTGTATTTAAATGCTGAATTCGTACAAACGGAAATCTCAAGGACAGATAAAGTGAATTTGATTCTGTCTGTCTATCTACGGACCATGACATCAAGACAAAACATGCCCCAGCTGTTCTTGTATCAATATACAAAACCTTGCAAAAGGAATTATGGTTTATTAAAGCGGGCCGGTTTTCGTTGTTTTATAAATACGGTGAGAGGAAAATAAATGTGCGCGTTTGTTTTCTCTTCCTCGTTGCCCCTGTTTCTTTCTGTCTGTCTTTTTTGCATCTTTATACAGGCCTCATAGTTTACATGTCCGTCCATCCATCTCCGCTTCGTGTGTGTGTGTGTATGTGATTGTGAAATATCTATCTTTCCATCCACACATCCATCCTCGCCACCACCCCCGTGCTCCGTCTTGGCGCGTTCATACCCCGCTCCTGGCTCATCTCCTCTGGGCTGGAGGGCTTGTGAAAGCCTCCTGTTTACAGGCCCTGTTGCCCACTAAAATCAGCTACAGATTCCCATTAATTTCTGCTTGTTGCTGTTGTACCCCAGCCAATGAAACAGTGTGTGACCACCGCACAGCCCTATCCACTTTGGAGCGGAGGCTGCCAAGGCGCCGTTTAACCCTGTGTGCTGGAGAGGGCAGGCACATATAACTCTTCCTAATGTATTGTCCCTCGTATGGGCTTCGACAGCCCCTTCTACTTGTGCGGCGCTATTCATTACCGCTAATTTGACGTGTTTACGGCCTGCCTTCCTTATATTAGATACTTAAAGGAATCGATTGGGCTTAAATCGAAACACCTACAGCCGCACAAACATGTCAATACGGAGATGAGTGCTTAATCTCAAGGACCAAGGAACTTATGTCCGGGGGGAGGAAACTCTGCAGATCTAATTTATGTACGTATCCCAATTACGATCAAGTGTGTGTTAGTGTGTTGAAGAAGCTCTCGCTCGTGTCCTCAGGGCATATACAGTTCTGTACTGTTCCGAGGTAATGCCTTCCAGTTTGTCCGCATGCACAGTGTGATATGGACCTTTTTGTGAATGAGTTCATCTGCGGGGAGGGAGATAGGATAACGGGGATTCTCCATGACTTTGGAGCTCTGGGAATCATTATATGAGGACATGAATTTGGCACTTCGTAACCTCGGTAAACAGCGAGGTGCGATGTAGTCGCTGTGTGCTTGTTTATTTGTGTGTCCGTGTGCATAGCGGAGAGAGAAGGTGAGAATAATACAACTGTTATTATCACACACTAGAGCTATCTGTTCGGTCTCTGACAGATTTTAAACACGCATGCCCAGGTAACCCTGACACAAAGAAGGGCCTAAAATATAATGAAAAAGGTGGGAAAATATGATATCGAACACCCACGGCTATTATGGAGGCAATAGCGGTCTGTGTGTGGTGTAGTGTTGCCTCAAACTTGTCTAATGGCTTCCAGACCTGCAGGTCAACTGCGTGTTTCTCCATCATTCTGACGTCTTGGCTGTACTATTGGACTCAATCTAATCATGGTGCCCAAATGCCCTGTGGGCTTTACAGTGCTGTTGATGCCCTTCACCTTTATTCTGAGTTCCAATGAGCGGGAAGCCAGGTTCGAGTCTCACAGGCACTATACAGCTGTAAAACTACATACTCGTCGCCACGCCACTTTTTTTGTGGACCGTTCGTTGGCTTTTTTCGCCTTGGAGTGATCGGTGAGTGAAAATGGTGCCAAAATGAGCCGATTTTACATGGTTTATGGCTTTATTTTCATCAAAATGATGATAAACGTTAGATTCTTTCCACCGCCGATTCACAGCATGAGGAAACTGCTCAGAAAGGCAAACACTCTGAGCTGATTTTTATAATGAACTCGAGGGCAGTAACTCTTCCACCTACCCCCACCCCTGAGGCCAAGCTCTCTGTAGCCCACTTCCATTCTGTGTTTTTCTTCTTCATTCTTTCTTTTTTGGCTGGGTGGGGGGCATCCAGAGGAAGCAAAAAAATGGAGAGCGCAGCACATATTTCAGATTAATGAAGTTTGGACACTCCTCGCGTTCCAACATGAGAAAGAGAGAGAGAGAAATCCTCATCTGGAAATAATTAGACTTTTTTTTTTTTTTGTCGTCCTCTCAGTATTAACGCAACATGACAGCCTGTAAGCATTTTTGTGCCATATTTCAAAGTTATGGTTTATAAACATCTGGTGAAGCTCTCTCTTGCGCACTCTTGGGAAAAGGGGATCTTTTTTCCACATTGCGCTCTGTTTGTTTTGGGCTCAGGAAGGTGAGAAAGTCCAGCGATGTTAGAGGCCGTTGTTCTGCGCTGGATAGAGAGAGATGGAGCAGGGGGAGGCAGGTATGAAACACTCTGGCCTAGCTTCCTCAAAGAGCCTGTAACACGCTGCCACACACACATTAACAGCCACGCTAAATGCCCCCAGCAGTCCTGAGCTTAGCCAGGCCACTGTGCCATATGAAGCAGTCATCTGTCATCTTTCCTCACTTTTTTCGGATTCATTAAAGATTGAAGCTTAAAGAAAAATAGATTGCGTAACAGTTCATGTATATCTGAATATCGTACTAAAACTCTCTGAATGAGTTTCCTTCAGTAAATTATGGATGAACAGTTATTTTTACTGACTCAAAAGTGCAACCAGTGTAGTTTGATTCCTGAACAAATGGCTCTTATGAGCTGGTTCTTATGGTACATTAAAACACTAGTCTGCATCCCGTACGAATAAATCTAACAAGTCAGTTTTCTTTTTAGTGAATCAAAAAAAGAATGCACAGCCAGAATGTATGACTCTAATGAGTTGGTTCTTTTTTATGAATCAAACACATATCAGAATCAGAATCGAATTCCAATATTTATTCCTAAAATAACTAAAGGAATCGGAACTGTTACAGAACCAGAATCGTTAAACACGTTACGATTCTCTATTTCACACAACATTGGGTTCAGTTTCTCATTTATGTCATAGTACTCTGTGTATCATTTTCATGCTTCTCACATAAAAATGCGACCCCTAGATTGACCGCTTCAGTTTCACATTTTCTTGCGCAATACGAAGGTTTGTGTTTCATACGCATGATTTTGCCAGATGCTCCGGTGGTCCTTGCCTGTGAAGTAGTACTCGGTCTATTTTTGAACCTCCATCTTGTAAAGTGCTCATGGGAATATTTTAAAAGTCATGCTTCTTGAAAAAAAAAAATCCCCTATATGTATTTGACAATGCTCTCTTTCCTTTCACCAGCAACAAAGGATGCATTGATTATCCCTTTAAAAGAAATTCTGTCCCGCCGCGCACCAGTGTCTGATGTGTTTTTCTTGGCTCGCTCAAGTTAAACTTTTGTCATTCACTCAGCATATTTTAACAAATTAGAAACATTAGAAACCCAAACCATAGTGATGTTTTGGTTTCGACATTTCAGTTCCACAATTACATTTTAAAACACAACCAAATTGTTTGACAGCAGAATTGAAAAACTTAAAACAACTATCTATATTTGAAACACATGCTTTTGGAATTGAAACTCACAGCACCATTAAGGTCATGTGAATACTTGCTGCTTTGTCATATGACCGGTATTTTCCCCTCTGTAATAAAGATAGCTGTTACAGTGCATACTAACAGAGGGGAATCAGGCTCCTATTTCTATGCACTTTTGCTGAACTAACTTATATGTACTTCCTTTATGAAAGCTGCCTAGAATCACTGACACACCCACTCGCCGACTCAACTCACAGCCTGATCACATAGACATCGAGTGAAACAAAGCATTGCAGTCTCTATTGAGGAACAACATCCTAACAGCAGTGAAGCGCAATGAGAACCCTCTTTGTCAGTGCTGTTTTCTCATCAGGAGTGACCTGTTTTTCCTGGCCCTTCTATGAAGTTTGTCTTGTATTTCAGCCAGATGGACAGAGTTGCCCATGGCCAGCGCACACACAATGGCTAATAGGATCAATTTCTTGTGCTGCATATTTAGCCTTTTGTCTATCGATAACTCTCTCCATACCGCTTTAAATCCATAAAGTTCATAAGTTAAACTTACTTTTGATATGGATGTGGAAGTGTTTGTTTTTATTTTTTGTTCTTCCTCAGGATGCTTGTCCTGATGTTGATGTGCTCTGGAGACAGTCTTTGTTTTTGTTATAGACTGTTGAGAAATTGTATCTGAATAGGGTAAGATAACAGCAAATACATAAAACTTAGAGATGTACTTACAGTGAGTGGCCCCAGAAAGTATTTAGGACATTTAGTATTTACAAGTATTTAGTCTCTCGTGAAATGTTTGAATTTCATTGCAACAGATAATAACTTTTCTGAACTTTTCCTTTCTTTTTTAAATGTCATATTTAAGAACCAATGAGTGTCAAAAATCCTTATATATTTTGAAAGCATACAAACTTAATATTTATTTATCTATTTATTTGAAAGTGTGCTATTTTTATTTGAAATATGTTGCATGGGTTTTCTATTTTGTTGTATATGTCTACTGCAATAACATTTAGATACTTTTTGGGCCACTGTACCTACATTTTTGGAAAATGCTGCGAACAGTGATTTAAATGTGCACAATTTGATCTAACGCTGCTGAGTGAGATTAGCCTGGCTCCGCCCTCCTACATACTTCCGCTCAATTTTCATTTCCCTTCAGTACTACGTCTGGGATTGTGGTATATTCTTGGGTTTTCTCCGGTAAACTTTTTACCGGTCCAATCAGCGAACAGAGGGAGTGGCTGAGAACGATTACATTGAGGTTGTGCGCTAGTTTGAGTCGTCATACGTCACGACCAAACGTTAGCTATTGGTTATGGCAGATCCAGAGGTGCTCTGGGCAGATCCAATAGTTTTAAACTTCAATAGAATACCCGCCTACAAGGAAGTTAACGCTTGTCAATGGAGAGAGTCCAGACTCTCTGTACAAATGAAATGTACTAGAGTCTGGTAGGACCAGGCTAGAGTGAGATTCCTAGTGTGCTAGAAACTGTGCTTACAGACAGGGGACGCTCAGCCAAATCCCCTTCTAAAACATTTCAGTACTATATTAGATATTTACTGATTTTTCCAACACTACATAAATCTGTGAGCTATAATTATGATAGTAACACGCTATATTAGTCTGTCACTCAGTATGTTCTCCATACGCCTCACCCTCCTTTTCTCTGTCTCTCTCTCTCTCTCTCTCTCTCTCTCTCTCTCTCTCTCTCTCTCTCTCTCTCTCTCTCTCTCTCTCTCTTTCTCTCTCTCTCTCTCTCTGAATGCCAAACAAAAGCACCTTAATGTGCTCGGAGAGAGAGATTATAGCGTTTTTATGGAGAACATGTGGAAATAATTCTCTTGTAATCTCCTGTAATTGTAAGTCTGATATTAGGACGGGCTGGAGTTCATTTACACTAACATCTCGACTGACTGAGTTATTATATCACATTTGTGGTCCAAGCAAATGATGTGGCCATTTGTATAAAAGGTCCATTAAAGTGTTTGTAGGAACTGGCTACGATGTTCGTGTTGAACAAGTTAACATGTGTTCCAAACAATATTGTCAATGTACTTTCAGTCAACTCGCTGTGCCTTTTTCCCCCCCCAAGTCACTTCCTATTTTTTTCTCCCTCTCTTAAAGTGATTGAACCTTCTCTGAGCTCAAGGTTAAAGTGAAATGTCAACTAATCAGAGTTTGTAAAATAAGGACCTCTTGGCCAGGCAAAGCATGTTGACATCTACTCATTAACCCACAGGAATAGTTCACCTAATAATGACAATTCTGAACGAATCTACTGATTCAGTGAACTGGACTAAACAGTCATTAATTGACAACCACTCATTCACAAACAGGGCATTGCTAATTAACACGCAGAAGAAAGCTAGAATGGTGATCGAGATTTTCAGTGATAAACATTTTTTTTTTAGTGAAAAAAAATATGAATCTAATGTTCATCTAACATGCACTTCTAAGATGACTTACTCTCGCTGACATTGTGTGATCTTAATGGCGCATGAAAATTGCCCTTATTTTGCTTCTCCTTACCATGGTCAATTTGCAATAAATGCATTGGAACACTTTACTATAAGTATAATGTAGACAGATAATTACACAATATCAGCCCTTCATTACTCCACCTTAACCAGGACTTAATGAGAAATTCATTACCCATTTCCACATTTCCCTGCTGCCCATGTCTTCAAGGCATACACTCAGCATACATTATCTCTTCTTTTGCTATCAACAGCAAAATCCTCAACCTCTCTCTTTCCTCAGTAAAGATCAGAGGATTATTTGCCAGCATGAATACTAAACACGAGAACAGAGAGTTCAACTTTATCCAAAGCAAAGATATCACACAATTTCTTATAAGGCTATCAAGGAATAATCTACCAATCCAGACTCTCAGGCTGAACTACTGTGTGCAGAACGGTTTTGTATTTGAAATCAGCATAGTCATATTGATGAGGACGGACAATGAACATAACAAAACACAGGGCTTAAATACCAGGGCAAACGAATTAATGAAACAAGCCACAGGTGTACTAAAACAACTAAAGCACGTGTCAAACCCACCCAAAACATAAACAGACACATATTACCTCATATTATGACACATTAGGAGGGGGGTGGGGGCTTAGGAGGTGGGCACAGGACTGGGCAATCATAGGAACCAGGGCGGAGACAACGGTGGGAGAATCCAGGGAGACGACGAGTGGACGAAGGAAGCCAGGGAAGAGTCAGGGTGGAATCCCGAGCAGGAATCCCAGGATGTAAGGCCACGGAGGAGCCATGGTGGAGACTTGACAGGCAGAACCAGGGGGACGACCGACCGAGATGGAGCCAATGGTGTTGGAGACCCAGGCGGAGTCGAGGAGCCAAAGAGACCGGGTGACACAGAAGGCCCTGGAGACTGGGACCAGCGGCTGAGGTGAAGCCAAGGTGCCGGAGGACTGAGACAGAGCTGGTACTAAGTACTGCCCAAATACTGAGGTAGAGCCGGAGGGAAGGTGGAGCCCAACAGAGCCAAAGAGGTGGAGGGACGAGTCACAGACGAAGGCCCGTAAGTCCATCGCAACGGCAGAATGACAGATTCTGTCCAAGGCAGAGCCGGAGGGACGAGGAAGCCTGGTTGAGATGTAGGAACGATTGTTCCAGGTGTGGGACTGTGTTTTTTTTTTGTTTTTTTATCAAATAAATGCATTGGTGAACATAGGAAACTTCTTTCAAAAACATTAAGACATCTTACATCATTATAACCCATAATATAACCAATATAATATTACCCATATATCAAAACAGTTTAGACCTAGGATAGTGCTTATACTACAGGAAAAGAATGCAAAGCTTTTCTGGATGTCTGCTGAAATTGGTCATAAAACTACATTTGAACTAAATCACAACAATTGACAAACAGTCTGCTTTAAGATTAAGAACTGCTGATTTGCATAAAGTAAGAAAGAGTTACAGAAATATCTGAGCCTTTATGTCTAAGA
This sequence comes from Phoxinus phoxinus, assembly GCF_949152265.1. NCBI lineage: Eukaryota > Metazoa > Chordata > Actinopteri > Cypriniformes > Leuciscidae > Phoxinus > Phoxinus phoxinus. Next base: position 21,042,531 of record NC_136887.1, read on the forward strand.
CAAACTCTACATAAGTGGAGAAAGTTCAGCATTGTTGCTGCTCTCCATAGGAGTGGGCGTCCTGCAAAGTTGACTGATAGATCATAGTGCAGAATACTTATGAAGTAAAGGATTTTATGTTTTTTATATTTCAAGTATTCTGTGGACAGATGAAACCAAAGGTTGTTTTATAAAAGAAAAAGGCTCAGCACACAAACATCTCATCCCAACTATAAAGTACTGCAGTATGTGGAGGGGCTATGATGGTTTGTGGCTGCTTGTTGCCTCGGGGCTTGGACAGCTTGCTATCATCGACAGAACAAGTTTATCAGGATATTTTGCAGGAAAATGTAAGGCCATCTGTCCACCAATTGACGCTCAACAGAAGTTGGGTGATGCAACTAGACAGTTACCCAAAGCACAGGAATAAACCAAGTTTTGTAAAAAGAAATGGTGCAGAAAACCCTCCTGAATGATGTGCAAGTCTGACCTGCAATTACAGGAAACGTTTGGCTAATGTTATTGTCGCCTAAAGAGCGCCAACCAGTTATTAGATCAAAGGGTTCACATATTTTTGCACTGTGAATTTTTACATGGTGTGTTCAATAAAGACATGAAAATGTCATTGTTTGCCATTTGTTTAAGCAGACTTTGATGAAGATTAAATCAAATTTGTGAACTAATCTTTCAGAATGGTTTTGTAAAGAAACAATTGATTCAATGTAAAGATTGGACAAATCCTTCATTCATGAAATCAGACACGACTACTTTTCTCTCGGAAATGTTTTCAGTGAATATCTTTGAATCTCTTCGATTTTTTTAAAGCCTATTACTACGGTGGCCGAGAGAACCGCTGCAACTGAAGAAAACACATGCAAATAGAAAAAACACACCAGTAAATTAAGAAAACATCTTCATCAGTTTGACAACACATGTGCTGCAAATGCTCTCAACGCAACCAAATGCAGAAACACGGCGTACACAGTTCACAGACCACAATGGAAATGTTTCAAGGGGACCCCAAAAAGTGACGAATATGGCTGGGACATGCTTCTTGTTCAATGTCTACTTAAAAGTGGTGTTGTCGATCACCTGAAAGGTAAGTTTTTTGTTTACTTTAACATCCTGATTGTATGTGCATTGTGAGAATCTGCAGCGTGTTTCTGTATTTGGTTGCATTGTGAGCATATATATATATATATCATATATCAACTCTCTATGTCACCATATATATTACACTGTATTTGCATTCCTTTTGAAATATTTTTTTATCCAATTTATATAGAAATGCAGGTAAATCTAAAGGTTCACATACTTTTTCCTGCAACTGTAGCAGGGAAACCAGCCAAACCAGGCGCAGTCAATCCTCAACCTTGGCCAAAACTCCTGCTCATTACAGTATACTCCAATGCAAACCACAAGTTTCATATTTTTTCATTCGGCCTTCTCTTTATCAATCTTCATCTGACTGATTGGATCAAAAGTAAAGAAGAGTAAAACCCTGATCTTGGATTTTGAACCGTTAGCCTGTGAATGATAGGCCAAACACCTTCCTTAATTGCATTTTTTTTTCTTTCTTGTAGTGTCTCAATTTATTTCTGAAAATCCAAAGCACATACTCTGCTTTTTTATGATGGATGGTGCCGCAGAAGAGGTTCAGCTCCAGGAAGGCACGAGGTGCTGTGATTAACGATGCTGCATGGAGTCCCACCGGAGCCCAAGAGGATGATACAGTTGTGTGAAAACAGCTGCTTCTGTGAGGAGATAGAGGGCTCCAGGCAGGAGGCACAACCCTCCGACTCACACCACGGACCTGTCAAGATGGAAACACAAGCAACGAGGGGTGGGCTGCAGCGTTAGAGAACATGAGGAGGCTGAAGGTCACAGAGGAGGAAGAGGCACGGTTTGATCCAATATTAGTGCGATTACAGTGAGAGAAGCAGAGGGATCTCAACACAAAAAGTTTATGCAACAAAGTCAGTAATGACTCTTCAAAAGAGTGCCCTGCAGTGCACTGGCCAGATATAACTACTGTTTATACTTTATTGTCAAGGTGTTTTGTGCACCCTGTTATATTTTTCCGATTATATCCAATCATCCGTCACAGAGACAGGGCAAGTGTTATTTATGTCAGACCTGTATGTGCTGCAGAAGTGGGGTGACTTTGGCAAGAAAACTTTTCATAAGCTTCTTCATCTTAAAGTTCAAATATACCTCTAATGGGCACTAAGAATGTATTAACCAACACACCTTCTACATTAGCCAGATATACCAACACACTTATGGCCCGTTCATACTACGATAACTATCTAGCATCCACACCAATGCACAATAATCATCTGTTTATTACTGCTGCAATTATGTCATCTGCTGTTTTAAATACTCAAGCTCTTTAAAGCCAGGTTCTGATTGGCTGTCAGTGTTTTTATTTTTCATCAGCTGGAGAACAATCACTCTGAGAGTGATTCCAACAATATTGTTCCTCTGTGCCTTTATCGTAATATTTTTTGTTCTTTGAATGATTATTAAAACATTACAGTTATAGTTCGTCCTTGGGGTGAATGGGCCTTTACTCCATCTTGATGCCCTCTTCCACCGCCAAAAAGATGTGTCAATGCATGATGCATTATCGAGGTTTGGCTCATTAGACACTATGATCTATTACTACAGATTCCAGCAGTGAATATTTGATCAAAGTTAGCAGTCAATATTATTGCAGAACAGTCTTGGCCTTTAAAAAATTGAAGGTCACGTAAAATATTTCATTCTCAAAATCTATCTTTCTCTCCAACTCTTTTGCTCAAACTCCTAATGAGAAATGTGTTGAAATTAATTTCTCACACTCATATTATTAAAATACTGTATATATAATTGTGCAGTTTCATAAGATCATATATTATATTATATTATATTATACACTGAAAGTCCTCTGTTGTGTGACTGTGTTTAATGTCTTGAATTGCATATCAGTAAATTCACTTCTGTTTATTCTTGTTCAACATCCTGTGGCATATTCAATTCCCACTAAAGAATTGGCACAATTTCAGTTCATAAATTCTGTATTTTGCTCATCCCTCATAGACATGATCTTGTTACCAAGCACTGAGAAAGTAGCAAATAATTGGAGCAAGAGGGAAAGGTGTAGTTTATTAAAGAAGTGTTTCGGAGTTGTGAGTCTTCCTGACGGAGCATGCTTAGAGACATGTAAATGAGAGGGTAATGGTTGTCAGGTCCTGACAGCTTTAAACAGCCTTTTAGTTCACTGCGCTTATCTGTCATAAAAAAAAAAACATTTAGCGAGCAGGCACAGACAGCTGAGAAAGCACAGCACATCATTATCAGAAAATGGTGGGATTCTCTCTCTGCATTTGCAGGCTTGTCTGAGTCGGGCCGCGCATCTGAGTCTCACCCCCGGCCGTGCAAACAGTGCTCTGGCTGTCAGGAGAACAAGACATGCACTGCCACAACCACGTTTCTTTATTGCCAATCACATACTCGCTACATCACCTCCACCCGGGGAGCATGTGTTAGGCCGAGGTTGATTTGTACTTATGCAACACGCAGTCATACAAATGCCTTATCAAGATGTGATGTTTGTCAGTGCTGTTTTATCTCCTCCTTTATGTGATTAACATGTTCATTCCTTTTTATGCTCTCTCACATCTGTTTCCCGTTTTCCTCCCTCTTTCTTGTAACTTTATTGGAAATGTGGTGTATGTGTGGGGAGGAGTGTTAAACTATGAAAATGTAAAAAGACTATAATCTGTAAATGGATGGATGGATGGATGGATGGATGGATGGATGGATGGATGGATGGATGGATGGATGGATGGATGGATGGATGGATGGATGGATGGATGGATGGATGGATGGATGGATGGATGGATAGATAGATAGATAGATAGATAGATAGATAGATAGATAGAAAGAAAGAAAGAAAGAAAGAAAGAAAGAAAGAAAGAAAGAAAGAAAGAAAGATAGTGTGCGTGCGTGCGTGCGGGTGTGTGTGTGTGTGTGTGTGTACATTAGATAAACCAGTGTGTGCTAGTGATGCGCACAGACAAGGAATAAACAAGCAAGATGTGACATTTTCCCATTTTCTTTACTTTGTTGAACTATTACACACAGACCAGTTACTAACTGACTAAAGTTCAAACTGAGTTTAATGTGTTTACAATTGTGCCTTAAGCATATTGTGATCAGTACCATCTAATAGCCTGCATCACTCCAGTCCCACGGCCACGACGACTTCAATACCAGATGCACATAAAACTCCCACAGGTCCCTGAGGTCCAACTCTGTAAGATGCAGGTTGTGGTGCCCTCTAAGGTCACTGCAGTTAACCTCTGTTCAGTGTCTAGTCTGCAGAATCCAGCTGTCCTCATGGGAAAAATAGGAAAGGCAGGAGAGACAGAAGTTGCTTGCGACACCTGTCCATAACTCCACTGGCACTGGCCGAATGCCCGGCCAATGAAAACACAGTGTGAACATCCCACATAAATGAGAAGCGGGCTGATGTTATCGAATGGGAGTGAATGACATGGAGGCACCTGAATGAACTTTGTCAGGTCATTTAAACTGCTTTGTTTCCCAAAAAAGTCCCAATTTACAGCAATCACGGCCATAGTAGCTGCGCATCAAACAAGGGGAATGAGAGATTTGGAAACAAAGAGTTAGTGGAAACAAAGAAAGGGGGAGGGGCGAGAGAAGAACAGAGAAGGGGAGCAAAAGACAGATTTGACTTTAATGGAAGGAATTCAACTGGGGCATTTTCTCGCTTTGTATTAGTTTCAGTTCATCATACATCCACTTTGTTTTACAGAATACATCCAGTGTTCTAATGAAAGACATTGCGTCTAATTGTGTCCATCGGTGTTTCATCTGCCTCTTCAGAATCCTGATTGCAGTTTGATGAATGTTTAAACTGTTTAAAGCGTATTGAAGGGCCCAGAGTTAAGGGCTTTAGAATAATAGAAGCACTCTGGTGGGTTTTGCGAGGTCCTCCATTAAATAAACATCTGGCTCTTCCATTCAGCAGCATTATTCATACCATAGGACGGAATTGAGATCTTCCTCTGCTCTCGTTCCGTTGCTGTTCTGCCACGGGCAGCTCACTGTATCACCGCACAATGAAGTCATGTATGTTTCTACCATTCAAACACGACGCAGCGTATGCCAGAGGCTCACTGCCACGGTAACAAGAGAAATAGGCATTACTCCAGATTGCGAAGGAACCATAAATTGGCTGCTTAAGAGCTTTGTTTTTACAGGAAGCTCTTGCCTGAGATGTTGTAAAGTCCACTACTGGCCCTGTCAACACATTCTAGTGTAGGCCTCACCTTAACAATACATCACTGTATCTGCACTGTCAGGTAGAGTTACGTAAATGGCCACATGACCCCGACTCTCCGCCAATAGAGACAAACATTGAGAGATTCATACCAGAGGCTTGGAATGTTATTCTCTTGCAATTTCGTCAAATGTGCATGCAAGCAAACCAGAAGTAGATGAGGTAAGCCAGGGTTGTGCGAAAAAGTTAGAAGAATGAGTGTGATTTTGGATTGAATTGGGCACACCCCACAGGAGGTTGTATGTGAATGACAGAAAGAGGAATTTTCTAACTTGCAATAAAAATAAAAAACAAAGACATATAATGCATTCTGATTTAAATTTTATTTAAAAAAATGATCAATGAATAAACTAAATAGGAATGGATATATACAGTAGGTGGCCGTTCAAACTATTCATCTAAGTACATCTTGAGATACTTTGCTTTTCCAGTTATGAATTTCTTTGAATCTCAGTTTATTTTTATTTTACTTCCTTCAAATTCAAAAGTGAATTGCAATTCTCATTCCTGCTACCTCAATTCAAATCATGTTCACCAGTCAACAAATGTTTCTAATTTTAGTGTTGTGTGCCATTCAGACTTGAATTCAATCCTGTATGGCGCACAACCCTAAAACTAGCAACGTTTGTTAATTGGTGAACTTGAATGAAGGCTCTGCTTGTCATTTACAAGGCCTGTGAACCAAAATATGTTGGTTTAAAATAAAGTTTAAGTTCTCCAATAAACAAGTGTTTCATGTTTACCTTCTAAAATCATACCAGTAATAAGAACCTTATGATATTGGGTTTTTTTTTCCAGTGCCAAAGAGTAAACATTGGCACAAGAACGAAACAGAGAGAAAGAGACAAATCTGTTATTGCTATATGCTATATGCTATATATGTAAATTTTTTATTTTTTTATTTTATTTTTTATGTTGAAGTCACCATTAAAAATTAACGCTTGCCAAGATGCAAATGCAAGTATAAAATAAAGTTAAATAAAAAAAGTGAAATAGGCTTCATTGAGTAAATAAAACATTGCATGATCTGAGTCAAAAAATGCTACAGTGAATGGCAATATTACCTGACAATGGAAACTCATGATAATGGCTTAAATCCAATCCCAGGGTGCCATGTTCAGCATGTTTTTCTCTTCCCACTTTTTTTTTACCCTATAGTCATTGCAGTGGTATAAGAGAGACAGCTGCTTTGGAACACGTCATGATGACATTGGCTGTCGGATATAAAGTATGGGGGCTTTTGGGTAATGTCTTTGTCATGATAGCTCAGTCACCACTTGCACATAGTTTGTCAGTGGCGCAGAGACACATGTGGCCTCACTACTCCAAACAAAGTTTTAAAAAGAGCGGTTCTTGATAGCTGGCTCACCGTGAGGGCACAAATGAAGGGGGAGCAAAGCTAAATCCTGCTCTGACTGACAGGCGAATAGCCGGCCTGTCAAACATGGCGAAGCCCTGTACCAAGGGACATCTGCTGGCTGCATGAGAACACACAACTGTTGAGCAAATACGTCTCAATTATCCTGATAGGGGTGTTAGGGCTGCCTGCATATACAGGGGTTGGACAATGAAACTGAAACACTGGCTAGTAATGTTAGAAGTGTCATGCATGAGCGTCCCGGTGGCCAATCTACCCTGATTTTACATTCCATTAGAAAGAGCAGAGTGTGAAGGTTGAATTAACGGAGCAATAGCACAGCTGTACATAACATATTGCAATTCACACAACATAATGTGAGACATATCAGAGTTCGAAAGAGGACAAATTGTTGGTGCACATCTTGCGGCCTCATCTGTGACCAGGACAGCAAGTCCAGGGTAATGTCGGCATAACACTACGGACAAACCACATCCAAAAGGAGTAATGTCGACACTAGAGGAAGCTGTCTGAAAGGGATATCTAACCCAGATTGTATCCAAATAACAAAAAAACAGCTGCACAAATCACTGCAGAACTAAATGTGCACCTTGACTCGCCAGTTTCCACCAAAACTTATAAGTCGGGAGCTCCACGGAGTCAGTCTTCATGATCAGGGTGCTACAGCCAAACCTTTGGTCACTCGTGCCAATGCCAAAAGTTGATTTCGATGGTGCCAGCAGAGGAAATCTTGGACGATGTAAAAAGGAAGGAATTAAAATATAAACGATTCATTGTCCTCTCATGAGTCCACCTTCACTGTCTTTCCCACATCCGTGGGAGTTACGGTTTGGAGAAGCCCCAAAGAAGCTTACCACCCCAACTGTTGCTACCCAGACTGAAGCACAGGGGTGGATCAGTGATGGTTTGGGCTGCAATATCATGGCATGCCCTAGGCCCACTACTTGTGCTAGATGGGCACATCACTGCCAAGGAAAACCAAACCCATGTGGAGGACCGTGTGCACCTAATGGTTCAAACATTATATACCCCAAACAAAGGTGGTGCCGTGTATCAGGGTGATAATGCACCAGTGCACACAGCAAGACTGGTGACGGAGTGGTTTGATGAACATGAAAGTGAAGTTGAACATCTCCCATGGCCTGCACTGTCACCAGATTGGAATATTAGTGTTTTATAAATTATTATAATATTTTTTTTAAAAGTAATTAATTTGAATAAACGAATAAACTGATTGTAATGTGCATCTATCATTTTGCTGTAAAATATAGACATCAAAACTATTTAAATAAAAATGTTATAAAATTATATTATTATTATATAATATAGTGATTGTGTATATATATATGTGTGTGATTATTAATAAATGTTACGTTTACTGTGAAACTTATTCTGTGACATGCATAGTCTCTTCAAAACCATTTGAATTCTTTAAACCACACAACATGCTTATATGCATTGTTACCACACAAGTAAATGCAGGTGGACTTTAGGGACAGACTTGTAAGGGCATATCAAATGAATTAGTAAGCATTAATACATTATGAGCGCTGTTCTGGCTCGCTACAGCATGTTGGGGCAGGGAGCTAATGGGCGTAAATGATTTCCATGTCTCACCGAGGGTACACAAGCACTCCTCCTTGTCAACTGGGAGCGATTTTGTAACCCACACTGTTGCAGGGCCGTAATGCAAGATGGCTGGGTGAAACCTTGGGGTCCACATTAACCTTTAAAGTGTTGGCCCAAAAGTGTTGAGGAGAGGCCGTGCAGGACCAGAGTTAATGTACCAGCCCCTATGTCCTGGCCCGGGAGGGGTCTGCTGAAAGACTGTACACACCAGCTGCCCCCTGCTATTTTTGAAGGGGCATTTGTCCCATCCTTATCCATTGCCATGGCTGACTCAACTGAAAAACATCCATAACTGTGCTGAGTTCAACCATTACCTGTGCTTGTAGCACAGCACCTGAACCTGTTGACCTTGTTAGCCTTCGCTCATATGAGAGAAATACAGCACTTAGAGAGAGTTTTTCAGGTTTTTTGGGCTTTGTGTTCATCTCAGAGGACAAAACCTGCTAGTTCCAGTTTATATCTGTCATACAATAAAACATACAATAAAACATATGCACATATGCTTGTGTTTTTAAAAACATTATCTTCAAGATATGAATATAAAAGATAATATCAACTATAGACTACTGTAACAAATTGTTGTTGGTTTTGAGTTCATTGAAAAATAAATAAAGAGTTAATACAATGAAGGAGTTTGGCTAATCAACAGAAATGTAATCTGTCATGTAATCTGAACCATGCATTAGTAATCTAAGTTGGTTTGACAAAAGAAAAAATTTTGTGATAACAAATCACGAAAATCTATATTTTTATGGTGTATATATTTTTAATTTGAATAGGACGCAGTATTTATTCAAACACAATATTTTTATGTTAAGCTACTTGACATTATGTGGCAGGCATTAGGAGATCATATGAGGCTGAGAACAGATATTGTGGCATAATCGTGAAGAAAATTTTAACAGCTGAACCTCTGAATGCATAATTTTAAATAAGACTCTTTTTTTCCTAAATGTTAGGATGTCCCGACAACAAACAAACCACAATTTGCACTACACAGAGCTCTGGTGGCGCATGGGCACTTAAAATCTGTCAGCGTTCTGAAATGCCAGCGATTATGCCGTGGCATGATTGCGCCATTTTTCAACTAAAAAAGGGCCAGTGCACGTCAATAAATAGCAGAGCCCTGGCTGGAATTATAAAAATGTCACCACAAACCAACAAGTGCCGCTGATGCATATAAAGCCGTTTCGTTTCGAAAAAGAATGGGGGGGAAAATGTGATACTTAAGAGTCATTAAAATTGTATGATGTTGTGCTGCACGCAAGTCAAATATGACTTCTCTGTTCGCTACAGAGGGAGAACATAAACAATGCCGACTGCCACACAGCACGGTCCATAAATGTCTCCAGAATAATGTTTACATCTCGACTGATCTGTCATCTGCAGGAGCCCCTGCCCCATCATGCCCTCACCCAGACGTGCCATAACTAAACATGCTGACAGGGGATTCTTTGTCTCTGCACCAAATATTTCCCTGTTTTTATTAAAGTGCTGAACAAAACATCAAGAGTAGATTTATTTCCCCATTTGAATAACAACATATTTTAGATCTGTAATTCACATTATTGCGGTAACAAATAACTACTTTTCTCAAATGATACATAAACGATCGCTTGTTTTGGTTTATTTCAGTGTTTGTTTGTAATAAGCTCTCAACTTCACTTAAATCAGTGGGAAATAATGGAAATGCAATGCTAGGAATATTGTTTATTGCCAATACACTTGTAAAATATTTGTATTGGCTGTTATGTGACAATACTATTAAACTCAAAAAAGTGCATAATATATTTTGGATGTTGTGTAAATGTAGACTCTATCAAAAAGCAACATGCTTTTCTTAAAAAGTAATCAGAAATTATTTCCATTGTGCAATAGGCTATCACATAAAAAAAGTTTGTTTTTTTAGTTTTTGTTTTTTTAGTTGATCTGAAACATCGTTTTACACCATCGTTGGTAGGATATGTTGTAACGTGTTAGGACATTTATTAACATTGTTTCATTGTATTTTTATTAGATTCTTTATATATTTATATTAGTTTATTTTGATTATTCATGTCAATGAGTAGGCTATTAGCAATTCACATGCACAATTTTGTTGCAGTAGGCTGTCAAGTGTCCGATACACTCACAATTCACCTCAGCTTGTAGTAAAATCCATTGATGAACTACCACAGTTTTACTCAAGCGCTCAATTTAATATAAGAAGCACAGTCTGATCAGACGATGACGTTTCCCAGTGGCTCTATGCTGCCCTCTTTTGGCTTGATGTGATCATGTCATCCAAGGGTCAAAGAAAAATACTGTAAAAGATAGTGGACAGTAAGCATTATTTATTTATAATGTATTTAAATTATTTAAAATGATTATTGATTAATAAATAATTACACAATGTTAACTTTTCAGCATCCTTTATCTTTTTTGATGACATGATGCATTTATTATAAATATTACAAATAATTATTTATAAATAAATAAACAAATAAATAATGCTCTCTGCTCAACATTTATTTATTTATTCATTTGTTTAAGCATAGTTTGTTTACTTTAAAATGTTTAATTTATATAGTAATATAATATTATTTTTTATATTATTTTGCATAATTTTATATATCATTTTATTTTATATAAATTGTATTATCTACTCACTTTTCAGCGTTTATTATCTTTTTGTGTGACCCACATTTATTATAAATAAATAAATAAATAAATAGATAAATAAATAAATAAAGCTGACTGTTTTGTATATGGGAAAAATAATATTTGCATAAGACTGAAGAAGAAAAAATACTTAGGAGTGATATAACTATATAGTGCTTTGCATATGGTCCAGTTTTGGACATTTGAGCTTGTGTGGGCCTTTCAAATTCTGATTTAATCATATACATTACCCTCACTTATCTAAGCCATCTATACTTTGGTCTGTCTATAGTTGTGTTCCCTCTTCAATGGGGCTAATCTGTGCTGCTTTGTGAAACAGTGGGAATGTATTCCCTCTCGGGGGCTGGAGCCTGTCCCAGTCAACCTTCTTTGAGCGGTGACAACCACTGAGCCCTTTGCCACCAACTGCCACCGGGGACGACACTTGTTTAGAGGCCCTGAGTCCTGTTGAGGACATAAGGAGAAAACGAAAGAGAGTGTGTGTGTGTGTGTGTCTGTGTGTGTGTGTGTGAGAGAGAGTTGCTGATCCGATTTTGCACTTGTATACTTATCAGTGGCATTTAGGGGCCAGTTCCTCCTCGGTAATACAGATGGACAAAAACAGCATTAGCTGGGCTGCTGTTTGGGAGGAGTAGCAGAATAGCTAATCATGACCCGGCAGCCTCTCCCTGTGTGTTCTCCAAAGACTGGAACACAGAAGGAGTGTTCAGACGGCCCTCACAGGAACAATGGCGTTTGTCCTGCTAGCATATGGGTGCAATGGGTAAATTATGTAAATAGATATGGAGCAGCTTGTGGGGCTGTATTCAACGTGCTTTCAGACATGCATGCATGGCAGGTCACCACCACTTCCTCACGTTCTCAATCTCTCCATTAGTGCCACAACAAAGGCTTGACACAATTAACAATGGATGTTGACTGATCTTTGATGTCCATATCAGTTATTTGAGTACATCAGATGTTTCAGAAAATCTTCAGAAGAAATAGGAAACTTTGATGGTAGAAAAGTGTATTGAGTCAGTCAGCATGCAAGTATATTATAACCTACACACTATCATTCCAAAGTTACGGGTCAGTAATGTTTTGGAAAGAAACATCTTTTATGTGCACCAAGGCTACATTTATTTGATCAAAAATACAGTAAAAACAGTAATATTGTGATTGTTGCAATAGAACTGTCTTATTTGAATATATTTTTTTAAATATCATTTATTCCTGTGATGGCAAAGCTGAATTTTCAGTGTCACATGATCCTTCAGAAATCATTATAATATGCTGAGTTGGTGCTCATGAAACATTTCTTATTACTATCAATGTTGAAAACAGGTTTGCTGCTTAATATTTTTGTAGAAACATTGATCTTTTTTTTTTCAAGGTTCTTCGATGAATACAAAAATCCAATTATTTTTACAAAATCTTAAATCTGTTTTGTAACAATGTTAAAGTCGTTATTTTCATTTTAAACAATGTAATGTATGCTTGCTGAATATTAATTATTTTTTGAATGGTTATATGTAGGCTATATGTCAGTACGTGCAGTTTCCTCATACGTCTTTGTTTATTCCAGCCCTCCAAAATGAAAAGAAAAAAATATATGGTCTTTAGGGCTTCCTAAAACAATAAAAAGATAACCCAGTCCTATCATAAATATTCACGCTCAGTGGTCATTCAGGCGTAGATGTCTCTCAGAGGTCTTTTCAATTGCTAAGTGTTCAAAATCCCCAGAAGAAAGATGACTTGATTGAATTTCCCATGCTCACAACACGACTGGTTGTTGATGCGGAATGTGTTCACGTAATTGTTTGTGATGGTTTTTGTACTAATTACCACTATGCCAGATAATCTCCCAAGATTACAGCAACCTGTCGCAAGCATCTTTCCAGTCTGTGCACAGTAATGGGAGAGAGTTTTGTCATTTTCTGTTTTTTTGTGTGACAATGATTAAATATGAGGATAATTTCTTCTACCCCTTACCTTTCATTATGTCCCTATTAATTCACTTCTTCCTTGAAATCATATTTGTTTAATTCAGAGAGCAGATTGCTCTGATCATTGAGAACTAAAATAGTCAACACTTTTGGTCTGAGGTTTTGTCTTTGCTGATAATTTAGGATTCTTCAAGTCCAATAGCCTTAGTTGCTTCTGTAAAATCAGCCTCATATTGGCCTGAAGAACACCATCATCAGTCACAGTCAGCTCGCATGCTTTCATCTGTTTCTTTATTAGTGTTTAAGGCTTTTTCTCCATAGCAGAAAGAGTGGAGGTATAGAAGTAAACAAATAGACAAGTTGAAGACAAATGTAAAGTGTATTTGTTCTATTAAAGTCATTCAGAGAGCAGAAAAACTAGCAAACATATCCATTCACTTGTCTGTAATGAGAAGTGAATTGTTTTCCACAGCTCAGAGACTACTGATATAAAGTGAAGTCTGGAGTTATGCAATACCATTCTGATGCTCTTATAATGTATTATAATAGATGTGATATGATCAAGCTGGGAGATGAGGAGAATGCTTGCATGGTTTGATAAAGAAATATTGGAAAAGCTTTACCTGAAAAAAGTAATTCACCACATATTCATATAAAGTATGTGAATCACTCTTTAAATACATACATGTGTTAATTGACCAAAAAACAACAAAAAATTTTTTTTCTTGTTTTATGCATACTTAATTAGATTTGTGCTTTAAACAAGAAATATGCAACGGAGTAAGAAGACTGAAAGACAAGGCAAAATACCTAAATAAAATATACATAATTATTACTGCAGTGTTTAGGAAATACTATATATTTCAACCCTATAAGACTCTCAAAATGTTTTATTTTAAAATTGCATATTGCATTCTGCATTAAACATGTTGGTGCCAGAAGTCAAGAGCGCAAACATGAATCAGCCAGCAAATGTGTGTCATTGTACATGAGTGAAAATTTATTTGCAGACACAAAGGCCTGGACCTCTGCGTGTACCTTTACATACACCACAGGATCATGATATGTTGTCATGCGACATACAGTACATAATTACATAGCTTTTTACCTTCCACCTGGGACAGCTTTACGTTTCTCCACTCTCCCCATCTGTGCTTGAGAGAGGCAGTACAGTGTGTTTAAAATGAGGGCGTTTAACATCGCTGTGCCCCTAGAGCCCTGCCTCTCCTCAGGTCTGACCTTGGCTTTGACTGCCAGACTGACTCACAGCTTCATTGTGACTACAGAAAAACAATGAGTGCATGGAGACAATGCAGCTCTCCTGTCCCATGTGTGCCTCCACAAAGACTCCCCCTGTTTACCACCTCGCCAATAGGCCCTTAATTCCTCTTTTGTTTGGAAAATGGGAAATGTGCAAGGATCTTCTTAACGAAAGGCATAGGATGAATGCATTCATGGGATGGGGTCTCTTGTGGAATACAGGCGAGCTCTTTCTGTCTTTGGCCATGACACTTCTCTTTAATACACAAAAAGCAATTACAGCCCAGTTTTCCAAATGTCAGCCTTCTGTAAGCTGTTGTCCCAAAGGCAGGCAGGATGAGAGCTGTAACTTATTTCCCACATCTCCCCTGTATCTTTTCCTGCAAATCAGACGGGATGGGATTAACGGAATGACTGCCAAATGGGGCCTGTGAATTTAGGATTATGGTTTGTGGAGGACTAGTTGTATGAAGACTTCAGCAGTCAAAAACCCAACACTCTGGATCGAGATTCTTCACACTTTCCTCTCTAATACAATGCATTTAAGTTATATTAATAATCTCTTGAATAATTTGTACATGGATTTGTGGCGTTTTTGTGAGTGTGTGTGCATGTATGTATACAGCTGTCACTCCTCCATGCTACTCGGGTCTATTAAGAGGAGCAATTAAATAGAGAATATCTTTCTGTAAGCAGTTAATGAGGTTTGGTCCCTGGAGGAGGCGGCTGATTGGCTCAGACTGTGGACTGGGGGAAGTCAAGGGCACCGTACTAAGCAATGCATTGTGGGAGACTGTGACATTATGCACCAAGAGACCAGAGGACTTAAATAATATTAGTGTCTTGCCTTTTTTCCCAGACACAGATTTGACATGAAAATGACAGAAGACTCTGGAAGGATGATCTTAGACATCTGAGGTTGAAATCTAAATTTCACCAGTTTTTGTGAGCTCATAACAACATCACTTTAGTACATGAAAATAAGTTTCAGTGTCATACTGAATTGTTCTGCCGAATTCCTCCGGCCTTATTTTACATGTTACCTTTAAGACATTCCCGTTGTAAATACATGTAACACACTACTTTCCATAAAATGTATCTTAGCAACACAATATTGTAATGCATTACTTTTAAAAGTAACTTTTCCCCAACGCTGACTTCATCTGCCTTCAATAGACTATTTATTTGGGTTTAATTGGGTTTCAGTTATTCTACGATGATTTATATGATTAAGTGAATTTGGAAAAGGTTTACACCCCTGTCTAATGTCAAAATAAAAAGGTTTATCTATCATTTAACTTTATTCACATACTTTTAATAGTTGTACCAAATAAATTCAACATATTGATTTTCAAGTACACATTGTTTCAAAGCAGCATTATAGACAATCATGATGGTTACAATAATATCTTAATATCTTCATGCCTTATTTGCATTTATAGCGTTACATTTTGCGATGATACAAGCAATCAAGCAAATGAGATATGCTATAAACTAAACAGATCCTAACGTCTTTCAGTTTCTCAATGAGCTGTTTTTATGTGACAAGAACAGTGACTTACTTCTGCATCACATATTGAAACTGTTTATCTTTTGGGGTTCATTTATATTATTGCATTTCTGCCGTGTTTGTCTTTCCTTTTTTTGGTTTTAGTTGTTTAACCTTGCCTAGCAGACTTCTGACCCCCAGCATTTATTCTCGTTTGATGTCTCGGGATGCTTGCAGTGTTTGGGGGTCCCCACCAATCTATATCTCCCCGTTCAAGTTTAATTGCCCCTGTAATTGCCCTGCACTCTGTTGGGCCTGCAGATCTTGGATATTGGCAGGGGCTGCTCACTGTAGCATGGTTAAAACAACCTTAATGTCTCCTCGTTCTGGAACTGAGATGGTCTACTTACAATGGGAACATATTACATGTTTGAATGTAATTTCCCATTCACCTTTTAGCACCTTCCACCATTCAACGTTGTCATTTACAAAGAGTAAACGAGTATCCACATTACAGAACTACATTAAACTCAATTAATGTTTTTTTTGTAATCACAGGCATAAATGGAACGATAGTTTGCCTCATTATCTCATTTTTCAAGCTTTGTAATTTTGGCCCAAGTTCAACAAATTACATTTTTTACTTCTCATTCCCACTTCTTCCATGCACTCGGAATTCCCAAATCCCTTCCCTCTCTGATTACCATATCATCTTAGCCCCTTCTCACCCACCCACCCCCTCCCTCTCTTCCTCTTCTCTGTCAGTAAAGCTGCCCCATTAGCCCCTTTGCAGGAGTGTTAAGAGTAATGGCCCTGCCAATGTGAGAGCCAACACAGGGGAAATAACGCTTCCCTCGCCTGGCCTGGAAATCTCAGAGCAGGGTAATGAATCCTTATGAGAGCAAGGCAGGGGTATATTGTTCCCTTATATGGGGGAGGGAGGTGGGCAATGGCAAATTGAAGAAACTCACGAGCCGCTGTTGTTTTTGCAGGTCATTAAGTCTGTGTTAATCATCTCGGAGCATTTTCATAAGTTTGCAGAGGGAAATGAAGACCAATGAAGGGATGTGCTGATCACAGGAGAAAACACAAGTTGGAGAGGGACGGTCAAACTCAATGTGGCCTAAGCTAACTCTTGAAACTTCACGATCGGGCCACCATTATTGAGGTGGTGCTAGACTGTGTATCCATCATGCAGTCTTGACTTCAAACTTGACATCAAATTTGCTTATTCGTGATGATGAAGGCAGAATGCTATTTCTCACTCTGTTTCTGTCACTGCTAAAGTGCGGTCTTCTTAGAAAAATACATAGATGTAGGACATGTGGATGTGTATATTATAGCAATTTTCAGATTTATCAGAAGCAGAGGTCAATGCAGAGAATTACTCCGAGTTCTGTTTTATATACTTATTAGCAGCTGCATAACAAATTGAAGGCCTATTTTACGGTGCCAACATTGAGGAAAGTGGATACGGTATTCAGAATTAACGAAGCCTTCCAACAACACTTTTTATATGCGAATTCATACTAAATAAACATAAACTATTCATGAATAAAGCCCCCCCGCGCCACCCACCCATGTTCTTCGCACTCGCTTTTAAATATTTTCCGTGTAGAGAACATGTCTAATTGTAGCCTGGCACAGCGTCTCCAGTAAACCTAGCTCAGTGAACCCGTATTTCCTAACTGCAACTGACTATCTTTATTTCTCTGGCTCAATAAAACCCTGCCGTTTATGTGAAACCAACAAGATTCGAGTGACATCATTCACACTTTTCCCGTGTGTTTTTAACTCTGTACTCAATGTTCTCCAAGCATTGCACAAAATCTTCACAACAAGACGGAGTTCTTATTTGTGGTGCGTTTCAATTTTGTTCTGCGATTCATTTGTTTAATGCTCAAGGATGATAGAGATTATGCATTCATTGTTGGATAGGTGTAATATCACCTTATGGACTAATTAACTAATGGTTGTGGGTGTAGATGAATCTCTCCCCATCCTCTCTGGAGCCTTGCCAACGGTACCTTTCCACAGCTGGGTCTTGTTTGCTTGTCTTATCTCAATTCCCCTTAGTTTTTCTACTATGAAATCTTTCCTTCCCCTCACGCCAACAATACCACAGTCTGTTGGGTTTTCTTTTTTTAGTGAATGGGGGTGTGAGAATGAAAGTGATTTCACATCCAAACCCCATACACCAGTTTTCTTAAAAAGAGCATTTTTTTAGGTTGTCTTTCTTCTCTGGGGTCTCTAAAAAAACATGACATCTCCCATTTAACCCTTTCTTTACAGCTGACTAAACTTTTGGCATGCAAAGATGTATCGCTGAGCCCAACGTCCTTGAACATTTTACACGGCAATATTCCCCTATCTTACCTTTTTTCAGTTTATTACATTAACATGTAACGGCTCCAGATGTTGACTTCTCTTTTTTTTATTCAGCTTAAGTACTAATTGAATTTGCCCATAAAAGAGCAGATGCTTTCTGCTTCAGAACACAATGTGTCATGGGCACAAAAATGACAGGAACATGTTGGGAATTGGACTAGCACTGAGTGAATTTTAACTCTTTCTATGCCAGGAGTTTGTATCATGCTGTATGTGTAAGAGATTATAGGCGATTTACAGTAATGAGTACGTGTTTGTTTACTGTAATACTCAGGAGTGACACAAATAAATATGTTGATTACAACGAACACCCCTTAAAAGACATCTATCACTCCTGTTACAGTTGTTAAACAAAATGCTGTTGATAATCATGTTGCAGCCTCAAGAAGCCAGTGCAAACTGCCTTTAATAAAAGAAGAGCTTGGGACAATGATCACTAGGTAATTTCCACAGTTTATGCTGTAGCGTTTCCCATGAAAATGTGGTCAGCACATCATTTCAGAGTGGGAGTGGGAAATCTAACATTTTTATTTATTTATTTTATCCACCACACATGTTTCCAATCTGAAGAAACTCAGCATAGTTGGGTTTTTCCCCTTTTACAATGCCATTACAAAACAATGTTCATTGTTTGTGGCATTTGCTCTAATTTTACAGCTCTTGCTCCATTTTGTACTCATTGCTTAGTCCTGCACTGGACTGACTATGGGATATGGGGACTCTTTTCATGCTGTTTTATTTAAGGATGTTATTGTTGGCCCTTGCACAGGCCACAGTCAGCCCCTGGGTCTTTTTCCCAAGCGATAGAACCACCCACACGTCATCCATCATCTGACCTCTCTCTGCATGACAGGTCACTTCTGCTTTTCCACCAGGATGCACTCTGTTTGTGTGTGTGTGTGTGTGTGTGTGTGTGTGTGTGTGTTGTGAGCCAGTTTTGGGACAGTAATTATAAGATGAAGTTGAGACAGAGCTCATAATGCAGATGATACTCTGTTAAGATGGTTTGGTTTATACAGTGCTGTAAAACCTCATCTAAAAACAGTTCAGTGTGTCTTGCCAAGCTCTGCAAACATTGTGCTAATTATATGCTATTATCTATAATTACAAATAGGTAGGCTATTATTGCACCTATTCAACAACTATTATTGCACCACCACAGTTCAGGGTGTTTATAATTATAACAACCTGAAACATACTGAATGAAATATGACTAAAGCTTATGATGATAAGAAGGTAAAGAGAGCAAATTGTTTATGTGGTGTGACAGTGCCCCCTACTGACAGTTTGGTTCACATCATGCCGTTTTTCTGGATAAGAAAATGCAATTTTATATGCTATTTTCCTCCCATCATTTATTTTTGGCCAAAATTAGACATAATTTCATCAGTAAAAACTTTATTTTCAAATTTGAATGTTGATTTTGGGACATACGATCAAATATCACATAAGCAAGGCAAAACATTGCATGGACCATTCTAGACAATGAGGCCTTAAACACTTTCAGATTTCACTTTGAAGTCTGAATTGACATGTCCACTGTTTGAGCTGTAATATTTATTTTCATTTCATTAATATCACTTTGCTTATATCTAAAACCAAAATAAAATCAACAACCATACCCACTTGCAACATTTCTCAGTAGTAGTTTATATTTTAATAATACTTTTACTATTTTTAAAGGAGACATATTATGATTTTTCAACTTAAGTTAGTCTGTAATGTTGCTCTTCTTCGAGCATAAAAAAGATCTGCACGATTACAAAGCTCAAAGTCCACTTCAAAGAGAGACATTTCATTCAACAGAATCCACTTCCCAATAACTACAACGTATGACTCGTTTGGACTACAACACACTTTTTCCAGATCTTATGAAGTCACAATGTTCCTCATTTAAATAATCCCCACCCACGGAATACACAAAAAAGTTGGCGAGGCCTGGTTGAGCTGCAATGAGAAGATGAAGTGTTTTGTCGCTGTTTTTTCCACCCCGGAAAAGGTTTGTCCTAAGGCTGATGAACTTTGAAGATGAACAATGTATTTTTAACACTGTTCCTGAACATTACAACCTCAATGTTTGCCTGTGCGCTGCACATTTTACGGAGAAAAGCAGACAGACATCAATGCAGGCTATATGCTCAAAAGCTTCTCCTGAAAGACGTAGCCATTCCGGAAACTCATTCCCATTTTGTCTGGACAATCTGTTGTTTATGGATAACAACTTGAAAGTATGTCTTATTATTTGTAGTTGTGTTTTCTATTAAAAGTTCCAATTCTAAGCTTTATGTTGCTATGATGCAACGAAGGGCAAAGTTTTGGCTCCGCTAGAATTGATGTGTTTATAGTAGCTTTTGTAAGTTCTTGCTTTTGTAAGACTTCACCGCCCCTTTATTACGGTTTGTATTACCATAGTTTTCCGACAAATATGATCAAATCGTGTTTGATAACATAAAAAACACTCTGAAAACACTCCTGTGAAATCCGTGCTTGCAAAGTCTGTGCATGAAATCCGTTCAGCACAATCCTCTTGTTCGTTAACATTGTCAGGGTTGATGCCACCCTTGATGCCACCCTTAATATTTACGTCTGAGTAGAGCTCGCGGTTATGAATGGGCGGGACATTTCCCTAAACTGCTGCCAATCACAAAACAGTGGGCCAGAACCAATCACATCACATTTCATATTTCGGAAGGAGGGGCTTCATCGAAAACGACGAGTTCAACCAGACTGGAGATAGAGAGGAGTTGTATAATAATGTAATGAACAAGTGTATGTGAAAAATAATGAGTTTTTTGAACAATCAAGCATGAAAACTTATTCTAGTACACCCCAAAAACAAAACCAAGACTTTGATGCCACTAAAATGGCATAATAGGACCCCTTTAAAGGGGTCATGAAATGTTTTTATTTTATTTTATTATTATGTTCCCTTAGGTGCAAATATAGTATTACTATAGTTTTTTTTACAAAAAACTTTTAAACAGTGATTTATGACCTTTTCCCACCCTGTTTCTCATCCTCTGATTCAAACAGTCTGTTTTGGGGGTGTTTCCCCTTTAAGAGTTCAGTGTTAACGCCCACTGTTATGATTGGCTAACGTCAGTGCCTATGCATCAATTATTAACGCCCCCAGCCAGAACATTTGCGGATTTGGCGTATTTAAAAAGTATTTTAAAGTTTTAAACACATTACTTACAGTTTGCGTCGTCGTTGTTTAGCCCAGAATAGTCGGCACGGACTTATCTTTGAGCAACAGTTTTCTGGCAAAGCCAGCATCATTTTGGGATTTGTTCTCAAAACAGTCATCCTTCAAATGTACAGAACACACGCTTAAACTAACACTGCCGTGACTGAGACGTCCGCAAAAAATAAAGTGCATCCATTTTTCCCTGACGACTGGATCTTTCGCAGCGTATTCAAAGATGTTGTTTGTCCACAGCCAGGAACAGCACATCTGCGTGGCATCGTAATTTCCCCTGTACACAGACCTACTCGCTGTCCGTGGACTGAACACTTGTGGAGCGCGCAGCGCGCGGGCGCGACAACGATACGAAATGAGCGTAGTTGTCTTGCGCTTAAAGCGTAGTTGCCTTTTGCCGGAGGCGGTCGTATGCAAACGCTGGTACGTCACTTCGCACCGTGACGTCACTTCTTACCATGGATCCAGAACGAGCTGTATTTAGAGCTTGATTAAATAAATGATTCGTTTATAATGGGGAGGAAGTCTTAAGCTATGAAACTTGCAGGACGTTTTAATGGTACAAAGACCTCTTATATACCAAAAGATCAAGGCAAATTTGGTTTCTCATGTCATGACCCCTTTAATTAAATGATAATGACAGATGCAATTGTTGCCTATATCAGTTTTTGAAAATATAGAGCACTGCATGTATTCATACTGTCATATACATATTACATAGGCTTATATTATCAGAGCTCCATGAAAACGTTTTGATGGATAAATCCCGGCTCCTGAAGACTTTTCCACAGGTATAGCCATGTAGGTAATTTTGTTGTATAATAAAATTTTATTGGTAATGTTCCATTTGTTAACATTATTTACCACTCTTGGTTCAATCTTTAATCTTTAATCTTTATGATCTTTATAGTCACTGTATATGAAACTCTGGTGGAGCAACCTCCAGATGCCAATATGCTATACAACATAATACAATGCAATACAATACAATAAAACCACAAAGACAAGAGATATTCATAAATGTAAACATTATGTGCAATAAAACAGAAAGTGACAAGTGCTAGTATTTTGGGGTATATAGAACTTGACTAAATTTTAAAGAAATCTTTATGCCAAAAAGTTATATATAAAGAGAGATGTATGGTTTTAATGAACATGAACTAATGAAAAAATAACTTCTAAAGCATTTATTAATGTTAATTAATGTTAATTTCAGCATTTACTAACACATTGGATTTATGAATAGTTGTATTTTGATTAACTAAGGTTAATGTTAAAGATCAAAAAACACAGTAACAAAATTTATTTTTCATTGTTGTTAGTTAATGCATTAATATGGGGCCTAATTGTAAAGTGTTGCACTGTCTAAGATGCATCTTGTGTCCAAAGGAAAATGTTTTCTGAAGTATTCAGTTCTGAATGCATTTCCTTCATAGGCTCGATCTTTGAAATAAAGATAGTCAGACTGTCTGTGGTTTTCTTCATTGAACTTGCAGCAGTAATTGAAGCAGTTCCCATGGGTGTAGTGCATTTGGGGACGTTAAGTGCTGTCTCTTGTCATGCTATGTTTTTGTAAAATAGGTTCTTTTTGTCAGTTTCCTGTGATGTTCTTCATTGTTTTTTTCCTCATTTATTTATTTATTTAAAGTGTGCAAGAAGCCCCTAATGCTTGTTTTCCATGAGAGGCTCTCCTCTATCCCAGGGGGCTGTCAGTTGTGGAAGGGCCTCCATTTTCACCCGTCACTAAGATGGCCCATCTACCAGAACACACAAAGTCTTGGCATCTCAGCTTCTGAGAAATGGACTACCTATTGGAGCTGACACCCAGAAACTTACTCCTTTCTACCATGTCTCATACTTGACTGATGTGACTGATACAACTTGGCAGTTCCATAAGTATACATTGAACTTGTCTAAATTTTATATAATTTCTATAGAGAACATTATTTTCATCCTTTCACTTGAATATTTTTCAGTTTTTTTTGTTTTTTTATTATTATTATTATTTAGACTGTGTTTGCATGTTTATTAAGTTTAGGTACATAAAGTCTTGGCTCCAAAAATATTTTCAGCATTTCAACAGTGTTCTTATTACCAATTGGGTAAAAAAAGACACTGCTTATTGAGCACACCTTATTTAGTGCTCCAATAGTGGAGTGTTGTTAAAGCCTTTATGCTTTTCAGAGAAATTTAAATGACATAAAACAATAAATCAGCAAAAATGTTACGACAAACATGGTAATTAATTTATGACATGTTTCATGACATTGTGACAACGTGCCTCTTTTAATTCATCCTGTTTAAATTCACATTAAAATTATAATTCTTCTTTGGTAGGCATACCTCAATTCACATTTGAGAACTGAATCGCAAGTAATTTTCTCAATTTAATTTTGAACTGAAAGGGGTATACCCCAAAATTCAGCCACAAATGAAAATTCAGTCATCATTTAGCAACCCCTGATGTTCCAAACACAAAATAATATATTTTGAAGAATGACAGTAGGCTAACCAAACAGTTGGTGGACCCCATCCTTCCATATTATTCTTTCCCCCATACAATGGAAGTCATTGGGGTCTATCAACTGTTTGTTAACCATCTTCTTCAAAATATATATTTTTTGTGTTCATCAGAAGATTAAAGAAATTATAGGGTTGGAACAACTTTAGGATGAGTAAAATTGAATAGAATTTTCAGTTGTTTTTTTGGGGGGGTGAACTAGGCTATCCCTTGAACATTTATGGTTTATTTATCATTTAAAACTTTATACTCATTCACTGACCTCTTCTGGAAGGTTGTGGTGTATGTGTCATATCCTCATCAAGGATGTAGTTTTGTGCTGAAGCAGCATACGAAATTTCCGTAGGTGACGGAGCATTTCCGTAGTAACCTGTCTGGCCTGCGCTCCTTCATCGCTGCCTGAAGCAGCGTAACTTTAGAGTTCATGCTTTGGCTGTCGTGACAGCTCGACTGGCGCGACCAGCGGATTTCAAGGGCTGGAACACCTTTTTTCGCGACCGAAAGACACAGACACACAGCCAAGATGTTGAATATGTGGAAAGTGAGGGAGCTGGTTGATAAAGCGTGAGTATTGTGAATGTTTGCTTAAGTATTTTGGTGTCTTGTCTCATACCTGTTGAAAATGAGACACGTACGCACTCATTGACGTCACACACTCTCGAGACAGGAGCTAGCACAGTGGCTAACTACAGCTTTGTTGTCCCCTTAAAAGTCGACAGTGTATATAGAACAGTCGTTTTCCAGTCGGTTACTATTCTTTATCAGACGTTTTCACTTGTTCATCACGGCTTAGTTTTGTTTACAAGACAAACGATCCCCTCAAACTTCGTTTCTTTGAACTCAGTTGCTAATTTTATGACAGTTGCTAAACTTGTTTTGCCTGTCAAAACACGGTGCTTCTGTTTAATAGTGTTTTTCAAACCAAACTAACGTGTCGTCTGTTAACATTATGAATGAGGAAATTATTTAAAAGCAAAGTAAGAGCACACATTTTACTTGCATTAGGGTGACCATTACTTTCATATTTGACAGCTATTTTCAGGCATTGTTCAAGCTAATCAGTTAGCCTGATATGAAAGGCGAATAATTAGCCATATTTGTGTGGTGTCCGTTGCTGAACTGTTTACACTTTCTGGTTGTAATCATGTTAGAAAGGCTGTAAGTATAAAGATGGATGCGTAGCTGCTATATTGGAGTTTCATGGAAACTCCTGAAGTTAGACTGAAACTTGTAATTTAACCATTTAAAGGACAGGAACGGAATTTCCAATATGAAAAACGTTCCAACAAAATAAGTGTTATATTTCTGTTAAAAAAATATAATGCGTTTATTATACATTTTTACAGTTTGTTTGTCCCATAAAAATAACATTTAAAAGATAAACATTTACTTTGAGGTTAGTGGCATTCTGCACTTTCAGTGGTTTAACACGAAATGCTGTCATGTTTGCTTTTACATAAAAATTGTAGGCTGATGCCACTACTACTTGACATAAGTATTTGCTGGAACCCCCTTTCGTGAAATGGAAGTTGCGATAGTTTTTTCTTCCCTATTGAGATGCATATCCAAGTGAATTAGCTTCTCGGACAAGAACAAATTTAGGGCAGAACTTGTTTTTGTCCATTTGGAATTGATTGGATGGTTGTGGCTTGCTATTGCTGTGATCTAATGTGAGTGACAGGTTCTCCCAGTAAACGCATCATCAGAGAAGAGATGTCACTGTAAGAGGGAGGAGACATTGGTTTGATTAAAGATTATGAGGGCACATGAATTAAAAATAAAATAATGATGTGCACAGTTAAATCATTTTTTCATAGTACTCCAATCAATTTCATTTTCAAGAATTTTCAATTTAGATTTTTTTCCTCAGAAATTAGGCCCACTCACTAGGCTATCTCAGAAACCATTTAAAGGTTAAACTTTGTTCTAGCTGTGCTGTCTGTCTTGCACACAGACACAACTACTGTCTTATGAATAGTTTACGAGGTTGACCAAAAGGCAAGTACAGCTATTCAAAATTATGTTTGTCTTGAGGAGTGCCATGACAAATCAAATCCCCTTCATAAAATGAACTCCTGGTCATAGTCACACAGACTACACTGATTTTATTTCCGTATACTTGTGTGTCTCAGAGTTGGGCTGTCTGTTTACTCATGTGCTTGAAGAACCAAAAATGGCTTTTGCAACTTTTATTCAACAGAAACTTGAGTTTCGAGTTTAGTTTGTAATGGCTGAATGAGTTTAGCTTCAAGAATGACATACAATGATAATTAAAGAGGTTATTGTGCAACTCTCAACCTGAGTTTATTTATTTTTTTATATCTCTGACAGTACAGAAAAACGGTTACTGAAGGCCTTCATTCACAAATATGAGTTTGCATAAAAACGTTTGGGTGTTGCCTAACTTGGTACGTCCCTGATTCTGTGTCATTTACACATTCTTTTCAGCTATGAAACTATGTGATAATATGATAAATCAGCTGATATTGTTGTAAGTTGAAGGGTGTAGCTACTTAATAGATACTACAATTAATTATTGGAGAAGCAAAAAAGCCTGTATCTTATTTGCTGGATGACACTGAATATTAAGAAAGTATCAATACCAACACTCATCATGACCTGCAAAATAAAATAAAACATTGTAATTTCCTGTTTTTACAGAGCAACTTTGAAAACAATGTAGCTAGGAAGCGGTTGCCTCCAAAATTAGTCTGTCATCTCCAACAGTCTGACCTTTTTACAGACGATTTGCCAAGTGCAGCCATGAGGTGGACTGATGAAGTGTGTGGAAGTTAGCTTCATGCTGGTAAAGTTGTAAAAGTTCCAAAATGGCCTGAAAGTTCTGAGATGACACAGGAAGACTTCAGTGCTTTAGTATTTAGTGTCAGTGAAGATCACTTAGTATTTATCACTTAGGCTACCACAAGGATCAAATAACTGTGGAAAGAATTTCAGTAGTACCTGAAATAAAAATCAATGCATTGTCCTCAAGCTGTGAAACCAGTTAATGCAGCTGACCGGCTTGGTGTGTTGAAGAATAAAGACACTCTTGTTTTAGTAAATGATTGCACCCTGCAATAAGCAAACGGATGTCAATGACCACTTCAAACTATGCCAAAGTTACTTACAGTATTTATCAGTTTTACTTTTTCTTTGATCATTTTGAGTCTATCTTTGTCTAGGTGATTGTGTAATCTATCTGATTAAACCTTGAATAAACAAGGAGAAAAGGATGTAGGGAGTTTTTATTTTATTTTTGCAGTTTACTCTTCCATTGAGCTAGACAATACAGGTATTTTTTCAATAGGCTGTAAACTGAGACAGACATTTTCTAGACGTGGTCTTTATTAAAACCACAAAAAAATCTAGGAGTAGGAAAGATTGAGGACCCCATGGTGCTTTTATTTGATCCACCCTCTGTTCTCAGAAAGCCTGTCCTACACTCCACCCATATACTGAGATCTCGTGTGTCTTGTATAACCAGTCTTTACTCTGGTAATGTCCCTCTAGTGCTAAACTGGTTTCACATAATAAGAGCTTTTGGTGCCCTGCTGTGCTGCTTACCGCCATCCGGTATTCGAATGAAGGTGTGGTCTGAGATTTGATTATTTGAATAACTGTCCTAACTGTTCTGTTCCTTTTTTAATAGGCTATGACAAGTTTTCACTGGTACCAGTTATGCAACCATAGGGGATTTTTAAAATGGTTACTCACTATATATATATATATATATATATATATATAGTTTGAATTGGATGTGTTTTTCTGTTTATTTATAATCACTGTTGATTATACAATAAACAATACGTGCCGGGCAGCGTGACGGCGTAACGTTACGATTATAATGTAAGACTATAGAAAAAATGACAGACGTTAGCTTCAGTAAATTTAGCTTCATTCATTGAGAGAAAAGGTATGACATCACATGTGCGCCTTTGGGGTCACATGTCACCTTCTGCGACTTTCTTAACTTTAAAATGTATCTTTTAAATTGACAAACATCATATGTGTAATTCAGGGCACAATTCAAACGAGATCAAAATATTTCCCGCATTATAAGTGGGAGACCTGCAGGAATGATTAAAATGATGCGCGATACCCGCAAATCCCTGCGCCGAAATTCGAGCCCTGCCTATACGCACCTTAAAGAAACTCATTTTTTAAACTTTGGCCATGTTTAGCATGAGAATCCAACTTTTTTACAAGCTTTCTGCCATTCAAGTAATATTAGTAATATTTAGCCTTTGATGAAAGGTTCTTTCCTGCAGATTATCACACAATCACTCTGAATAAAGACTTTACTGAGATACTTTTTTGTTTTAATCTCTCTCTCACAGAACCAATGTTGTGATGAACTATACTGAAACTGAGTCTAAAGTTCGAGAAGCCACCAATGACGACCCATGGGGACCCTCTGGACAGTTAATGGGGGAGATCGCCAGGCAAGTGGAGTTTTTTGATGGTTTATTTGTGACTTCTCTGCATGCTTTCTTTGAACTTTATCTTGACTCTGAACCTCTCAACAGTTACACATATTTACGATATGGAGAGTGCTAAGCTTTGCCTATCTTCGGTTTCAATTCAGGTCTACGTTCATGTACGAGCAGTTTCCTGAGGTAATGAATATGCTGTGGACTAGAATGCTGAAAGACAACAAGAAAAACTGGAGAAGAGTTTACAAGGTATGCTTTACTGATGACGAAAGAGGAGTTTTGTTTTGCTGTAATCGGTACTGAACTTTACTGTCCTTTCACCTCAGTCTTTACTGCTGCTGGCGTACCTGATTAGAAATGGATCTGAACGGGTGGTCACGAGTTCAAGAGAGCACCTGTATGACTTGCGTTCAATTGAAAGCTATCATTGTGTTGGTGAGTGAACTGCACAAAGGCAAGAGCTTATATAATTTTTCATCTTCCATGTACACTGTTTGATGTCTCAAAGATATTGCAAAGTGATGGATGAATGGGCTTTGTGTTTCAGATGAGAATGGAAAAGACCAGGGTGTCAATGTACGTCAGAAGGTAAAGGAGATGCTAGAGTTGGTCCAGGATGATGACAGGTTGAGAGAGGAGAGGAAGAAAGCCAAGAAGAACAGGGACAAGTATATAGGCGTGTCCTCTGACAGTATGTCGGGCTTCAGATACTGTAAGTCCCTATTCCCTAACTTCCTTTTTTGGTCTTATACATGCACACACACAGACATTGTCCTCCCCATCATGTTTAAGGTGTTTTATACCATACAGCAAACACATTTATCATAAGGAATTGATCTAAAAGGGACTATCTGAAAACAAGGAGGTCCCCTGTCTCCTCTCCACTGTTATTATCCCTGAAGGGTTTGCATTGCCAGATGAGTGAACTGTACTGTAGCTTCATTTTGATACCCGGCATAGCTGCTTTTTCACATGACAGCATAAATTATAGTTTTGATGTCCTTGATTGGGAAGGAAAAAACGTAATGCATGATTTGTAATGGCTGTTTCAGATTTAATTTGGTATCTTGTTTTAGTTTGACAGTCGTTTTAGCTTTTAAGGTTGAATGGATCTTGATATATGTATTTTAATGTGATTTTGAGATGGTGGCTTGCAAATTTATCCAGTAATGTAACCACAGTACAGTCACAGAATATACCTAAGATGAAGCTTTACAGCCTCATATCACTTCTCTTTACATTGATATCGAGTGTTTGTGTGTGAATCTTATACCGGGTCATATTTCACTCCACCCCCTGAAAAAAACTAAATTAAATTATATTTTGCATAGCAACATTAAGCCTGAATTTTTTCATTTTTTTCATGACAATTAAGCACCCCCTTCATCAAAAGTACAATTAACAAAAACAATTAAATTATTTATTATAACTTATTTATTGTATCACCTTTCATTTATGCTTATTAAGTAATTTAATTCTAATAAGAATCACCATTTAGAATAATGGAAATGACAAACAACCTCAAAAGAAAACAGTCATTTGAATTGGGTTGGGAAAATGTGCTTAATAAAAATATATCAGTGAGCTTGGGTGAAATATGACTCAGACATAAAATTCACCCTTTTATTCCTTATTGTCATATATTACTTCTAAATGATGCTTCACTTTATGTGTATATAGCATAACACACTGCTATCCTGTTTATGCATTCTGCAGCGGAAGACAGGTTTGATTTCGGAGGATCACGCTCGAAATGGGATGAAGACTGGGACAAAAGCAAGGGGCCTTTCCCTTTCAGTGAGAAACTGGGAGAGATCAGCGATAAGATTGGAAGCACCATTGATGACACAATCAACATGTTCCGCAAAAAAGACAGGGACGACTCGCCTGACAGATTCAGGTCAGGACCCCCAGGCCGTCTCACCTTCCCGTCTCAGATCACCTGAAAAACACCTTTTCTCTTTTTTTGAAACACAAATAGCATAAATGTTATAACTAATTAAATGAACAAATTGTTGACAGCTGTTTATAACATTTTGTACTGATTGTGTCATGGACTGATTGTGTCATGGACTGATTGTGTTTTATCTACTTGTTCTCAAAGAAAGAAAGCATTTTGTTAGTAATCTTATACAAGCATATGCTTCATCTCCTCTGTACAGCAGTGAGGCAGATGAGGACCGTCGGGGATCGCGAAACGGGCAGATGGGGAAATCCGAATTTAAAGATGAAGAGACGGTGACAACAAAAAGCGTCCAGATCGTCCAGGCCACGGAGACCACTGCCACTCGTAAGAGAGGTGTTCCATCCAAAACGATTGACCTGGGAGCAGCTGCGCGTTACACTGGCGATAAAGCCTCCACCGACTCTAACACAAGCCAGGTAGAGAAACACTACAGCGTAACAATAGCTACTAGCACTAGTCTTTTTCCTGTATAATTAAACCTCTCTGGTATTTGGACTCGTCAAATATGCAACTTCAACAAGAGGTTTGTTAGTAAATAGCACAAAAATTAAATGTTAAACTGGTATTTAAAAAAAACTTAGACTATACACTGACATCTTGTGGTAGAGTGTTAAGAGTGTTTTCAGTTTGTCCTCTCTTTGTTGCTGTAGACCACACCAGCAGTGAGCCAGCCCAGTTCTGGTCTGGTGGACTTGTTCTCGGCAGATCCTGCACCTGCTCAACCAGCCTCCAAAGGTGACAGTAGTAACATCTTTGGGTTTTGACAGAGGAAAATATTTTAGATTTTTTTATTCTAATTTATTTGCTTTGTGGTGCAGCACTACCTCAACAATTGAACATGCAAGAACAATTCACTGTGGGATGCTTGGGAGGAGTAATTTTGAAGGGTTGATCCCTAATGGAAGTAGGGTTGCACCAACTAGTCGATTAGTTCTGCCTCAAGTCACTAAAGTAAAAATAAATTTACCAAAGAGTGCTTTATGTTCACAAAACATGTTTTAAGCAGTTCTGACAGCTGAGATGGTCTGTGTTCAAGACAAAAAAATTCAAACCACCCTGAATGTATGCCCTTAAATTAAATTATTGCCCTTAAAGACCTGACAGAAACTACAAGCAACCAGGACATGACTGTTTTTGCTACATTAGCAAGCAGCATGAATCTTGCACTATCCTACAACGCGTAATTGAACTTTTCATGAATAGAAGAATGCTCATACATATTATGAGTCATTTGCATAAGGTAAACATTTCTGTCAAACTACTTTTCTGTATTAATACTAATAATGAGTAGTCGTTAGGGATGTGACGGTGAGGATATTTTCCCACCGGTTAATCGACGTGTGACAACACCGATAATACCGATTTTAAAAATCGTTAATTTCCGTTAATTCAAACGTAAAATGCGCGTCTGCACGGGCATTCATAATGGTACGGAGGAGCACTGTTTTGTTGTTGTGTTTTTCATTAAGAATAATAGGCTAATGAACCTACCAATAAAGCAATCTGCCCCGAATTGGTGCTAACTTGAAAATGAAACTAAAATGCTTTTCAAGCAAAAATAATATTTGAAGATCACTGGGTATTATTCGATTATATACTGGGTATTACCCCTGAGTCTTGGAAAGGCGCTCTCCACTCTGGAGGAAATAAACCACTCCGCTCACATGAGACAATGTTTCTTCTTCTGTTGTCTGAGAGACTTGATTGACAGCTTTTAGATGCGTTATTGGCAGCGCCACCCTCTGTTTACATGAACGTGTCACCACAGCATCAGAACCGAAAACATTTTTCTAACCCTAACATTTTTTTTTAAAGACAATAATCGCACAACCTATTCGATATTCTATAATAAAATCAACTAATCGAATATTTGAAAATCGTGACTCATCCCCCTAGAATAGAGCAAGCGTTTTTCCATAGGAATAAACTGAAAACGCTTTCCCTGTTCTGCTTGCTCTGCACCCGTGGACACGTGCAGCCGTGCGCATTAGTTTCGTTTTCAAATTAGCACCAATTCTGGGCGGATTGCTTTAATGGTTAGTTCATTAGCCTATTATTTTTTATGAAAAACACAACAACAAAACTCGCTTAAACAGGCGCTTTTACATTTCGCTTTGACACCAAATATTCCACAGTCACCTTGTTAGTCAGCTCCTCACTCTCGTGATGAATGAAATCTGACTCCTGCTGCTGATCTGTGCTGTGATTCTCGGTCGGCTCACGATTTATTAAGCAGACACGTTCAGTTTAATATATATATATATATAAAAAAAAAAAACTCAAATCGACAGTGGGGGGCGGTGCCACAGCGGGCAAGTGATGTAGCCAGTGTTACTTCTGAACACCGGTAACACCGACTATCGTAGCAAGCCTAGTAGTCGTGCAAGCTGTAGTTGATGTTCATGAAGAATGGATGAGGAGATAAGTGAAAGTAGCAAGAAGCGTTATGCCATTAGTTTGGCAGCGTGGATGTATCCCGCTGAAAAGGAGGGGTGCATAGTGAAGTTTAGCATATGCGCTCTCCTGCGCTCCTGCTGCCTGCTGAAGCATTTAGTCACTGTGGCCAGATGTCAAAGTGGTCCCTGGTGGGTGTGTAGTGCTGAGCAGATGTTTAGCTCTCCTCCTAACTGTCCTGCTCCCTCCTCCACCATTCAAACAGCTGCATCTTTCCTCCTCTACATAACTCCAGCCACAGGCTGCTGGAATGTAGTGTGTATGTCCATTACAGACACCAACAGATGTTTCTTATTTGTATGTTCTCCATTTTTGTCTTTTTCTTGGTAAATTAGTGAGGAATTGATATGTTTTTCAAATCTAGAATGTCATAATTGAACCACTCTTTCATTCTAGGCTCTGACCTGATTGGAGGTTTTGCTGATTTCTCTTCTTCTGCAGCTGCAGCCACTCTTCCATCATCAGCTGGTATGTTTATATAACCTCTTAACACACTATCAGGTCAAAAATTCAACCTGGAACTCTTTTATTATTTTTACATCTTCTTACTACAACATACACTACTGTTCAAAAGTTTGGGTCAGTAAAACATTATTAGTTTTATTCAGCATGGCCTAATTAAATTGATAAAAAGTGACTGTAAAAACTTTTCATATGATTTCTATTTCAAATAAATGCTGTTCTTTTGAACTTTCTATTCATCAAATAAATCTGACAAAAAAAGTATGGTTTTACACCAAAATAATGTTTTCAACTTTGATAATACCGTAATAAGAAATAATTCTTGAGCAGCAAATCAGCTTAATTGAATCATTTCTGAAAGATCATGTGACACTGAAGACTGGAGTAATGATGCTAAAAATTCAGCTTTGCATCACAGGAATAAATTGCATTTTAAAATATATTCAAATTAAAAATTATTATTGTAATAATATTTCACAAGTTTACTGTTTCACTGTATTTTTTGGATCAGATAAACGCAGCGGTGAGCATGAGACTTTTTTTTTTTTAAGTAAAAATTGTTTTACCAACCCCAAACATTTGAATGGTATTTTCTAAACTGACTACCAGTAGTCTGTGTGTTTCTTAAATGACAAGTCAGTTAATTGGTCTCAAGAAAACTGTCAAATTAGGCAGGTTTTGGGTTCACATGACCCCAATCAAACATGTTTCACAAGACAGAAACAGCTGGACATAGTGGAACTGAATGGAACTGAGCACTGAGGTCTTGTGACATACTTTTAAAAGTTAGACTATCTTAAACTTAAGATATCCCAAGTTTCCAACTTAAAAATATGCTATGTCCAAAGATATCCGTCTGAACGTGCATAGCTTTAACAGTAGTGCTTTAAAGGGGATGAATTTAAATGCATAACTACTCGGTGAAGGTTTTAATGTGCAAACTGTCTAGCACAATATTTAAAGCACCCTTACTAATAATATCAGAACTAGTAACCAGAAAATCTGGATTACATTTGTAGAACTTGGTTATTGAATAGTGGACCATCATGACTGTAACCATAATGCTATTTAAAAGATACCCCAACAGAAAAAGTTTTTTTTAATACTTTAAGTAAGTTTTTTTTTTTTCTACTTCAACTCGCATGTTAAAATGAAAGCCTGTAGGGAGTACAACTTGAAAGACACAAAGTGGCGATATGTGTGTGTTTTTCATATGATTATTTAAATATAGTTCTGGGAATATAACAGAAGGCTGTTTTTTTCTTCTTCTGCTGGACCAGAGTTTGCCATCCTCAGCTGCCTGTTTATGAAATACTCCAAGCAGAAAGCTCTTAAATAGTGAAAGGAGGAGGCAGCCATATGGTGGGCTGCTGTGCTAAAAGCTAATGAGCAAAGACACATTTCAGCTCTTGTTGGGTGTGACACATTACCCTCTGCATTTCTGGGACAGAGCTGAAGTGACTGAGAGTCTGAGATTCGTTTGATGTTCATGCATCTTCAGTGCCCCGTTCATTTCATTACTGGTTCTCTTACATTTCTCTATATTTTTGTGTTGCTCATTTGCATGCAAGTCCTCTGTTTTATTTGCTAGATGATAAAGCCTGATGTGAAGCACTATTTTGGATTTTGTGCAGTTAAAGGCACAAATATGCCTTTTGATCAAAAAGCTTCAGAACTATTACAGCTTCCTCCTGTGATACTTGAGCTCTCTATAATATTTGTGCTCCTCTTCGCACCATTTTATCAGATACTTTTGTGTTTCCTCAGCCCCAGCGCCTAGTGGAAATGGAGACTTTGGGGATTGGAGCGCTTTTCCTGCAGCCCAACCAGCCGTCCCGACCGTCCCGGCAGCCCAGCCTGTCAACTCTTTAGGAATAGACCTTTTCTCAGGTCTGCAGGTGGCCCCTGCTCCTGCATCCATGGCACCCTCCTCTGACCTTTTTGACCTAATGGGCTCCTCCCAGACCACTAACTTCAGCACCTCCCAAAGCATGAACTTCTCCATGACCACCTCTCAGACCATTGGCATGCCAACGTCCAAATCACAGGTGCCTGCTGGCTTTGAGATTTCCCTCAATGTATCTATCTATATAATATGAAGAAAGAGTACTTGCTACATCATATAGTCATGATCTTTTAGTTCAGGACTCCATGAAATGCTTTAAAGAGCACAGTTTTCTTGTTTTTGTTATTTTTTTATTGAAGCTCCAGTTGAGCTTGTTAAATTTTTTTTAATAGTAAGTAGCTTTTAGTTTACATCAACAAAACTATGATTTGCTACTCGCTATTGGGTTGCAGGTGGTACTTACAATTTAATTTTATTGGATGACAAATGACATTACGCCCTTGCATTCAAGATGAGTCATAAGTATTTTTGGTTCATTTTCTGAGAAGAGAAAAATGATACATTACTGTTCAAATGTTTGGGGTTAGTTATATATATATATTTAGTTAAATGTATCATGGTTCCCACAAAAATATTAAGCTGTTTTCAACATTGATAATAATTAAAACTTGAGCAGAAAATCAGCATATTAGAATGATTTCTGAAGGATCAAGTGACATTGAAGACTGGAGTAATGATGCTGAAAATCCAGCTTTGCCATCTCAGGAATAAATAACATTTAAAAATGTATTCGAATAGAATACAGTTCTTTTAAATTGTAATAATATATTAAAATTTTACTGTTTTTGATCAAATAAATGCAGCCTGGTTGAGCAGAAGATACCTCTTTCCAAAACATCTTACAGACCCCAAACTTTTGAATGGTAGTTTACATTTTAAATGTGTATATTGACTGGAAGTTTATTTAGTCAAATTTTAGGAGTACAAAAATTGCCTCGGTGCTAATAGACTAATGAAGCCCCACACAAATAATACATATAAGCCATAAAACGTTTGATTAGGCAGAGTCATTGTATACATATTTTTTGCCTAACTTACAAATCTGTACCTATGCATTTTATTAGGTATCACACCCAATTTAATAGACTTTGACTTTCCGTCTCTCAACGTTATGTTTACAGCATAAAGAATCAAGATGAAACCTAGTTATGTAGAGCCTGTATTGCACATAGATGTGGTTTTCATTCAGATCCCCCATCTGTGGAGTACTTAATGCAGCTCATCTAAGTGGAACTGCACACTAAACACTATTTACGCAAGAAAAGACAATTCTGGCCGAGGTTCAGAGCCAGCGGTTTAGAGAGCAGGCAACATGAAAGTGAAACGAGCTAGGGTTAACACGCAGCATCGGCACAATTTTCCACCCACCCCCTCCTCATTACCCATCAACCCCGGTTCCCTTGGGAAACCCATCACAGAGAATGGCAGAATGAGGAGGAACAAGTTTAAGTCAGAAAACCATTAAATTGAAACAAAAGCCTTGCACAAAGATAATATTTGCATGCTAAAAGCCTGACCTACTTTAAAATGGCAAGTTTTGTTTGGCTAAAGAAAAAAGCATCCCCCCCCCCACCACCACCATATAATTAGAGGGACTTGAGATGCATTTTAACATGCTGAAATAATTTTAGGGGAAGACAATGCCTCTCAACCAGCATTTCTGTCTTGTATAGCTCAAGAGTCTTGATAACCCTGAAAGACCACAGTGCAATGTTCTAGAGTATTAAAACTGCCTTTCATCTTCTCTGACTTGTGTCATTCTGCCATTGGCAAACATTCATGGCCATCAGAGAATTTTAATTACCATGCTTGAATTGCAGCAGAACAGTATCATCTCAACAAAATCAGAAGAAACATTGTGTTTGATCATATGGGTGCTGTCATAAATGGTTTGTCCTAAAACTGACTGACTTTTCTTTTGGTCTTTGCAGCCACTGCAGACTATGGGGGGCCCATTGATGCCCCAGCAACCGATGGCCCAGAAGCCCAATCCCAAAGTGTCTGTGCCCGCCACCTGGTCCAACTCTAATGTAGACATAAGCTTGGACTTCCTTGGCCCTGGCATGCAGCCACCCAAACCTTCTCAACCCACACTCAACATGATGCAGCATGGTAAGCATATATACCTGGGCCACTCCTGAAGGGCCACTGTCCAGCAGAGTTCAACTCCAACCCAAATTAAACAGACCTGATCCAGCTAAACATGGCATGATCTTACTAGGCATACTAGAAACTTCCAGGCAGGTTTGTTGGTGCAAGTTGGGAGCTAAACTCTGCAGGACAGTGGCCCTCCAGGACTGCGTTTGGACACTCCTGATATAGACACTAATGTTGAGTGTTTGGGAAAGGACTGAATCTGGAGTTCAGTAAAATAAATGAGCTCAAAAAAGTAAAAACATTAGGAGTCTGTATGGGATGAGAAAGCAATGATATATAAAAACTAGAATGAGACAAAGATAGCAATCTGCCATGTTTATTTTCTCATTCTTTTTGTTCTGTTTTTCCCCTTTAGGTTTTAAAAGGTGCTATATAAATAAAGCTTTATGCTATAAAAATGAAATGTAGGAATTTTTTTTATCAGAATCAAGAACATTACTGTTAGTTTGAAACCTTATGACATTTTCAAATAATGTTCACATTTTTCCAAATAAGATTTAAAAAATCGTACATAGTAGCAATGACAGTACCGGTAAATACATTTAATAATGTTACACAAATGTTCGATTTTAAATAAATGCTGTTTTGTTTTACTTTTTATTCAAGAAAGAATCCTGACAAAAATCAGTTTTTACAAAAATATTAAGCAGTAATATTAAATTAATATTCATATTAAATAAAAAACTGTTTTCGACATTGATAATAATATTTGTTATTACTGTATTTTTGATCAAATAAATGCAACCTTTGTCAGCATAAGAGACTTCTTTCAAAACCATTTTTAAAAATCGTACTGTTCCAAAACATTTGAACGGTTGTGTATTTGAAAAAAACAAAAAAAAAACACATAACACATTTAATCAGTTTGACATTTTATACACCAAAAACAATTGAGGAGCTAAAATAAAAAGATTCTGATTATTTTAATGGATTGTCAGCCCATATTTTATTTAGCATTTTTCTGTATCCTACAATAGGAGTTCCGACTCCTGTCAATATGATGACTCAGGGCTTTGCTGGAATGAACCTGGGCATGCAGGCTGCCACTACAATGGTCAGATCGCCCACCAACACCATGATGGGAGGACTGAACATGGGCATGCAGCCTGGCATGACCGGTAATGCCATGTCCATACCACCCATGGGAGGGATGCCAGTCAATCAGGGCATGATGGGAATGAATATGAACATGGGTATGTCTACAGCTGCCATGGGGATGCCAGGAAGCATGGGTACGGGAATGGGGATGAACCCTGCCATGGGACCGCCTAAACAAGATGCCTTTGCAGATTTTGCCAACTTTGGGAAATAAATTGCAAAGTACTAAGTGAACAATCTTTCAGGAGATGTGACCATGAAGAAGCTATGAAGAGCTAGAAGACAAAGACTACTTGAAAGATGTCAAATAAAGCCTCACAGGAAATGTTTGTTCAAATGATGCTGATGTTCAACTGGATGATTATATTATTTTCGATGTTCTTCTGATCAGCTGTACCAAGGAGCCCTGTTGAGGGTGGCTGGTTTGTTCTGAGAATCATTTCAGTCATTGCACACACACACACTCACGCACGTCCCACGTTTCCATGGCGTCGGGATACCGCTTTAAGGAATGTGATGATAGTGAATGACTCTGATTGACCTTATCTTATTATATAGCTTGTTAATTTAACCCAGGAAATATTTGGGTTTCTAATGCTGTAGACAAATCCTAATAATCAATTCTGGCCTTTCCTCTACTCTGCCTTAAGATGATAACCTGTAAATATTTTTGCGCGCAGACAATAAGTTATTGAGTTCCATGATTAACGAATTATGTCGGTGAGGGTTTTTGTATGGAGTAAAGCTTGTGATCACTTTGCCATTTTGTATTTGATTTTAACCATTTTCTGAAGATAAATGAAGTACTCTAACATCAAGATGATAGAATTACAACTCCAAATCGAAACCTTTGTGGCCTTAAATAGTAAATGTGTAATCTGATCTACTTTGCATCTTTATGAAAATGCAGAATCTGTCGTTAGAACACATGGTGCCTGTCAGCCTTCCTAAAAGCATTCTTTAGACAATATGAAAAGTACAGTATTTATTAAAGGTACTGTTCGAGCAGATACATATACAGTGGTGTACATATATGCACACACTTTTTTTTTATGTTTATGTTTTTGCATGGTTAATTTATAAGGAAGAGTTTGGGTAACTAAAGGATATATATCTGAACCTGATATGGGTTCGTATTTTTGTGCAGGTCTGCTCATGCTGAGTGTAGGGTGAGGCCCTGGTAGCACTGAGTTGGATGCTGTATCCAGAGGACCATCACTGTATTGTCAATATCATCTGTTTCTGTCCAGTGTCTGCTGACGCTAACCGAGCCCCTCTCTTCCATTCTGAGGCGTTTTACTAGCAGAATGACCAAATTCTTCCTTTCTTGTTTCTTTTGTCCTCCTGACCGGTTGGTTTAGTTTTTTTGTAGTCAGGTCTGTTTGGTTGGGGAGTGTTACTGGAAACACTATGTTTATGCAAATCTACAGCAAGCAACAAAAAACAAAATCTTTCTTCCACTGAGAATGTTTAATGTTTTCGATTTCATACAATGACTTGATTGTACTTATGATCTTTTATGAATGACAATAAAGAGTTGATTTCCATTTTCATTGTTATGCTTGTTTTTATCCCCTAATGAATCTCATGTCTTAATAGTCTGTTCTTGGAGTCCTCCTAGGACCTGACTTCAAATGTTAACTTTGCATGCATTAATAGGATGAAAGCAGTACCGCCACATGTCCCATTTCACTGGATCCTTTTCCAGTGAACTTTTTAATTGGCATTAAATGAAAAAGTCACATTTGACTAATAAGGAACTTGATCTTAATGAAGGACAAGGAAACTGGCTACAGTTCCAGTGTCTGTATATATTTTTAAATGATTCTGTATCGTAACATTATTTTCTGTATGTACTTCAGTCATATCTACTTTCCATCTGAAAACATGTTCCCCTATGGTGATTTTATGAATATGCAAGAAAATGTTGGACTTTTCCTCATAAATATTGAGTGGTTAAAGACACTGAGATTTTCATGGCTTGATTAGTTGTATTAAGAAATCTAGAACATCAAGTGTTATAAAGCATAACATGATATAAAGCATTGTAAATGTACATGTAACTAAGTAAAGTCACAAGGAACTCTAAGATTCAAATAAAGTGAAGAGAAAGTGTTTTTATACTTTCATGATGTGAGTAATGTAAGGATAAAATATGCAGAAAGGGAAAATACCATTCAAACATGTCAAGACAAAAAGCCTTGAGTGCCACATGCAATTTCCAACCTCAAAAAGCTCAATTAACCCATTTATACTATTTTACGAAATCCATGGAGAAATACAACCGCAATTTTTTACACTATAAGAGATAAATGTCAAATAGAAGTCTTACAGTTTGACATTAAAATAAGAGTGTATTGACGGGCCTAGAGTTTTAGTGAGATTGATAAATTACTTTCATTTTAACTGAGCAGTGAAATGAATATCAGTAAGCATTTGTTAAATATATTTCCATTTCCCCCTTGATAATTTAACAAAAATATGCAATGTCAACGCTTACAACGAATCAGTGTCTTGCTACCCCCTAGTGGTCATTCAAAGCAAAAACAGTGTGTTGAGTATGTGATATCAGCTCATAAACCAACCAAAATTAAAGAGTTTTTTTACTCTACATTTTAACATTCTATTCACCAGTTGATATATCAATATGATACACTCATATTATGAAACATTTCATGGAGTAAAAAAAAAAAAGTAAACATATTTCATAAGGACAGTATTTAGTCCTGTTGTACATTAACAAGAAGAATGTTTTCTCCTCGTATAAAAAGCTGATTGACATGACGCGTGTGCACTTTCCCATACTTCACTTTAGGCTTGCTTTCAGATTGTTGTGTCACTTTTGATGTACTCCTGTCTTTCTCAGAGAGTTCAGATCTTTCCTGGGTATGTTTGGGGTCGGTTCTCCTGGTTTGGTCTCGGAGTTGAGATGAACTACTGTGTGGGTCTGGCTTTAAGAGGTTATCTCCTCCTTTCCTCTCAACCGCATTGAGGGCCACAGTCTCTTGAACTTTCAGTTTTTCAAATAGCTGTAATAGAAAATGTAATTACATTTATAAACAATATAACTATATTAAAGACTGTAAACATACAGTATAAACCACAGTATAATAAAAACATTCAAATAAATTACCCTTGTGACAGTAAGTGCTTTCTCGTGATAAAGAGCTTGTCCCAAAAGGGGCTCCCTGTATGTTTCATCCACATCCACCATCGCCTGGCACCAAAAGAATCCGGAGGATTAAAAAAAAAATGGGGTTAACATTTATTAGTAATGATAATAATAAGTAAACGTGCTTTAATACTTACCAGGTTCCAGAACTTATCAAATGCCACCACAAAGCCAGAACACACTCCCCGGAGCCCTTTAAAGGTCCGGATGTGAACTTTGACTCTGATTTTCTCCTGGACGCACCTATTGAGCTCTCCTAATGGACTGCCTGTGTGCACTGCAAAGATAGAAACAACCTAGTGAGCTACCTACCCCAGACAGCACTAAGAATAACTCACCTAGCACTTTTGGTTGAGAATCCACAGTTTAGTGTTTACTGTTGTCTTCTAACATAGCCAGTGCAGAGAGAAACGTACGTGGCATTCTGGTAAGCACATTTTTGGCCGCTTTTCGCTGTCGTCGAGGCGGTCGCTTGACTCCGCTTCCCTCTCCCTCCTCCTCCTCAACCGGGTTGTTCACCATGAGTTTCTTCAGCCTCTCTATCCTCTCCGGGTCTGCTTTACCTTTCTGTGCTTTTCGGAGTCTTTTCTCCACATTTTCGGGTTTCGCTCGGCCTCGACCGCCTTTCATATAGCTCTCATATTCCGCTATGTTATTAAAGCACTTGATATTAGGGTAAGGCAACGGCACTTTTGGGGAATACAGAGCGAGTAAGGGGTCAAACTTATCCGAACTGATATCCAACTTTGTTTCGACAACATCTTCGCCCCTCTCTAGCTTTTGGCCGGAGGTCTCGATAGTGGTTTGCTGTTCAGATGTTTGGGAAGGTGCTGAACAGCGCTCACTTTCCGACTCTCTTTCACTCTCCTCCATTTTTGAATGAGCGGCAGAGACTGTCGGAGAATCATGGGTAACTTATCAGTGTGTGAAGCTACCGACGAAAACCATCGATGACGTATAGGTTTCCTGTAATAGTAAAGACTAATAGTCATAGTTATACTAATATATTAGTAAAATAATTTTACTGGTGAAAGAATTATAGTTAAAGCTAAAGTTTATAGTTAAAACAAAAAACATTAAATAATGTATATACTTAAAATAAAATAAATGTTAACTGAAAAAAAATAAATAATAATATATATATATATATATATATATATATATATATATATATATATATATATATATATATATATATATATATATTATACTTGTTTTATTTAAGCTATAGTTGGCAAGGCAACATTTCTCATTTTTATTTAGTTTAATATGTACTAAATAACTAAAACGGAAATAAAAATGAATTAAAACTATATAGATATATTTAAAAAAACAATCACTAATAAAATGACTAAACCACAACAACATTACTAAAAATGTAAACATTTAAATAAAATAAAAAAAAGAAATTATTTAAATACTAATTCTAAATACTAAAATTACTAAGATTAATACAAACTATAGTAACTCAAAGAAACTAAAATAAGACTGATTTGTACGTGATATGTTATTTTTTTTTTCCTCCTATGGGCATCTTTCGTCTTCCTCCTCGTCAGTAGGTGGCAGAGCACACTTGTACATACAAGCTGAACATACTACATGTAGAAGTGTGTGTTCGTCATGTATTGTCCTAAAGGAAAACACTCCCGTATCGCATATACGTTTTAAAAATTCACACATTGGTCTTCACTTACAGAGAATCAATAAACCACTGGTTGTCCTCTTGGCTAGAAGATATTTTAAGGATATGTTTCACGCTTTCGATGTTATATTACGGTGCTCCGGAGAAGGTTTGCTGTAACGTTACTAAC
The DNA here is from genome assembly GCF_949152265.1 of Phoxinus phoxinus. Taxonomy (NCBI): domain Eukaryota; kingdom Metazoa; phylum Chordata; class Actinopteri; order Cypriniformes; family Leuciscidae; genus Phoxinus; species Phoxinus phoxinus. The sequence continues at coordinate 21,085,772 of NC_136887.1, forward strand.
CCATCATAGAAAGATGTTGTGTAAAGAAGAATACTCGAAGATTATGAATTAGTTTGTATTCCTTAAGGATTGAAGTATATACATTTACTGGCATGGATTAGTGAACAACTGTTGATATCAAGAATGTCAGTGGATCAATAAACCAAACATGGTGGGTCAAAGCAGCAGATGTTAAAGCGGACGTGGGGACTTTGTCATTACTCTGGACATTTCTGTAAGAAACATTTCATCTTAACAAGAAGTATATGCTAATTTTATGAATTTTATTATATTATAATGAATATTTCAAGATATTTTATCGATATATACACTGCATAAACTGCTTACTAACAATATAATGCATCTTCTGGAGAATAACATTAATGAATACTATTTTTACTAGGTTGTCAGTAGGAATGGAGTTCCCAGAACATGGTCAGCAGCTCTTGGCCAGCCTGCGCTCTCAGCGTCTGCAAGGTTTCCTATGTGACTGCACCGTGCAGGTTGGCCCGACTCGTTTCGGAGCCCACCGTGCCGTGTTGGCCTCTTTCTCCCCTTTCTTCCATATGTTTTACTCAGATCAGTCAATAGGAAATACCAGCACAGTCAACGGAGGGCCACAGAGAGACACAGTCACTATTAATGGAGATATCGTGACCCCTCAAGCCTTTGGACTCCTTCTTGATTTCATGTATGAAGGAGTACTGCAATTAGTAACCCACCCCCCTCCTGAGGACGTGCTCGCCGCAGCCAGCTTCTTACATATGAATGATGTGGTGCGAGTTTGTAAGAGAAGACTTCAGGGCCGAGGATTGGCTGAGGCAGATAGCACAAGAGTAGAAGTTGGAGCAAATGAGTCTGCTAAACCTGGAGGGCTGAATGGCTCTCCTAGAAAAGAATTACCTGGTGCAGAAACAGGAAGAGATGGAGGACTAGAACATTGTAATCAGTCGAGCCAACACATGCCACTTTATATCAATACCAAGACTGAAACACAAGCAGGGATGGCTAACCTCCTAACACACAGTGTGGAGAGGTCCGAGATGGCAGACACCACCCAACCAGGAATGGACTCGCTACCAGCTGTTAGTAATTCTTGTTCAGGACCATCCACATATCGTTCATCGCCTAGACCTGACAAAACAAGAATATCGGCACGGTCTGCTAGCCTTGAGTCTGCACTTTCAAGTCCGTGTAGTACAACAGAACTAATTCAGATAGAGACTCAACCTGTTGTAGCCACTGCCGTAGCTCTGAACAGGGTGGACAACACCAGCGCTGCCCAAGAACATGAACCTAGTGTTTACATGCCGACTCAAATACTAAAACCCCAAGTCCAGAATAAAAGTTCTGGGAATCCAGGGTCATCACAGCACATTCAGAGCCAAAACGAAAGGAGACATGAGAACACTTCGTCCAATACAAGTAGCATGCAAAATAAGCGTAAGCTTTCACAAACTCCTTTTAGGGGAGGAAGTCTTTCACAAACTTCAGGGGAGGAAAATGAAGAGAGCTTCGGAGTGAAAGTAGAGGCCATTGTGATTTCTGATGAAGAGTCTGATGACACAGATGAGACGGTGGTCATGGATAATGGCCCAAGAATAAATGAAGATTTAGACGATGTTGACGATTATGACGACAGCAACCATGATGTCGAGGAGCTCACTGATACTCAATTTATAACAGCACACCCATTAATTCATCTTCCCCATCAAGAACCCCTTTCTTTCCCTCCTTCACCGCAAGGTCCAAATCCTTCTGCAGCCGAAACCGCTGGCTTGCAGTCATCCCTTTTTCCTGCTAATTCCCACCCGGAGCAACAGACCATGTACCTCGAGGATTTTCACGACTCTCTTGGGAGTTACATGGAGGATGTGCCTACTTGTATCACTTGCGGAAAGACCTTTTCCTGTGCTTACACCCTGAGGAGACACGCCATTGTGCACACCAGGGAACGGCCGTATGAGTGCAGCTACTGTTACCGCAGTTACACACAGTCTGGAGACTTGTACAGGCACATCAGAAAGGCACATGATCACGACCTGCCAGTCAAACGCAGCAGAGTTGAGTCGGACCCTCCACTATCACCACCTCCTCCTCCTCCTCCACCTCCTCCTCCTCCTCCTCCTCCACTTCCTCCTCCTCCCCAGACGTAGTCATTGATTGTGGTCCAATCTTCTTAACTGGTCATTTAGAAAATTACACAAAATCCTGCTGAAGGCTTTTGCAAATGTCACAAAAACATAAATTGCCACGTTATACATTTGTGGCTCATCCCCCAAAACAGTAAACGCTTTGGAAAGGAATCCACCTGACTGCTTCCATGACATATACAAACAGAACCAATGTAACAAAAACCATAAGGTTTTTGTTGTTAATTCACTAGTTATACATGTCCTTGATATTTGTATTGTTGCACAACCTGGTTTTTATCTTCATTGGTAAATTGTTTTTATAAAAAGAAAAGTAAATTCGACTTGACCAAGATTGGTTCCAGCACACAGTCTTAGTATATTGAAATTATGTTAATTAATTGCCATTCATGATGGCGTTTTGCATTTAAAATGTTATGTTTTTGTCTCTTACGGCGTACTGTTGATGGTATATCAAGAAATAAGCATTAAAGTCCCCCTATTATGCTTTTCAAATATAACTTATTAATTCCAGTTTCACTTCCTGTTATATACCTAACAATGTAACATATTTTGCATAATGCCAGCCTATGGTCTTCATTGACTGCCTGTGAACAACATCTACTTTGTCCTGCCCTCCAACACTGTAGTTGTAGCTGAGGCCTGGAAAAGTTTGGTTCGTGTTGTCGACATATCAAGAAGACACTGCAAGTCCACTTTACATGCACATCAAAAGGATCACGCAGTCACAACAGACTGGGCCGTCTGGCCAATCAGAGCAGAGTAGACTGAATCTTTGATCAAACCATTTTCAGACTCTTTGAGAAATTAGGTAATATGCAACGCATATTATAAGAAAATAGTTTTTTGACCTTGGATGCATGTAAATCTATTGTAGGAGACCTCCAAAACAAATTAGGAACCTTTAAAATAGCATAATAGGGGCACTTTGAAATCCATTAAAGCAGATAAATCTCATTACAAGGAAGAGTTTTTCTCTGTATGTGTTTGTGCATTTTTGTGTGAGAGTAAAAGATGGTGAAACATTTCTTACAGGTACTATAAATTAAAACCAGCTTTCAGTGTTTTTGGGATTGGTCCATTTATTTGTTGTAAAAAATTTATAGAATTACATTACCATTCAAAAGTTTGGTGTCAGTAAAAAATATATATTTTAAATATTTTTTTTTTAGTCATGAAGGTCTCTTTAAATTGCTCAAAAGTGACAGTAAAAACATTTATAATGTAACAATTTGCAATATTAACAAATTGTTTCCTTTTTAAATTTTTGTTCATCATAGAATCCTGAAACAATTTATGTTTTCTACAAAGCGGGACAAATGTTTACAACATTGATAGTAATGTTTCTTAAGCACCAAATCAGAATATCAGAATGATTTCTAAAGGATCATGTGACTGAAGACTGTAGAGTAAGGATGCTGAATTTTCAGCTTTGCCATAACAGGAATAAATTACATTTTAAAATAAAACAGTTCTTTTAAATTGTAATATTTCACAATGTTACTGTTTTTTAATGTATTTTTTATTTTAAAAAATGCCTTAGTGAGCATAAGATACTTTCATCAGAAATGTTCTTTTCAACCGGTAGGGTGTATCAGATCAAAACGTATCAGTTACTGATAAATAATGGGCAAATATATGGCAAAGTAAAGGTTTGCACAAGGTAAACAATAAAAACAAAATTTTAATAGTTAGTCATATTACATTGTGACATTCATACTTCACTATCAGTTTGGTAAAATGGTGGTCAATACCACAGCCCAGCGAGTTAGTTGTTCTGACTTCCAGCAAAGAATCATTTTCACATTTGTTTAACTGTAACAATGTACTTGAGAAGAAGCAGGTATCCACAATAAAAAAAATGTCCATTATCATTCGTCTACTGGTCTGTGCATCTGTAGAAAGAAGTATTGATTTAGAAGTTAATATTTTAGAGATTTTAATTCAATTGAGAGAAAATGGTTTTTAGTCCATCAGATTCTAATTATTAAGTATCAAGAGTTACTCACCGCTTCTGCGAGCTGAGGCCATGCCATAGCCATCACAACTCCATCATCAGATGTGGGAGGTGTCTCCAAGTTCCAGTATGAGAAATTATGAAACACTGAAGAAACTTTAACTATTCTGTCCTAAAAGCAAATGCCAAAACAATTTCTGTTAATAATCTGTTATTTAGTAGTTCATATTTGTGAATTCCAAAGAAAAGTGCAGGTCAGGTCACCTCTTGGTCGGACGCAGGCTTTTGGACCTCTTTCAGCACTAGTCCTGTGTATCCTTGTGGACAATGCAATTCCTGACCCTTCAGCCCTCGACCTCTGAATGACACTGTTGTTTCTGCAAAACATAATGTCATTTTTATTGGGTGGAGAGCTTTAATGCGTTTCATTCTCGAACCGTGCACTGGTATTTGACTAACCGTGTTTGCGTTCCTTCACAGTGGGATTAAAGAACTTGAAGACTTCAGCAGGTCCATCATGCTCTATTTCACAAGGTAACAGGTGGATCTGTGGTTTGTCAGCTTGCTTGAGGGAATCAAGCCGGATAGACGTAACACAACTGTTCACTGACATCTAGTAAAACAAAGTGTGTTAGGCACAGGTGACAAGGATTGAACGGTCTTATATAAAGAGACCAGGGCAATTGTAACTGGAAGGTTACTATGTTGTCAGGACAAGGGTATTTTCTTTCATTTTTGGGAGGCCAAGTTGTCAGACGTGTTTTAAATTTATATAATGTGTTATTAAAAAAATGTGTTGGCCATTACAATGGTTTGTTATTGTTGTAACGTTAGTTACCTAACATTTTACATTAGGACAGTCGTTTCATTGACTGTTGTGTTTGTGTTTCATACTTTGCTGAAAAGCCTATTAAAAGCTGTTCAATGACAAGCCAGGTTCCATTATAACAATTTTCCGTTATACCTTTAACATTCCTATTTTGAGTATTTTGCTCGAAATGAGAATACATTAAATGCCAGGGGAAGAAGGAGTCCTATTAATTATGAATAATGTACAGTTTTATTATTATTAAAAGCCGTTTATATCAATGTTGCCCGAACTAACCCTCTGTACACCTATAAAAAAGATAATGGTGAAAACGGATATATAATTACATTTCCTACATCTATAACTTCTGTTTGCAGATATCTTACCGTGCTCGCTTCCCACAATGTTTATAAAGTGTCACGTGGGAAAGATGCGTTTACTGTGATTGGACGGGCTGCATTTCTTCGTCACCAGACGGATGTTTTTCGCGGTAAAATCTAAAGGATTGTGCCATCTACCGTTTCGGTGGTGTAACGTTAGTCAGATGATGACTTGAAAGAGCATTATTTAATAACTTTTACAATTACAACGCATATAAAACAATCCAAAAGAGAGAAACAGATACACGACAAAACTTTTAATAACCTCTGTTAAATCACATCATATGCACCATTTGTTTTCCAAGTTATCTACAAGTGCAACACTCATAATGTTCCTACTAGGAACTCACAACCGACTAGGAACGACATTTCTTTAAGGCGAACGTGTGTCCTTAGGTTAAAATAGTACGGGTTTGATGAACCCTCAAATGAGTTTGGTAGATAATTAATTAGATAATATATTTTGATCGTTTTTTCTAACGCATCCTGTGGAAAATGTTTGTAATTCCGTGTTTAAAAGTGCCGCAACGTCATGCACAACTGTACAGGTAGGCACCGAACAAATGTTGCTCTCTGTGGCATATTTTCCATGGTTTTATTATAGTAAAAGTGTAGTAACCATGTTTTTTTGGCGGATTTATTACTATTTGTTTTACTACAGTTTACTACAAATACCATGTTATATTATTGTTAGTTTAGCAGTTATACGTTTCTGTGTCTATTTTGATATCTTGCTGGTGTATTAACATGCATTTTTCAGAAAATACCTACTGTCACAAGGTGTTCTGGACCGCATGTACTGTGCACAGAAACACTCAGATGGGACTGTAACCCTTCCAGTCGTAGCATCTGTTCTGGCACAGCTTGATCTGGTGGCACTAAAGGAACATGTTGCACAGGACGGCTTTTGTGAAATTGTTGATATCCAGGTACAAGCACTGACAGTTATTTAAAAGATGTTTGCACCCAAGTCACTGAACATGAACATCTGAACATCTGTATTCTGTATACCTGCTTTTTTTTAGGCTCCTCCATTATCAAAGAAGGAGAAAGTTAAATCTTTCCATAAGAGGCTTGCAGACACTGCACAGTCCTTGCTGGTTTCTAAAGGAAAAACATGGAGTGAGGATCTGGAGAGAGACATTCCTAGCCGATGGCAATGCCACGGAGATCTTGTCCTGTTTAGTGAAGGCTGCTTCTCTAATGCAATATGGAAAGAAATTGGTAGGTGACCCTCTGAAGGTCCAGTTTTTATATATAAAATTATTAGATTGTATACCCTCTATTAACATTTAATTTATCCTAGAATTATATTTTATAGCAATAAACTAAAATGTCTGATTACATGCAAAATATTTTCAAATATGTTCTTACTTTTTATTTGTTTTAGGATCTGAATTCTGGACTGCTGTTGCCCTGACGCTGGGAGTCAAACGTTTAGCACAAATTAAAAAAATTTCCCATGATGGTTACCGCACACCTATAGTGACAATGCTTTTAGGAGACAGCAGCTATGTGACACACATCGATAACCATGTTAGGTAACCCATAAGTTGCCACGTTATTTTAAGAAATAAATCTCAATTTATTAAATAAATATTCAAATGACTTAATCCGTCTGAAATTTCAGGTACGAGTTTGATGTCACCAAGTGCATGTTCTCTTGTGGGAATATCACAGAGAAGCTCAGAATAGCTTCCTTTAACTGCATTGGAGAGACTGTGGTTGACTTATATGCAGGTAAAAGCAATGCTGTGTGTTTACCATTTCAGAGTTGGAATGTTTTTTATTACCCGAGATGTATGACCATATTTTACTCCATTGTCCAGGGATTGGCTACTTTACTCTTCCATATCTGGTACATGCTAAGGCTGCTCATGTGCATGCCTGTGAATGGAACCCAGATGCAGTGAAGGCTCTTCAAAGAAACCTACAGATCAATGGTGTGTCCGACCGCTGCACTATCCATCGAGGAGACAACAGGCAGGTGAGGAGGATCACAGCTTGTACACTGAGATACAAAAGTGCTGATTGTAATTATCTTAATTGCACCTACTAATATTTCAGATTTTATTGTTGTTGTTGTTGTTGTTGTTGTTGTTGTTGTTGTTGTTGTTGTTGTGGAAGAGAATCTGTTGATTTGGCAATAGACAGTATATCTATTTTTTTTGTCTCATTATGTGAATATTTCCAGATCCACATATCTGGGCAGTTGAATAAATAAACATATTTGCACATCCCTTTTAGCTTCCTTTAAATGATCTTGCTGATCGAGTGAATTTGGGCCTCATACCAAGTTCAGAGGAGGGTTGGCCAGTGGCGTGTCGTCTGCTAAAGAGAGGCACTGGAGGAATACTGCATATTCACCACAATGTCACAACACCTTTGCACCATAAACCACCTGAACATACATCTGCTATAGATGTTGATAAAGACTCTTCCATCCAGAGAGATATGCAAGTACGGACTGCTTGGGCTTCAGACGCAGCCAGACGCATCTGTACACTCTTGTTAGACATCACTGGAAGTGAATGGAAGACAAATATCAAGCACATAGAGCATGTCAAAACATACGCACCACATATCAGTCATGTGGTTCTGGACTTAGAGTGTAAACCTCTCTGATAAACACATCCACTCATGTATAATGTTGTTTTTGTCTAGACCCTCTGTCTGTAATTAGCTCTGGTCAATTTAACCCTCTGATTGCTGATTTGCTTCAATATTTGCAAGAAACCTTCAACATTTATTTGATTTATATGGAATTTCCCCAATACTAATAAATAAATGTATAATATACACTACCATTCAAAGGTTTGGGTTTTGCTAAGATTTTTAATAATAAGTTAAAATAAAGTTTTTATGCTCACCAAGGCTGCACTGATTTGATCACAATACTATATATATATATATATATATTTTTTTTTACTGCATTTTTAAATAATAGTTTTCTATTTTAATATACATTTAAAATGTAATTTATTTGTGTGATCCAAAGCTGAATTTTCTGCAGCCATTACTGCAGTGTACAGTGTCACTTGATCCTTTAGAAATCATTTCTTATTATCAATGTGGAAAACAGTTTTGCTGCTTGATTTTGTTATGGAAACTGCAATTTTTTTTGCAGTTTATTTGACAAATGTAAAATTGAAAGGAAATAGTATTTTTATAACATAGAAATGTTTTGTAACTATCAAAGTCTTTACTGTCACTTTTGTTCAATTTAATGCATCCTTGCTGATTAAGTATCTTAAAAAATGGTAGTGGATGGTAGTGTATGCTTCAGATGGTAGTGTATGCTCTTTCTTTTTCTATCCCAAATCCCACTGAAATATAGGGTTATAATAATATATGTAATACATTGTGATTGTGTGTGTAATAATAAATATGATTTTATTCGTCCTCAAAGTGACTATAAAATGTAATTGAATTTTCCATTGGTTTTAGTGACAGAAAGTGAATGTGAAATGAGTGAATAGTAATACACAGCAACACACTCCACCACACACACACTGATGCATTGATGGGACAATGCACACAATCATATTGATCAAATCAACCAGCAAGTACACACATACATAGACACATGCATAGATTCATCCACTGCAAGCAACAGAAAGACATCCTATCATCTCACCCTGTTTTTGCATTATCAAAATCTTCTGAACAAATTAACACAATGTATTATGTTTGAGCTCCAGTTAATATGTATTTTATGTTGCTTTAGTCCTGGTGTCCATTTTAATAGACATTAAACATTTAAAAAAAAACTGCTTTTTTGCTTAGTGAAAAAAAAAATCAGGTCTGAATGGTTTTAAAATCTTAAAACACTGAAGACCAATAACCTCGCTCACGAATATGTGATTTTTGTCCATGGACTCCACGCTGACGTCTGCGCGCATCGTGGACGCGCACCTGCTGCTTTCTCTGACGCGCAGACAGAGCTGCAGTGACTGAAAACTTTTGTTCCGGGACGCGACGTTTGTTTGGCAAAGCTGGAAGTCAGTGAGCTCGCACGGAGAAGGAAACGAGAGAAAGAGTGTGGAAAAATCCTGCGCCATTGGTAAGTGAAATTTTGAAAGCACGTTTGAAAAGATTTTGCTAGAGATGTTATAGATCTACTTAATATTACAATATAATATTAAGTATTACACTTTTTTGTTTATATTCTACCTTAGATTAACACTTCCCTATACGATAGTTCTTCAGTTGTTGATATTGTCACGAACAATGTTTATTTTATCCTTTCCCCCCAAGATCTTAAAGTGTGGTAGAATTTGTATTTTATTTTCCTACTTGTTTGTTTTAACAAATTTCTGTTTAATATCGGACTCTTTTTACATGTAATTGGGTTATTTAGTTAAGTGAATTTAATGTTATTGTTTGTTGTCCATGTGTTAGATCTGCACAAATCCTTCAGGGCTGCATTTCCCAAAAGCATTGGTTCTACGATGTTTTGGGAAACACAGCCTTGATCTTTATCAGTATGGAGGAAGTTTCCATTAATAGTGGTGCTCACTTTAATCCTCTCTATTTTCCTCAAACATTTAAAGAATGAGGAAAAAGTCATTTGTTTTGGATACAGACCAACCCAGTTGTAATTGAAGGTTATTGAATAAATTTTTCTTTTCTTTTCTCACACTTTTTCTACCAGTTGAGCTCAAAAGGGCTTTTACAAGGCTCTTGGGTGCTTTCGAGTAATAATCATCATAAGTGTCTCATTTAAAAAAGGTTTGCTAAAGATCTCCACCCATGGTTGTGTGTCGTTAAAGGGTGGTAACTCTTGCGATAAGCAGACTGCATGTTGTTTTCCTCTTTTCCTGATGACATTCCAGTGCTTGGGCCCCTTTTCCCACACTCGGTTGGCCTTTAGTTATTTAATCTCAAACAACATAAATTATTATTGTTATTGATTTGCTTTCCATCATTTTACCAGTGACAAATCAAAACAAGGTTCTCATGCTCTTTGGCCATGTCTTCCCACCAGATAATTATTTTCGTAATGTCAGTAAGAACTAGCCTACCATTTTTTTTTGTGCAAAATAAATACATTTGCTTGGCTAAAAAAAAAAAACCCCGTTTTAATAATGTTAATATGCTTGTACTTGATTTATGTGGTAGATACAGGGATAGGAATATCTCTGCTTCCCTGTTGTGATATTGGCTCATTGGTAACCAACTAATTTGCATGTTGAGCTACATGTCACAGTGTGTCCTTGTGCTTGTTTAATTACTCAGCTCCTGCAGAGAGGTGTTGAAGAGCCTCTGACACACTGACAGACACTGCGTGAATGCACTGGGAAAGGTGACTCCCTTTATTTGTCAGTTCTGCCCTGTGTCCAGGTCTCTTCCCTTTTTACAAACAGCAGGGCTTCCTTTATTTGTGTAACACTCTCATTATATATATTAGTCTCTTCTCTTCTTCTTCAAAAAGCAAATGTCCTATTCTCGGTTGGGTGAGCTTCTATCTATTTGCAACACTGGTATGTTCCTTAGTAAATTGTTCCAGGTGGTTCTACAAGTTTCTGTAATTTGCATTTGTGTTGACATAATATATTATGTTGACTTATGCATCCAGAGTCTTTTTTTTACTATTCCTTAGAAGCAGGGCTTGACTCTTGAGGATGGTGCAGAACATGGAGATCAACGTGTCCTTCCTGACCGACTCGGAGCAAGAATTCATACTAGAGGTCCTCCGGCGGGATGAGGAGCTCAGGCGCTTGGAGGATCTGCGTGTGAGGTGAGTGTCACTGTTGCCTCATCAAGAATCAGTCCTGTTCTTGAAATGCAGACTAAAATAAAACTATTCATTTAAAATAGACTGTAATCATTTTTTTTTTTTTAAATAGCAATACATCATTTTCGGGTCTTAAAATATCCACTATTGACTGACTGACTGACTACATAGTGTGTGTGTTTATTTAAATTTTTTCTACAAATCTTTTATTTATTTTTGAACCGTTCAAAAGTTTGTGTCAGTATGAATACTTTTATTCAGCAAGGACATTAAATTGATCAAAGATACAGTAAAGACTTACATTGTTACAACAAATATTTATATCTGAATTAATATAGCTTAACTTTTTTATGTTTATTTAATGTGTACTGCTAGAAAAATAAAATCACATACATCAGAAATTGGAGCCTATTTTGTACCCTATTCATGGAAAGGATGTTGGTCAGGCGAATAATTCTTAATTTGTGTACTCTTAGGAAGCTGAAATCTGAGTTGCTGGAAACCAGAAGAAAGGGTGCGAAGCGTGGCAGTGGGAAATACAGTGAACGCAGCTGTGGCCGCTGCCAAGAGCCCATGGGCCTTCTGACCAGCAACAGTAGCCAATGCAGAGTATGCAAACATCAGGTTTGCAGAAAATGCCTATCAGTTCGACCCAACGGATCTTGGGTGTGCACCGTGTGTGCCAAAGAGATGTGAGTGTGTACCCCATGCCTCCCAGCATCCTTCTCTTTGGCCTCAGTCCATTTAAAAAACCCTGTCATTAAGAAGCACATTAGACTGGAAAATTAGGTCTTTGCTTAATGGAAAACGTTAATGTTCAACAGAAACTCAAGGTTTTTCCCCCTCTCTCTCTCAGAGATCTGAAGATGAGCACCGGAGACTGGTTCTATGACGAGAGGGTTAACCGCTTCTCTGCAGCTCCTGGACACGACTTAGTCCGCGTTTCCCTCAGGAAGAGGCCTCTGAGTGAGTACAGGAAGCAGATGCCAGACATTCGGATAGAGCAATGCGAACCTACTCTTTCTGTTTTTATAAAGGGTGGGAAGTAGATTGTCTTTGTCTGTGTTCACGAAGAGGAAAAGAGAGAGGAATAATTTTCTGGTTTACTTTAAAGAATAGTGGTCGGCAGTGTTTTGAGATTAATCATTATACACCTCTTACTTCCCCATTTTTAAATTTACATCTCTCTGTTTTAGTTAAAAAGAAAGAGACCGCTGGAGAAATGCTGTTAAACAGAGCTGACTTGAATTCCAGCCATGTTGTACCTGTGCCCAAACCAAGACTAAAGGATGTCGCGCTAGCAAATAAGAGGTGTGTTGTCATCAGCACTATTTATACAGTCTCATGTTTCTACTGATCAAACAGTGTAATGTTCTTCTTTTAAATATTTACAATTTCCTAAAAAATATTTACTGTTTTCCAATTATTGTGATAGCACTCTATTAAAGGTCACAGACTATTTCTGTGTTAATTATTCATCCTTATACAAGTACAAACCTGAATGCTGTTTTTTTTTTTTTTGAAACACACACACATTGGGTTTTCATGTTTTATGGGGACTTTCTATAGATAATGATTTTTATATTGTACAGTACATTCTGTCCCCTAAAACACACACACATTGGGTTTTCATGTTTTTTGGGGACTTTCTATAGATAATGATTTTTATATTGTACATTCTGTCCCCTAACTCTAACCTACTCCTAATCACAACCCTCACAGAAAACGTTCTGCATTTTACATTTTCAAAAAAACATCAGCTAGTATGATTCATAAGCTGTTTTCCTCATGGGGACCAAAAAATGTCCCTATACGGTCAAGGATTTAGGATATTGGCATCTTTGTGGCGACAACTTTGTGGGGACAATAAGATCTTCTCATAGATGTTTTCTGTACAAGTCTCCGCAGGCTGTCAAACTCCAATAAGTGCAGTTTTACTTAATGATATTTGGTTACGAGACACACAAAAACAAATGCATGTGATAATATAAATGTCCAACCTGTTTGATTTGAGAACTTATCAGTTAATATATTGTCATATGGATCACTTTTGTGGTGCTTTTAGCATCCTTTTTGGAACTTGACGGTTAGGAAGAAATATGTTTTTGTCTTCTACAGGAAAAATAAAAGCATATCAGTTTGTAATGGTGTTAGGATGAGTAATACGAAAACAAATCTATTTTTATTTGAGAGTGTACTATTCCTCTAGCCTTTTGATCCCAGTATCACAGTGGTTGAGGTGTTTGAATGTGATTGATTAGGATGCCAGCTCTGTCTAGCATCTGTACTTGACCCTGTTTCTTTCTCTCAGCTCATCTCTTGAGGCTTATGAGGGACTTGATGTGCGAGAGCAACAACGTAGCGACACAGAATCAATAGAAAAAGCCAGTCTGGGCAGCAGTCGCACTGAGACTGAATCCTCCCACAGTACCCCCTCAATGCAAAGGTAAGATCTTAGTCAGAGGCACATAGATCCATGACTTGTGATGTAGCAGTGTGATGCAAGCCTCTGATTTGCTTCTAGAAAAGAGGAACCTACAGCCAAGACTAGTCCCACAGGCTCTGCTGTGTCCATCCTGATGGCCCCCAGTAACAGTGACATCCCCTCTACCACTGAGACAGTAAGTGTTTATTCATACTTTACCCAGTTTAGCCATTTACTTTTTCTGTCCTAATTCTGCTTATGTGTCACCTATTCCCATGCATTATCATCCCACCAAAATAAGGCCTCATTAATTTATCACATGAATTCCTGCTCTGACTCTTTGCGTGACGTGGATGGGCTTTTCAAGAAAAGTGTCAGAAGAGTGCACAAACTGTCAGGTAAGGCTATATTTTGAGTATACAATACTTTTCAAAAGTCTGGGGTCAGTTTAAAACAAAAAATAGATTTGAATAAGAATCGAAAGTGACAGCAAAGACAGTTATAATGTTACAAAAGATTTCTATTTTAAATAAAGGCTTACTTACTTTCATCAAACCTGAAAAAATATACTCATGCTGAAAATTCTGCTTGGCCATCACAGGAATAAATTACATTATGGTTATTTTAAATAATAATATTTCACAATATTACAGTTTTAGCTGTATTTATAATTAAATAAACTCAACCTTGGTGAGCATAAGAGACTTCTTTCAAAAACATTACAAAATCTTACTGACCCCAAACTTTTGAATGGTAGTATACATATACATTTATTTTTCCACTCTGGCTTTTAAATGCACAAACACTGTTTTCTCATAGATGTTAAACCAGCCTCCACACTTGATTTACATGAAGATGGAACAGAAAGCGCTGCGCCGTCTATGAGAGATAGAAGCAAGTCCGTTCCTGGCCTTAATGCTGTGAGTTAATGAAGAATAAAGTTCAAACCATTTAAACATTTTGCACTGTATTCTTCTCATCTGCAATATAAAGTGACCTGAATGGCATGCCTGAATTGTTTTATCAGGAGGAGGATGAGGAGGAGGAAGATATTGATAACTTGGTGAATATACACAGGCAGACATTTGGTAAAAGCTTGGGAAGTCTAGGAGGCTCAAGGGTAAACTTATTTTAATTATGAATATTATTTAATTTTTAATATACATTATTAATAATAATTAAACTAATAAACTTGCATTAATTAAGATAAAGTGCCGTTTATTTATAGTTTAAATTTGTCTTATGTACAAACTAAATCAAATGAAATATTAGACACTTGAATGTGCTGGGCAGATTTTTCTTTATTTCTAATTCCACAGACCACTCTTGGCAGTATGATGAGTGTGTACAGTGAAGCAGGAGACTATGACCGTGTGGAAGTGAGTGGAGATATTGTCTTCTCTCTCAGCTACGATGAGTCCAGCCAGAGCCTGTCTATTGTGGTCCATGAATGTAAAGGGCTGGCTTATGCTGATGCAGCAAAAAAGAAGTGCAACCCGTAAGTGGGCCTCCACACAGCCTATGAAGTGATTTCTTAAGAGGGTCTCAGTTCTTTACTGCCTTCCAAGAATACAAATTTTCCACCCATGAATCATTCCACTGGGTTTCCCCATTACAGAGGGAAAATCACTGTTTCGAAGTCTGCTAAACTCCCCCGAATTGGTTGATTCCTTTTTCACAGATACGTCAAGGCTTACCTCCTCCCAGACAAGAGCAAGAAGAAAACTTCCATCAAACATAACATCAACCCCAGTTTTAAGGAAACACTGAAGGTATTGTTTCAATTTCTGTCGGATCGTATTAAAAAAAAAAAAGTATAATTATAAATAGACTAATTCCTAGCAAAACTAAACTCCCTAAAATAAAAAAATTTCATGGCTTGGAACAAGAAATACTATCAGAAACTGATACCACCGAGTAACACTTAAGTCTACAGTATATGTAATGCTTTAATGGCAGGTAATTACAACACTGCACACTAACATCTAGTTTCGAATGGGCTTGATATTGACACAGAAGATAAGTACACTTATCAGGGAGTCACAGCGAGACAAATATTAGTTCTTATACTTGCCTCATTTTAATCTAGAGTAAACAACATGTGCAGTTCACACAAACGGATTAAACAAACTGGCTAAAGCTCCATCATGGTAACCTCTTACTTTAAAAAAAAAACATTTCATCTTGACAAGTTGTCTTGTGCTCGTTTGTGTCAGTATTCCATCAGCCGCACCCAGCTGATGACTCGCACACTACAACTCTCTGTTTGGCACTATGACCGTTTTGGCCGCAATGCCTTTCTGGGTGAGGTGGAGGTACCACTGGATTGCCGTGACATCGACTCGCCAGTTGAAGAGTGTATGGCTCTTAGAGGAAAGGTAATACACTTTTATGGTTGTTTTAATGCCACAGAAATGTCACTGCTCTCAAAATGTTTTGTTTCATATTCCCTTTACATTTTTTTTCCTGTGTGTCTTAATAGGCAGCTGCCCATTTACCATCATCTCCATTCGATCAATACAAAGGAGAGCTGGTGATTTTACTTAAATATGTCACAGCAAATAAGATACATACAGAGGACTCTACTGGAAAAGGTGAGGAAACGCACAGTTAACATATCTATTAAAATATATCTTTAGCTAGTGTTACATAGTAAATTATGCCTCTTTTCTCCAATAAAGGGAAAAAAACCAAACCCGCAGATGTTGCTGAGCTGCATGTGTTGATCAAAGAGGCCAAAAATCTGACAGCAATGAAAGCTGGAGGCACATGTGATTCCTTTGTGAAAGGGTTAGCAAACATCTGTTTAATTCCCTCTATCCCAAAAGGACTTTTGTTTTTGTTTATTTTTGCCAAATAATTCTGCCCCTCAGGTATCTGCTGCCATTAAAGAGCAAGTCTTCCTCAAAGAAGAAGACTCCAGTTGTGAAGAAGACAAAGAACCCAAACTACAACCACACATTTGTGTACAAAGATCTGACTCTGGAGCAGCTGAAGGACATGTGTCTGGAGCTCACTGTCTGGGACAGAGAGACCCTGTCCAGCAACGACTTCCTGGGAGGAGTTCGCCTCAGCTTGGGAGCAGGTAGGAGAATCTGTTGCTTCATATTCCTTGAGTTGAAATCAATACAGAAGCCTTTAACGTTGATTACATTCTTGGATTCACCAACTGCAGACACCAAATTAAGAAGTGTCCCTGTTACAGCATCCATGAGTTGATAATGTATACACTGCCATACAAAAGTCTGCCATAAGAAGTTAATGTTTTTGAAAGAAGGCTCTAATTTTCACTAAGGCTTAATTTATTTGATCAAAAATACTGTAAAAATGAACTCTTTTCTGTTTTAAATGTATTTTAAAATGCAATATTTTTTCCTGTAATCGCAAAGCTGAATTTTCAGCATTGTTACACCATTCTTCAGTTTCACAATATCCTTCAGAAATTATTCTAATATGTTGATTTGGTGCTCAAGAAACTTTTCTTATTCCTATCAATGTTAAAAACGGTTGTGCTGCTTAATATTTTTGTGGACACATGATAATGTTTCTCAGGATTATTGATGAATAGAAAGTTCAAAAGAACAGCATTTATTTAAAATTGAAGTCTTTTGTAACATTATAAATTACGAATTGTAACTTTTGATCAATTGAATGCATCTTTGCTGAATACAAATATTTAAGTAATCTGAAACTGATGTTTGCACAGCGACTGTCACAGAAGCAAATGAAGAGTGGGTGGCAAACTCCACAGGGGAGGAGATCTTGCTGTGGAAAAAGATGATGCAGTACCCTGACTCTTGGGCAGAGGGCACTCTTCCACTGCGCTCATCCATGGGAAAAGCCAAGTAAGGACATTGTGCAACCCCCCCCAAACCATTACCAGGACAGAGGTTTACACATTCCACAACGCTTGTGTGTTTTGGTTACAGCTGTGCATCCCTGTAATATTTTAAAGACTTTTTAGGGCAATGCATCCATTATATTTTAAACATTCAAGGCAGTTCAAAAATAATGATGTGGAAATATGCAATGTGTATATGTTAATTGTATTTATTTCCTATAAAAATTGCAGCTGAATGGGTGTGTTCAAATACAACACAATTTGTATGCAGTTCTTAAAAATGAACCTTTGGACACAGTAAATGTTTTATTTGAATAACACTTTGGTTTTTAATGTGCACTTGATGTATGGTTTCACATATTTTAACACAATGTATTTTAATGACATAATGCTGATTTACTCCGTGAGCACATTATTTTTAGGAGCTACATAGAAATACTTGCATTTAATAAATATTAAATATTTTTAAGAATCCGCATTGTGTGCTGTGCACCGATTATAGATGGTTCAAATTATTTTTCCTCAGAGTGTGTATCTTTTGCAACCTTGCCTGGCAGTTTTCCCACTTGCAGATTAAAACCTGTTCAATCACATTTCCAGCTGTGATTTTTCTATTAATAATGGCTACAATATGTGGTTTCAAATGACTATTTGTCTAGGAAACAGGCTCAGGGGGTGCATGGATCCTGATGTCCAACCGCAATAAGGAAAACTCCCACCCATGCCCCCCCACGTAGATCTGGAGTTGATCGGGCCGAGGTCAGTCACAGAAGTCCCTGTTCATCTCCAGTCTCTCTCGCTCCTCCTCAGTGAGGAGGTACTCCTCTACATACGAGTAGAGCTCATCAGAGGTGGTGGGGTTAACAAAGCGCTCTCGATCCACACCGTATTCATCCAGCAACACCATGGTGAAATAGGCTGTCGAGATATGCAGTGCCTGTCTGTTACATACAAAAAACAAACATTTCGATTAAAACATTTCGATTTAGATTAAAGAATGCATTCATAGTACAGAGCATCAGCAAAATAATTTCCTTCAGTATAGTCACTGTTGATGCAAAACCTTGCCAAAGTGTCTTGTCCAAAACTGTAATGTGGCTTGTATAAAAATAAGAACAGGTCTTGAATAGAAATTAGACTGGCCAATATGTTTCTGCCGGAACATAAAGTCAGCACGAAATCCAGTTTGCACCCCATTTTATTTGACACAGGATATTCAATGACAAAACATATAATGGGATCTTGATTGTATCAACTGGGAATTGACTGGATAGTGTAAATTGCATTGCTATGATCATTTGCCAAAATGTAATTTGTATGGAAATATTACACAGGCCAGAGACGGGACTTGCTGAAGATGGACGCAAGGAGTACCAAGCTCACTGTTTGTGATGCTCGAAATATTGGAAGAAAAATATAAATATTGAATTTGGGGTGGGGGTTTATATGAATGTATCTTCAGAAAAGTTGATGGCATTTTCTTTTCCTCAATCTACACATAATTCTATTAAACTAAGTAGTGTGTATAAGTGCAGCACTGTGTACAGCGGTAACCAAGGAAACACTATCTCTGCTGTTCCATAAGCGCCACCTACTAACAGAGAGAATTAGCATTTTTATTCAGTCTGTCTGCTGTTTTTGTTTGGTGCAGGTGTTTTGTGTAGCATAATCTCACAAATCTGAAGTCGGACCATTCTGTTTTTGCTTTAAATCTTGAAATGATTTAATCCAATTTAAATCAAAAACAACTGCTCATGTTACATGTGTAGCCTATTTGTTTAGATTGTGATTAAAATGCAGTGGTTGCCTCTAATTTCAAATGGCTAGAGATTTTTTTTTTTTTTTTTTGTATAGTTTGGCCTGTAATAGAGTAAATAAATGACAAATAAATCGGCCATGAAAAATCATGATCAGTGCATTCCAAATTCCATGTTGACTTTTTAATGTAATATTGCAGTTGCAAATATAATAGTTAAATATAATGGTATTTAACATGTAAACACTGCTGTAGATAGTGAGTTACCTAAGACCCTCTATGACCTCAGGCTCTAGACGTTGTTGTTTGATGCGCCCCACTGCGCGAGGTGGAGTTCCTAACAGCTCGATCACGGTCACATGTCGCAGATCCAGACCACACTCAGCCTTCTGTCTCAGAACATTCCCACAATCATATAGTTGTACACTCTTCTTTTCTGTGATTTATGTTTGTTAGAGTGAAAGAAGTATCTAAATTACCTGTAGCATAATGTTCTGAAGCCTGTAGTTCTGATTAGCATTATCTGGAGTAGATACAACAAGAAGCTTTCTCTTTTCATAAAACTGGTCAAGCAGAGCACCAGCAGACCTGACGTCTGTTTTTATCTCCATTACTACAAGAAAAAGCAAACATTTCACATACTTGGAGAAAAATGTTTTACAATCAAATATTTAATATGTAATTGCAATCACTATGTAATGAAATATAATTTTTTTATCTAAATTATTTCTACACTACCGTTCAAATGTTTGAGGTTGTGTGTGTGTGTATATATATATATATATATATATATATATATTGTATATGTGTGTGTATGCATGCATGTTCTATTTTACTATTTGAATGTATATATGCATTTCAATTAAAAACACACATAAGCTAAACCACATACTCACATACACACTGAGCAGCCTCATCGGACCAGTTGCGGTTGAGCTGACAAACACGTGTTGCAAAACCTGTCCTTTCAAAGCCAGGATCACAATGGTATTCACATATAGCCCCATAATTATTGCCATCAGATGAGCATATCAGGTAGCCATGCATCGGTGGCTTTAGCTTTGGACACCTTCTCACTGAGGGAAAGAATATTTCACTTTAGGGAATTTACCACTGTTTTTACTTTTTCTAGTCATATTTTAATATTATTGATTATAGTTAGATGGATAGTTCACCCAAAAATAAAAATTCTGTCATTTCTCATGACTTTTTCTAGCCTGGCTCCGCCCTCCTACGTACTTCCTGATGACTGAATTGTCATTTTCCTTATTACTACGTCTGGGCTTGCGGTATATTCATGGGTTTTCTCCGATAAATTTTTTACCGGTCCAATCAGCGAACAGAGGGAGTGGTTGAGAACGATGACGTTGAGGTTATGCGCTAGTTTGAGTTGACATACGTTACGAGACTCACGACCAAACGTTAGCGATTGGTTATGGCAGATCCAGAGTGGCTCTGGGCAGATCCAATAGTTTTAAACTTCAACAGAGTACCCGCC
The DNA here is from genome assembly GCF_949152265.1 of Phoxinus phoxinus. NCBI lineage: Eukaryota > Metazoa > Chordata > Actinopteri > Cypriniformes > Leuciscidae > Phoxinus > Phoxinus phoxinus. The sequence continues at coordinate 21,106,306 of NC_136887.1, forward strand.
TTCACAGGTGTTAATGCTTGTCAATGGAGAGTGGCCAGACTCTGTACAAATTAAATGTATGAGAGTCTGGTAGGACCAGGCTAGACTTTTTCCTCTGTGGAACACAACATTTTGAAAAATGTCTCAGTGCTTTTTGCCCATATAATGAAAGTCAGTGAGGTCCGTTATTTTTGTTCCACAGAAGAAAAACAACAACATGAGGGTGATTAAATGACACAATTTTAATTTTTAAGTGAACTGTCCCTTTAACACTGTGAAACAGAAGCAAATCAAAGGCTTTACCTTCAACGTGCACGTTAAACTTGCAAGTCGCTGTGTTGCGAGCCTGGTCATAGGCTTTATATCGAATCACATGTATTCCTTCTGGAAAGTCGGACCCAGACTCCAGTCCATTTCGCAAGACCCTGATGAGGGAAGACCAAAAGGTAATTTATAGGTAGCCTTTTTAACGTACAGTAGAAGTAGTTGGATGGCTTTCATATAATGTGATACACATACTGTAGTGTTCTGTCAGCTGTATCCTTAGCAACAGGACGCTCCCAGGAAACCATGACAGTTAGTTTTCCTGGTTCTGCTACCTTCACTCTGGACAAAGGACATTTCAGTTTGGGGGGGTCATGATCTGAAACAATGCAATTTTTATTAAATATTACAACGTCTTCTCTCTGATTTGGGAGAACTGGAGAAATTGGCCTAAATAATGACAATGACATTTGGAAACTAAATACATTAGACTAGATTTTCTTAACTTTACTGTACCTGCACACGTCGGTTCTGTGCCGCTCCATTTCCCCTCTTCTTGGCACATACGGTAGCGATCTCCCTCAATCTGGTAGCCTTCATAGCAGGTATAGTCACACCTGGAGTCTACCACAAAACCACTGGTGCAACTGTACATACCGTGGTCAATCAGAGGCAGAACATGACAACGCACCTCTGAGAGATTCAGACATAATATAAACACGGTGCAAGTAAGGACATATTTTGTCAAGTACTCTTCAGCAGCTGCTTAATACATGTTTTTTCTGAATCAAAGGACTAGTTTCTAAGGTACAATTATTTTGACACCTTTTAAGTAGGCTACTTACTTCGACAGACAGCGGTTCCAGACCAGCGGCGATTGGGCATGCACTGCACAGATGATCGCCCCAGCCGCTTATATCCTCGATCACAGGAGAGCAAACAGCGAGTCCCAAGCGAGCTCTGGTAGCGCCCGCCTCGAGGGGAAGAACAGGACACTTCCCCGCTGGATAGCTTAAGCGTATGGCACCACTGCGGATCTGATGGCAAAAAAAGGTTTTAAAGTAACTGTAGCATTTCACTATTAGTCATATTGTATTTTATTTGTGAAAGTACTCACGTTTGTAGTCCAGCTGAGGGGTGTAGTAAGTCTCGTCCTCATGCACAACTTCATTGGTGTCATGGTAGGCCGACGCTGAGCCTGAGAGCAAACATAAAATAAAACCTGAAGTAAAACTAGATTTTGGGCTTTGATCTCTAAACATTTTTAAAAAGTCACCTTCGAAAAGATTGAGTCAAAATATTGGCTGGCACTTCACAGCAGCAAATCAGCTGCATCATCAGTATCCTGCAGTCCCAGCGCTACAGAAAAAGATCCCGACCACCCCTGTTTTTGTTTCCATGCACCACATCCACCATCATCATTCTTTCCTCTCACACACTTTTTTCCAGTTTCACATACATAAATCTTTAAAACTCTTTGGGGGAACTTTTTTTTTTTTTTTAGTCTATAACTGTGAGCATTCCCTAAAAATAAGCTTATTACAGGAAAAAATATACTGAGAAGCAACCAAAGTTCAATACTGTACAGTATGTATCAGCATCAACTGAAATCTAGGACAGAACTGTTTCAACCAAAGCCAAAAACATGTTTGCCAAAAGTTGCTGCTCTCTGCGCACAGAAAACTGAAGATTCAGCCAATTCAGGGTTTCCAAGTCGGTTTACTGGATTAGGATCTTTGAAAGCCATAGAGATTGTCTTACTGGGAGGAGGTGCTATGACAAAAATAGTTTGGAGGGGCTCAGTGTTATTTTAGTACTTTAGTATTTACATGTATGGTAGCCTAATATTATACAATATTATTTGTTAATGTTTTAAATTAGCTTTTGTTTTTATAAAGTCAACTTTCATTTTAATTTTAGTAATTACATTTTTTTTTTTCAGCTATATTCCAAGTGGCTGAGTATATGTGTATATTGGTAGCAAACAGACAGAATCAAGCAACACTTATAGTTGCATTGATTTCAATTGTGCCACTGGCACTTGCAACACATTTTTTTGGCCACTAGAGGCAATAGTTCAGGTCATGTCTAATGCCAGAGGTTAAACCATACAAATACAAGGCAAAATAAGAGATCCAAGTGGAAAAATAGGAGTGACACCACTACAAACATCTAGTGTACTCCAGACAATATGCACCAAAAGTAAAAAAAAAGTGAATAGGCTAGTTACCTATTATAATTCTAATTTCATAGTCAAGATGGTTCTAAAACAACATGAACAAAAAATGGGCATTGCATTCAAAGACTAGTCTTTATTCACGAACAGCAATACACTGTCCCTATTGAGAGTCTCTTTTAGTAATTACATTTTTTTTTTTTCAGCTATATTCCAAGTGGCTGAGTATATGTGTATATTGGTAGCAAACACAACAATTACACAAATATAAATGTGTATATATATATATATTTCCATGCAATGCTCGACATTAACGCTTGTCTGGGAACCACCAAAACTTTTTTGGCGAGAATGATTCCAATTTTATTACATTCAATGTGTAAACGCGATTGGTAATAGATAATGTATTGACACTAACAAATTTGCACCAGTTGAAGCGTGCGCAAGCTGTATATATATATATGAGACTGGAGAAACGAGAGGAGAAGCCAAAACAAATGAATGCAAGCACACACGCTAAGAAACTCACAGAAACAGAAACATACTGCTGTATTTTGCTTCTGCTTCTAACCAGCTTTTGTGTTTCCTCTACAGGGAAAGATGGATATTCTTTATACTGATTCCATTTGGTTTTATTAATTGAATTTAGCAATAAAATGTAAGAATTTTATATAAAAGGTGACACACAAATACGGTAATAAGGTTAGGGAAAAATCCCTTTATAAAAGTAAAAAATGCCCTGTAAACCAATTTATGGGGGCGAATATCACAAATATACTGATTTAAGTAAGTAAGAGCTGATAGAACACTGATAAGAATATTGCTTCAGAATAAAATTATATTTACACCACACACACACACACACACACACACACACACACACACACACACACACACACACACACACACACACACACACACACACACACACACACACACACACACACACACACACACACACACACACACACTTTTTGTTTTCCCGGAATGTCGAGGTCAATTATCCATGACTGTGAGAACTCTGCAAGAATGTAGTTATTATCTTTTAAGTGTAATATTCAATTATTAAGCTGGCCACCTGTCTAGGGTGTTTCCCTGCCTTTGGAAAGACTACAGTGACCATACCTAGGACAAGCAAATATAGAAAATGGATGGATAATTATTGAGTTATGGTATCTTGCAACCAATCAAAAGTACTCAATAAGTAGTTCAATGTACTCTCTCTGATCCCTACAAATCACCGCTTTCTTCTTCGTGGTAAAAATTGAGACATGTCTGAGCAAAAGAAAAACTGAATCTAAGCCAATGATGTATATGGAAAGAGGATAACATTATGCAAAGTTGTTGCCAGGCCTAGAGGGATCTCATTTAACATATTCATCCATCCAATTTCCAGACTGCTAGTCCTATGTAGGGTTTCCAGGATGCTGGATCTTATCCCAGAGTCTTGGGCCATAGAGATAACACCCTGGAGTCCTGGACAGATGGCCACACTTGAAATACATTATGTTAAATATATAAATGTAGAATTCATACTCATGGAGACTGACTGCAGCTGTCTACAGTCTAAAAAGTTGTTTCATACCAAGACTGTGACTCAACATTAGTCAATACCCAGTCTGATTTACTCTACCTGGAAAACATTATGTAGCGGCCCTAAATTTAAAAAAAAAAAATAAACTTTCCTAATTTGTGAGGAAAATGTTGTTCTCATTTTGGAATGAGAACTTTCATTGGAACTGTGCAGAAAGCCAAACCCCTTTACTCACATTACCACTTTTAATCGTAAATATGCAAAATGACAATACAAATTGAGCATGCATTTTTTTTTTTCGGTTCAGTTCACATGCATACCATATATACTACATGGCAAGATTTTTAGTTATTTATGTTTTGGTATTTTTGTTGCCCCCACAGTGGGACAATTAACCCATAGGTGACATATAATTAAAGTTCTTCCTTTAATAGGTCAAATTAGGGCCCTGTCACAGATGGTGAGCTCACACTCTGTCATTATATAATTACAACTGCTTAGACAGTATGGACCATCATATATCAAATAGTGAACATGTTAATCATATATTAAACGCCTAGTGGATGAAACAAATAATGTTTATGTCCATTTTTTTCCCAACACCTCATTTGACCAAGTACGTCAACATGTATTTCACTCTGGAGTCTGAATCATGATTCTGAATCATCCCAGAAATCTAGTGCGAAATTGAATGGCATTAGCTTTGATAATCAACAGCTAGTGGGAAAACGAGCATGGCTACAACACATAAATAACTTTTAAAAGTGATTTAGTTGGACAATTTAGCCTGAATATACTATCCAATTAATTCGTTCCTAAAAACTCAAATAAAATCTCCATTTCTCTACTAAGACCTGATAGTCCAAGTCAAATGCAAAGGTAAACAAAATCGCAGTTGTTCTTCATTTAAACCCTATTGCTGTTTTAACGAACGAAATACAGGTTGAGAAAGCTCAAGTTATGTGTAAAAACAACTCAGTCCAGTGACGATTATTGTTTCGCGTAGAAAGAGAAAATAAAGATTTCTCACCTTCAGTGATATCACCCAGAGAAGTTTGATAGATGATGCACAATTCAACAAAAAGAGTAATAAATTTGATCATTGCATAGGATGTCAGACGGAAATATGAATATAAATGTTGAAGGTAGATCTTTACTTGAGAAAAAATTCTGCTATTTCCAAAGCAATCGTTCGAATAACTAACTCTTGACAAAGTCTCAAGCAGTGAATCCCACGCAGACTTCCAGACAGAGACTGGCGTATCTTCAGCACAAATTTCTTCCACTAGTCGGACTTGCAACTCTTCTGTGTATATAGCATTTGGACGGAGGGTGGCGCTGTTGTTCAATGATCTTATTTCTTGAGGTTGGTATTACCAAAATATTACCAAACAAATTAGGTCTGTGAATGTTTGCTAATTTCTTAATTGAAAAATGTGTTATCCACGCTGTAATGAAGTGACAGAAAAATAAGATAAGATAAAGTAATTAATTTAGAAGTAGCCTAGGAAAAATATATTGTTTTTATTTTGAAAAAATAAAATGAGACCCTTGACCTGAGACAAAAGGACCCCAGTGGCATGTTGTTTCATGGTGTTTTCATGATCGAATTTATAATTCACGGAGTTATTATTTACTAATTTCATGAACTGGATAGGCCTACATTTCAAACATCTCATCACTCATCATGCAGTCTATTCGACAGTAATCACCATAACGCTTGAATTCAGTTCAGTACAGTACAGTGAGTGGCTGTGGCGTCATTCCTGAATGAATCAGTGTTTTGAAAGAATCAGTTGAATAAGTGAAAAGAAGTAATCAAATAATTGTTTTTTGTAATAGCCTATAAATAATGTGAATAATCAGTGAAAAGCACAACAAGACAAATAGTATTCCACTTGGATGTCTGCAGACCTTTTTCACAGACTGCGATTCATGACTTTAACGGTCAGCATCCTAAATCCTGCAAAGTTTTTTATTTAATTTTTGTTTTTTAAATGTAGCTACATTTATGAAACTAAACTTAGTATTATATTACTTTGCATCAAATCACAAAAAGTTAGTCAGTTAACGCTGCAGGGTGTTAACAGCGGCTGTGGGAGTGACGGTAAATTTGACATCTTTTTCTCTTCTTCTGTTGTCTTTTTTTTTTTTTTTTTACTCTTTGTAAAAAAAACAACTTGTGGAGTTTTTCTTTTGCTATTTGAGCAAATGGGAACACCAAAAATATATTTAATGTTGTCTCTATAGAAGTTTACTCATGAATCTTCCACTTCTGAGAAACCCGGAAATGTGAATAGGGTCTATTTAACAAAAAAAAAAAAAAAAAAGAAGAATTTGGGAATTTTAAGTGTTACTCACTGCAGAGTCAAATGACTTTCAGCTCATCTCTGGACGTCTAATGGGATGTAGGGAAAGATTTGTGGATTTGGCTCTGGGTTATCCCATTAGGCCAAAACTTGCATTCGCTCCTCCTCGCTGGACGTCTAGTGAGGAGGAGCTAGACGTAAACTCCACCCATTTGTTATGTATCGGAAGGAGCGGAGTTACCTGGCTGACCGTCACTTCATGTCAATTCAGTACTTTCGTCATCATTCGTTGTGTGTGTCTAATTTGTAAAGGCTGATGTAATATTTCAAGTAGAAGTTTGGAACTGTTAAGTGTTTGATTTGTCACAATACACTTTGAATATATTTGTCACTACTAGAGTTTATTACTAATTTCAGATAAAGTCACGCGCCACCTACTGGCACCACTGGTACATTTAAACTGTAGAAATCCCCATAACGCACAAACTGACAAATTGTCTGAAAATAACTGTTGTATAAAGTATATTATACACTCTGCTATGCAATAGAGAATTGATGACAATTGCAAGATGAGGAGGGTGTTGTGTTAACAATAAACATTATTGTTATGTAAACACTTCTTGTTAGTGATCTCCAATTACATTTAACAATGTTGCATTTATGTTAAAACTGCTGTACGACGTGTTCTATAGATTTTTTTAAAAAAGCAAGCTTTCAGCAGGCTAGCCATGCGGATTTATACGTTTTAATGTGGGAATGGCGATGAAATAATTAGCTGAAATTTTATTTCTTAACAGAATCTTTAGTCAGTGACTTATTTTTATTAATAATATGCATCTTGTACTGCTGCTGCAACCCCCTATGTAGGCTAACAATAGATTTTATCTCTTTACCGACCAAATTGAAGGTTGAATCAGTTCATGTTTTTTTAGGTAACGTTATCAAGAAATAATGTCACTGTCGCTTTAATAGACTCCCGATCCGCCTCTCCATTTAAGGGCACATTTACTTTTCTCGGCCGAGAATATGTCTTCCTGGTTTCGTGAAACAGTGCTCTGCCTTCCCCTTTAAATGTAATTTGGACCAATGTAAAAGTTGTGGTCATGGGATTAAAATAACTAACACGATTTATTGAGGAAGATTCATTTAAAGAGGGAATCCTAGAAATTCCGAAGCGTTTCAACGCGGCAGGTAAGCGAACTTTCCATGTTTAGTCCGCCCTCCTTTGCTTTTCTTAAGGAACTGGCAATGCCAATGACAAGCCTCGAGTCTTGTTGGTTGAAACACAGCTGTGTTGGAGCTACATACATACGCATAAGCATCAGTCTACTACAGACAGACATATCAGCGGTATATTAGGTATGTGGCATAATTTATCGATTCATATTTCAAGGCAACGGTAAAACTGAAAGATGCATAGATTCCAAGTTTGTCTCGTAAAACAGTAACGTTACGTTAATGCTTGAGCGTTGCAGACTGTATCAATATGACGTGCACATTACGCTATAATTACAGCTTCATACACACATATTCAACACTTCGAGCAGATATTTTGATATCTTGTGATATTTCAGAGTGTGTGGGCTTACATGAGCGCTTTTTTTTGTGATGTGTCATGGATATGGCAAAAACAATTTCACGGCATGTCTCCATCTTAGACCGCAGAACCATTTGGCTGTTTAATTTCGGTTATTTGTTACATTACATGATTGAGTTATGTGTTGGGAATGTATGGCACATTCCACGAATACGGTACACTTGGGAGTCCCTCGACTTTTTAAAACATTAGAAGCACAAATCCCAGTTTGTTTGTTTATTTCGTTTTAAGACCTTTAAGACATTTTATAGCCTAGGATATCAACATTTTGGGGAGATTTTGGCCTGTTTCACTGACTCAATTCTCACATTAACAATCTGAAACGGTCTAACAATTAAACACTAAAATGTCATAATTTGACAGTAACTTACATTTAATTCGTTTTAGTAATTTTTTTAACTCAAAATTTAAAATTGTTTTGATTCATTATAATTTCATTTTATGAACTTATCTAACTGTGTCCCACATTTTGCTTTTCAAAAATTTCAATCCATAAATAATAATAAAGTAAATCTTGTATCATTTTCAGAAGTTGCACTACAGTTGCAGTGCTAAATTTGTGAGAAATAAAAGTATCATATCAGTGTCCACAAACCAGTATTTGAATCCAAACTAGCATATAGCCCCTTAAGCGTCTTTATTTATTTGACATCTGATTTTGTAACCATGTTACATAACTGCAAACACAACAAGTGAATGGAAAATACACAGCTCAAATAAAATTCCTTTGGGTTGATGATAAACACTTTCTGAAGGTTAACAATCTCCTTTCTCTAACTTGAATTATAAATTACTGCATATAAGAGGCCGAAACCCACATGTGGATTTCATTAACAGATTCTGAGTCTGCTTTATAGTAAAAATGCATCGACCATCAATATTTATCGGCCGATTTTTGATAAATTTAAAAACATCGGCATATCAGCTATAGCATGAAAAAGGCTGATATAACAAAACGATGGTTATTAACTAAATGCATGAAGGCACGGAGTTGTATAATGTCTTTTGCGTAATCCAACATTTTTCTCTGGGTAAAATAATTAAATTCTTGCAAAAAAAAAATCAAATCTGCACAAAAAACAGCTGGGCTTGACAATGAGGACTGCCTGGTGACCAGCGTGAACAACGCTCGGGACAATTGACGGAACTGTCACTGTCCCGATTGGGCCAGTGCTGCATCTTCACGAAATTTTATTCTTTGCACATGTTTTTAAGACATGCAAATTTAAATGTTCAAGCGCAAAAAACAAACAAAGTTGAATTATTTTTAGACAGTACGCAAATACTGAATTGAGTTCTCTTTCACTACTTCTAATTCACACAAAATTATATTAAAGGGGTGGTTGAGTATGATTTCACTTTTCTAACTTCAGTTAGTGTGTAATGTTGCTGTTTGAGCATAAAGAACATCTGCAAAGTTACAATGCTCAAAGCTCAAACAAAGGAACATATTTGCTTTTAAAGAAAAGGACTACATCAAACCGCTCGTAGGGACTACACGACATTCCTCCCGGGTTAGTGACATCACCAACCCTAAAATGTACATAAACCCTGCCCCCGGGAACACACAGTCCATGTTGAGAAGAGGAAGAGTTGTTGTATAAGAGTACATGTGTGAGTCAGCTCATACTTTAGCATCCATCTTTTCACATGCAATAGAAAGTCACTCTGTGTGCATCTCACAACAGTTCCTATATGAGCGATTTATAGATTATCATGACAGAATATCCTAATTGAAGATAGTTAACTCCACATCAGCAACATTAATTCATCAACTAACCATTCAGAGACATCCTGTTGCTTCTACATGTTGTCACTTCTTCTCGAGTCTCTCCATCTTTGTCTGATTCCGTTTTAACATTAAAGGCAGAACAGTTTCTGTCATTTTAGTAATCACAGCTGCCGAGCTCTTGAAAATGTAAAGGACCAGGCACAAAACGGTGCAGTTTTGCAAACCCTCAAAAAGTGACAACTTGAACATGCTATATAACAATATCTGTGGGTTATTTCGTGCTAAAACTTCACACACACACTGGGGACATCAGAGATTTATTTTACATCTTGTGAAAAGGACATTTTACCACCCCTTTAAAATGCCCGTCTTGGCAAATATCCTTAGAAACATAGTCCGTTATGTCTTAAATGAATGTAAATAGTTGAGAAATAAAAACGCATTTGTAACAGTAGGCTATATTGAATCCATGCAGCTCTTAAAGGAGAACTCTGGCGCAAAATGAACTTTTGGTCTAATTACACATTGTTACCTAGTCAACCGTTATCTGAGATTTGTTTTCATGATTATCGAATGTAAATAGTTTTATCTTTAGCCTATAACGCTAGTATATTGGGCATAGAGTAATGACAAATAAAAAAAGCTTGTTAATACCACTAACAAGGCTCAAAATAGCATAATGAGGGTCCCTACCTTCAAACCGAAGCATTGAGAACTTTGACAGTGTTCAGACAGTTTAATAAGAAGATATTTTATACATAGTCAACTTCGCGTATACAGGCAGAAGCCATCTTTGAAAAACATACTCTATCAGTCGATCTATGAACCCCGATCCAAATGCGCTGGACCATATGATATTCTACACAGTTCAGCGCCCTTGGATCGGCGTTCGTAGATCGACTGATAGAGTCTGTTTTTCAAAGATGGCTTCTGCCTGTATATGCGAAGTTGACTATGTATAAAATATCTTCTTATTAAACTGTCTGGACACTGTCAAAGTTCTCAATGCTTCGGTTTGAAGGTAGGGACCCTCATTATGCTACCGTGTTAGTGTGGGGCTATTTTGAGCCTTGTCAGTGTTATTAACAAGCGATTTTTATTTGTCATTACTCATTGCCCTATATACTAGCGTTATACCAGCGTTATAGGCTAAACTGTTTTTAGAGATAAAACTATTTACATTCGATAATCATAAAAAAAAATCTCAGATAACGGTTGACTAGGAAACAATGTGTAATTAGACCAAAGGTTAATTTTGCGCCAGAGTTCTCCTTTAAAGTGACTGCAGCCTAATATTCCAGCTGCGCTCCTGTCTGTTTTAATGTTAATCAAACATCTTTGCTCTTGACTAAATAACTTTTGTAACTTTATTAAGGATTAATGTATATTTAATTAATACAATGAAGAATATATTTTACATTTGCTTACTTAATTTCTATACCTGAAGACTACTGTTAGACCTGCCTGAAAAGCACTGTTTATTTTATAGGCTATGCATCTTTGTTCTGTTGTATTTATTTGTGTTGGACTGTTAAATGTATCAATCCATGTTCAATATAACTTTTTTGATGCAGCAATAAACTAGTAGGATTAGTAGTAAACTTTGCTAATTTAAAGCATGATCAAAATAATATTCTTAATGACTCAAGTCATGTAACCTTTATTTATTCCGCTTTATACAATACAGATTGTTTCAAAGCAGCTTTACAGTAATAACAGGGAAATAATGCAAGTCAGTTCAGTGTTGATTCAGTTCCATTGTAAAGATCATGAATGATTAAATTAGTTAATTTCATCTACAAAGCAGTTCTGCAAAAAAAAAAAAAAAAAATGATGTCATCGTCTGGCTCAGTTCAGTTCTGCGTCAGTGCAGTCAGATCAATAATATTGTTGAATATTACGTGAATATACAAGTTAAAATAATAATATCAGAATCAGCCAATAGCCTAGTTGTTTATTAAAATCAGTATCAGCCCCACTAATATAGTAATTTAGTCTAGTTGCACTTTAATCTTGATTCAGTATCACATCTTTGCACTTGGTACAGTGCATCATACATTGTGTCTTTTTTTCTCTCTCTCTCTCTTTTTATTCAACCCAGGAAACTTGAATTCTGTTGAGCTGCTCTGACTCGTCTGCCGGTGTTAACGCAGGATACCTGGCTGTGGAATGGCTTTGCTGACCTTGCACAGAACGCCATCTATTTGCACGACACCAGTGAGTTTTATTGCATCTAAAACAGTGCATTTATAAAATGCTATATAAGAAAATTGTCAGTTGCAGTTCTCCAAGTTTTTTCACCCTACTCCCACTCCCTCCATGTGTGTCCAGTTACTCTACACCTTTTTCTGCACAAAGTTTATGTATGTTTAGGAGGAATGTCTTCTTAGCATTCCAAACGCTTCCCAAACTTGCTATCAATCTGAAAATCCATTTCACTTTCAAAAAAAGTCCTAGAATAATGTGGGGATTCTGCTAAAGAGCCAAAATGCCTGATGACTTTTATTGCTGTCCATTAATCATTCTGTCTCTTTTGATTGTGTGCTAGGCGTTGTATTTATTATCTAACATAAGATTCCTTTTTCACCCATAACCCTTGCATACTATGTATCTGTTTCTATAACACCCTTTGTTCAGACTATTTAGAGTAAAGTCTCACCGGATTTTTAACGTACAACCTCATTGCTCCTCCTTTCCACCCCCTCTCTTCTTTTTCTACTTGTCTCTGTCTGGACACGTCAGTCACATAACAGGTAATGTTACTGTCTCCTCTTTCATTCCATAGAAGCACTGATAACAGCCTCTTTGGTGTCCTTCTCTCTGTCTTCTCACACTCTATCTGTTTCTCCCTTAATCATCTTTAGAATGAGCTTCCTCAGTGTCTTATCATACTCTCACTGCATTACAATTGACAATTTTTGTCAAAACGCCTTGTCATTGTGTTTCCAAGGATCCCTTTGTCTATTTTCCCCCAGTCGCTCATCTCAGAATGAGTTATGGGTGAGGAAAAAAGGCTTAAAAGTACAAGTTTTTATTTAGCCATTTTTGCAAATAGCACTTACTGTGTCAGATGATCCAAAGGAGTCAAGCAGAATCTACTGGTCTCTGTTTGCAATTAAGTGCATTACATAATCAATTCACCCACCACCCATTTTTAACATCACCGTTCTCTGGGTAAATCTTAGAGTTATGATGTTCCTTTACTTCTAGTTTAATCTATTGTATAATCCACGTCTTTTTATTTTCAAGGATGAGCTTATCCCAAGACGAGGAAGACTTCAGAAAAGGTGAAGGTTCCTGATCATCTTGAATCATTCATGTGTATTTTAGTGTATATAGTGTTTCCTCTAGAAATGCGTTGCTGATTAATTTTTCATTTCCGCACACCAGAGAAAGTTTCGCCCTGGTAAAGGGGGCAGTGCTCCTGGTGGAAGAGGGAGAGAGGGAGGGATTAAATGAAGAAACCGTACCTCCTCTACTTGGTCCTAGGCAAGGAGGCCGAGCCTCTGACACTCAGCGCAGACATTTGCATGCAATGATTTCGTTACTACGACCAGAGGACACAGTCAAACTGGTTAGGATCCCCTAAACCACACTTGTTTTACTACACTGCCTTTCTATGCTTAGGGTCTCTATGGTCATGGAAAAGTATTCAAAATGGTCATTTCGAGGCCTATAAAAGTGATTGGAATTCATAGAAAAAAATGCATTTAATAAGAAATGTATATAGAATATGAATTTCTTTATATCATCAACTAGAAATTGCTCTTTGTAAGCACAACCTCTATAAAATTATTTTTTCACAGATGACTGGAAAATAATGGAAATTTGTTGATCAAAGCATGTAGATATATTGCTTACTTATGCATTTACTCTATTTATTGCCTGTTTCAGACTCATTTATGGAAGTGCTTGTTCTTACTCTCTGTGTCTATTAGACACTATGTTTAGCATATGTAATGTCACATGTTCTGCAATGTGGTTTCTGGAGACACTTCTGTTTCTTCCATCTTCTGTTATGCAGAAATGACCATAAACCGCTTTGCTTTGACTTCGTTTTTGAACACGGTTACACAATACAATTAACTAAGTAAATCTGTTTATTAAAAAAACAGCATGTCTTATATAGCCATGCATGAGTGCTTTGCTTGAATTGTAATGATGGGAAAAATCGAATTTTTATTGCTGTGTAAATAAATTTTTTTTTCAAATGAATCCAGCTCAGACTTCTGTCTCATTTAAATACATTAACCTGAAGTTCTCTTTTTCCCCGCCTCAGGCTGTACGTTTGGAGTCGTTGAGCCCAGTCAGATTGAGATATTTGCTGATAGTAGGCACACTTGACAAAAAACAGGAGAGCCTACTACTTGGCATGGACTTTCCAGGCTCAAACAGGTAAACCATATTATCAAGTCCTCATAAGAAGCTTTTATTTCATTAGAGATAAATCCATAAATATTCAATTATATGTGTGACATGTTAAATATTTGTTTCTCTCAGATTTACAGCCTAAATATTGCTGCATTTTTTATAACCTCAGTTCACAAACATAAATGATTCAAGTAGGCTGTTCTATTTTTTTGGAATGGGATTGTGCAGATTTTTTTTTTTTTGATTTTTTTTTTTTTTTTTACAAATGTTTAGTTGCCGTTTTAATGGGATAGTTCACCCTAAACATGAAAATTCTGTCATCATTTACTCACCCTCATGACATTCCAAAACTGTATGGACAAAAACAGTAAGACATTTATTTTATGTCTCATAAAAGAAAGAAAGTATAATTGGTTTGAATCAACACCAGGATCAGTAAATAATGAACGGTTTCATTTTGGCTGAACTATCCCGTTAAAGGAACACTTCACCCATTTGCATTAGACTTTGTATCTTTAGAAACCCAGTCACATTTTCGAATGGTCATGGTTTATTCCCTTATTTTCCCCTGAGATGGGAGAAATAAGGATTTAAGTGTCCCACTTCCTGCTTTTTATGACGCAAAAATCGTCATTTTGCGTCATAAAAAGCAGGAAGTCAAATTTCTTTGAATAAGGGAAAGACTACAAACACAGCTCATCATTTATCCAGTAGAAGGCGCTGTTCCGCATGTTTTCAACCCGCCCATAGAGGGATCTCACTCACAGAATGTACATATAGTGTCAGCCATTCTTTATTTGGAAGCTATAAGCTAACAGGCTCTTGTTCTGTGGAGAAAGCTGAGTAGTAGCGGTGACCATCCTCTTTTTCCCGGACATGTCCGGCCGTCGAGATCGTCCAAATTGTCCGGGATTCGGCTTTTGCTTTCTGCAGTCGCATTCATAGTTTACACGCACACCTTTTGTTTCAATCTAACTGAATTCATTCCGATTGGTGAATCTGAATGTGGTGTTTACATGAACGCTAAACAAGTGATCGGTTGATGTGCGTTTTAACATTGCTAAGAAAATTCCCGCTCCTCCGTGAGAGATACGAGACCGGTGCGTCTCACAGGCGCCGGCGCCACTCATCAGTAATCACGACACCGGGCTCGCATCGTTCTCCGCGGCCGTCAGTCTCGTTCCTGCTCGTCACAGTAAACATGAGGAATGGCGACTGTAGAACGCAAAAGCCGAATCCTGGACATTTTGGGCGACATCAAAATACTGGGCAGACTCACGGAGACTCACTAGTAGCATAGCCTTGTTGTTTACTGCGATCTCTTACCGGTAGGCGTGGCCTCCTAGGGCAGCGAAGCAAGTGCATTCTGGGAGTTGTTGTCTTTCATCCCCATGAGCCAAAAATACATTTTCTGGCTTTTCTCAGTCTAGAAGGCTCCAAATTCAAAAATAATTTCACATTTCTTCTACATAAATGACCAATTTTAAATACAGATTCATCTTTCCAGAGGTGAAGTGTTCCTTTAAATATAAACTGTTTCAGCAGATGTTTAGCAAAATTACATTATATTTCAGCTAGGCTGTTAAGATATGTCTCTCACTCATTATTTTATTTGTATTTTTTTTACTCTTCCTTAGTGATGAGTGCACTATTGGCCTTGTCTTGCCAATATGGAGTGACACACAAGTTTACCTAGATGGAGATGGGTAAGACCATACAACTGAATCATTCTGACCAGACAGAAGTGCAAACATATGATAATAAAGGCATAACATGACATTTACTGTATGGGATCTATGGTACCACCATGAAAGAGTAATCTTGAAATCACTATCTTATCATCAATCTCAAGTTTCCCGTTTCATGTTTCATGTGGTTTGTAAGGTGAAGTGAGCTCAAGGACAAAGCTTTTGTTTCTTTAGAAAATTAGAAAACCGTCAACATTACAGACATTGAAGCATGGCTGTTATTAGCAATGTAAATAGATATAAAATCATAAAATGTAAACAACATTTTCAAACGAAAGTTCAGTTTGACTGAAAAAAGTCCACTTTATATTTTATCTGCACAGTTCAGCAGAACTTTATACCCAGTTAAAGCCTGAGCCTTAGGGTTCTGCTTTTCTGACAGTTTGCTTCACTCGTTCTGTTACAGAGGTTTCAGTGTGACATCTGCAGAAGTGACACGAATCTTTAAGCCTGTGTCCATTCAGACGATGTGGTAAGTTTTAAAGCAGGAAATGCTGAGGAAACTACCAATTTCCTTAACTAACAACAATATTCAATGCAACTTTGGTCTTGCAGCCTACACACAATTAATTCTTTGTTTTCAATTATAATGCTATTTTATATTCTTTTGCGTTAACTGTTTCTCTTCTGACTCTTAGTCAGTCAACACATGCACCCTGCTAGACATCTATATGAAGTCTCCAACTTTGCTCTGTAAATGCTTAAAATGTGTTAGTGGTTTGTCGTTTGCTTGTTCACAACTCTCTGTTCTGTGATGCTCTCATTTCTCACAAGGTCAGTGTTGCAGGCGCTGCATGGCTGCTGTGAACGGGCCGTGCGTGGAGCTGTCATACCTGGCTGCGGTCTGGAGTGGGCACAACATTACATAGAACATGTGGAATCTGACCAGCACTGCCTTAATGAATGGGGGGCTATGACTGGCCTGGAGTCAGTCAGGAAGTACACCGTAGGAAATTCAGCATCCAATCGGGAGTCAGTGGAGAGGGAGATCAAAGCCCAACTACGAGATATCATGAGAACTGAGGACTTGGAAAACATTACCTCAAAGCAGGTAAAATGAAAGAGAGCGTCTTTTCACTGCCTTTGAAACCGCATCCCATGACAATCTCCCTCCAATTACCTATAGACCAATAGGTATCAGTGATACTGGCCTTCATTCATAAAAAGATGCCGGTAAACAAGTATTTAAAATATACTTGTATGTGTTGTTTCTACATAAATTTGGAGATTAACTGTGAAATTATTACGTTATGAAGTATATATTAAACATTTTATATATTAAAAATATTATAAAAACATGTCATTAATCTAGTTAATTTTTTAATCGATTGACAGCACTACATATAATACAAGTCAAATGGGTTATAAACGCAATTTCATGTTTACTTTAAGATCTTATGTATGTAAATGACTGGTGATTGGTTAACCTATTGCTTTGCATATGAATGCAACAATGTTTGCTTAAAGCTAAAAAAAAATGTTCTCGCCGCAAGGGGTCGCTAACCTCTTACAATAACAAAGGCGTAGATTTATGACGCAGTGATATCTAAATGATGGGACTTGCTGTCAAGCTGATGGATCTAATAATGTTTATGGATGAGTGAAAACATTCATGGTTTTAACATTACAGTGGTATGAAGCAGGTCGCGATTGCTAAGTCCCGCGGATATAAAGGAATAAGGATTTAATTCTACCGAACTACCCGCAAGTGCTAAATTACTACTCGCACAGGTCAGTTTATTTGACGAATTAAACTTGAGGTAACGCAGCGCTGTTTCACTCGGTCTAACGTTACACTATCATACTAAACAGCATTTGACTGAGTTGAAAGTTATAATGTTATTCTCTGTGTTAGTTCGTTTGCTATATGAAACTAGCAGTAAGCTAGATCAACATTAGAATAACATACTGATCATATTCTAAAATTTCATCATGTTGAGCTATATAACATTTATTTGTTTTATGTACATTTGCTCACCTGTCTAATAAAGTGTGCAAGAGCGGTATCGCTGTTAAGTCGTGACTCGTGGAGCTCTCGGTATCTCAAAAACGCCACGCCGATATTGATCCTCATTGTAGTTCTTTTTTGTCCCAAAGTCTGCTTGCCATGGTCCATTATGTTTGAACGAAACAAGAACAGCGTGCCGCTAAACATTACGCACTATGCAGTGGTCCACGTCTGTTGCCATGGTTACATCATGGCTATGGCAGTACGAGCGGAAACCGAGGATTGTGCAGATATTGCGTCATTGACAGGTGACATTTTTTTACGGGATGGCAATTATTTAAAATTGGAATTTCTCTGAAATACAATATCCCAAAAGTCTCCAAAGGTTTTTTTAAGTACACAACTGCAGGAAATATATCACACTATGCAAGTGATTTTTGGATATTTTATTACTAAATTCGTACATATTGTTCCTTTAAAGGAGTTGTGGGTTTGCAGTCCATCCTTCAACAACAGCCGCTTTGCAAAGCCAGGATTTCATTGTTACGCAACCCATATTACATTGAAATGTGCCACACAGTATGTAAGCACTGTACTGAAATGACCAGAGATCTTGGTAAAATGGTGACGTCACAAACATGACGATTTCTGAACGACACTTTGTTTTTGTCTGCTTTCAAGGTACACTACTGTTCAAAACTTGCAAATCTTTCAAAAAATATTTTTTTCAATTTTTTTTCAAAGAAGTCTCTTATGCTCACCAAGGCTGCATTTATTTGACCGTAAGTGCAGTCTAAAAACAGTAATACTGTGAAATATTATTATAATAATTTATAAATATTTAATATATTCTTGTGATGCCAAAAGCTGGATTTTTTTATTTTATTTTTATTTTATTTTATTTTTTAGCAGCCATTACTCCAGTCTTCAGTGTCACATGATTCTTCAGAAATCATCATCCTCTTCTTTTTTTCCTTTTTGTGTGCTAAAGGAACATTTCTTATTATCAATGCTAGAACAGTTAAGCTTCTCAATTTTTTTTACATTTTTATTTTTCAGGATTCTTTGAATAAATAGAAAGTTTAAGTAAATTGAATGCGTCAATGCTGAATAAAAGTATTAATTTCTTTCAAAGAAGCAAAAAGAATCTCACCGACCACAATCATTTGAATGGTAGTGTAAGCCTGAAGGCACACCTTTTAAAGACTCTTCTTTTCTAGAACTTACTCAAGGTTAATGTGTCTGGGCTTGCTGTCTTATCCAGAGAATCTGCGTGGTATGAACGTATAACATTCAGGCATATTTTAGTGATCAGCTTGATTTGATGTTTGTAAGCATTGTATGTCATGTGACTTGCCTTTTAATGTAATGTATAACCCAAACCCATGACTTTAGGGTTGCTAGCACCCAACACTAGCCGGTGAGCTACAGACACTTTTGCTGTGTGTTTGTAGGTGCGAACAGCCCTGGAGTCCAGAATAGGCATAGACATGAAGGACTACAAGGAGTACATTGACAACGAGATGATGGTCACGATGGCACAGATGGACAAACCTTCCAGAATATTGGACTACCTTTACTTGGTGAGTGATGACATTTGTCTTCTGTCTAATCCACTATACTGTTGTTTCAAACATACACTGTCATTTATTTGTCTTTTTTTTCCCCCCAAAAGGGTTCAGAATGGAATGCTGCCAACTCTGAAGAACTGCATAAGAACAAGTATACAGATTAAATTTAAATATGATTAAAGTACTTTAAAATAATTTAGTAATTTTAATTCATATTTTAATTAAATAATGATTGAATTATTATATTTGTACTAACTTAAAATAATTTAGTTATTCTTATTAAATGAAGATTTTCTGCAGCAGATGAATAAAAATACCTTTTTTCTTTTTGGTAGTGTGGGCTACATCCTGAATGTTACCATGGAGATTGACAACTTTTTCCCAGAATGCTTCACCTATATGAATATTAGAGTTTACGATGTGGAGGCGACCGACCTACTCTCACACTGGAATAACACATACTCGTTCATCAGTGAAGCAAGGTGGTCAACACACACACTCCTCTTCCTTATTTTGGTGTATGGTTGGCATGCATTTAGTTTTTTTCTGTGTGCAGACCTACACTGATACTTCTCTTAAAATGCATTAGTTTATATTTAGACACATTTGCAGTATGGTAGACTAACCCCCTATGAAAATGATTAGAGTATGTTTTGTGCGCTATCATGCTAACTTTTTATGTCATTGTTTCGCACTGATGATGATACAGGAAGAGTGGACAGGCCGTACTGGTGCATTGTAAGATGGGCGTCTCTCGCTCTGCCTCCACAGTGATTGCTTTCCTGATGAAGCAGCAGGGCTGGACTTTAGACCAATCCCTCATCCACGTGAGAGAAAGACGGCCTATAGTGCAGCCCAACGAAGGTTTCCTCAAACAGCTGCATACGTATAGTGGCATCCTCAATGCCAGGTGACTTACGCTTTCATTGGCGCTGTACTGAGATTGGTTCATTCATGTAAACATGCATTCACACAGAAATATAGACACTTTCCCACTTGTGTAGTTTCTCAATGGATGTTCAGGTACAGACAAGTCAAGTCTGGGTTATTGTTGTTCAACCATGTGTGTAAATGAGGGAACTGAATAGTGCAGATACACACTCTTCTCAAGCAGTACGTTTGAGGTCTTGAAAGAAGTCTCTCACTCACCAAGGCTGCATTTATTTGAACAAAAATACAGTAAAAACAGTAATATTGTGAAATATTACAAATTAAAATAACCGTTTTCTATTTAAATATATTTTATAGCTAATAATTCATTCTTCAGTGTCACTTGATCCTTCAGAAATCTTATTATTATCAATGTAGAAAGCCATTATGCTGCTTAATAATTTTGTGGAACCAGTGACTGATAAATAGAAAGTTCAACAGAACAGCTTTTTATTTTAAATCGGAATCTTTAGTAACATGTCTTTACTGTCACTTTTTATTTATTCAGTTTAATGCGTTCCTGCATAATTATTTCTTAAAAAAACAATCAAAACAACTCTTACTGACCCCAAACTTTTGAATGGTAGTCCATATATTACTTGCACGTCTCTTTGAATACTGGATCCTCTTTGATCAACTGCAGAATAAACCTATGACTATATATTTACTCAAAAGTGTTTAATATACCCATTCATAGAAACGTTTTTTTGCAGCATACTATGCGACAATTTTGTTTCCATTTCCAATGTGTAGAATCAAATGGCGTCAACTGCAGTCTTTTATTTAATTTTTTTATAGTTAGCAGTTTAAATTGAATTCCAAACATTGCAATGTGCCTTACAGTAAACAGCGCCACAGTGCCCTCTGGAGGAGGAAGTCCAAGCCAGATGTCCGTCAGCCGTCTGTCCACAACGAAACAGCCACAGGGAGTGAACATGAACAGAAAGAGGAAGGATCAGAGACCCCAGAAGACGAGGAAAGCAGTGAAGAGGAGACTGATGTAAGGGGATGTGTCTTCTAACAGTGACTGTTGATGCTTTTCAGTGTCTCTTTAGTTTTCAAATCGGTTTAATCAGAGTTATGTTTATTTCTGTGGCTGTGCCATTCTCAGGTCTTTGAGCAGTTTGACGAGAGTATTCCTGATACGCATGGGGCAGACACAGCCACAGCCACATCCAACCCACTTATTACCATTCAAGAAAGTGATAAGGTTAGACCAGATGGAGGCAGACAAGTTACATTTATTACACTTGACCATTTTAAAGGCTTTTAAATCTATGTGGATTTATTTACTATTATAAATAGTTTTTTAAATGTCTGCAAAACTGTATTTCCTAGGTGGCATCCAGCCCCAGCAGAAGTGGCAGGATGGATTTGTTTTCTCTTATGCAGTCTATTCAGCTTGACGATGAAGACAGAGACAGGATCGATAAAGAGGTGAGAGGAAAAAGTCTGGAATGCAACATTTATTGATATTGATATGTGAAAAACAAGTCAAATCTCATGCAAGCAATCATTAACTGAAGAATTCCTGTTTGTCAGAGATATTCCCCTGCGCAACGAAGGCGGAGTCAGGGAAGAAGGGGCTTGACTCATCAGAGAACACATGTTGATGTTTCCCCTGGACCAAGCTGCAGACAGTCACAGAACACAAACAAGGATGAAGCCGGTCTCTGAAGTGCTTAAAAAAGGGGTCGTGTTAAGAAATATGGAGAGGCAGGAATAAAAAAAGTGATAAGGTGAGGAAAAGGATCACAAATAGTGATTCTAATATAAAGGACACTCTTGCACACAAGTCTTAGCCTTCTGATTGTATCATTCCAAGTTCTTTGAAAACTCAGAGGGAATCTGTTCATATAGTTGCTGTATTTTTAGATAACTTCGTTTGGAGGCAACACACACAAAAGCACATGGTTACATATCAATAGATATCTTACCAATTTTCCCGTGCCTGCCCATCTAGCCCAAAATCTGTGGTCCGTTTCAGTTGGATTGTAAAAAAATATCTACAACAGCTGGTTTCTGTCCACCACCCATTGTCAAGTGAATATTGATAAAGAAACCGTTTTCCTCAGAGCATTATCATTATAATTGTCACGTTGTGCCTTTTGATATTTCTGTATCCTTTGCACCTTCATACTGAGCCATAAAATTCAGTTTACTTCACAGATTTTAATATGGTATTATAGATTGAGTGGACGTTTTTTTTTTTTTTTTGCTGTTATTTCTCATTATACAGAAACACGAACAATCCTCTCTTATAGCATTGTTTCATGTTGTTCTTAAGAGTGTGATCTCACTCATTTTAGGAGTCCTATGCAATAATCCACTTTATAGCTGTTTCCTCTCAATGAATGTGAAGCTTTATATTGCCTCGGTGGAGATCAGTAGTTGAAAAAGTGTTGAGAAAGCAATCTAGGATTAAACATTTTAGTATTTTGTGTAAAGTACCGTTCAAAAGGTTTGGGTCAGTAACTTTTTGTTTTGTTTTTTTTAAAGAAATTTTTACTTTTTATTTAGCAAGGACACATTAAATAATTTGAAAGTGACACTAAATACATAATGTTACTATATATATATATATATTCCATGGTTTGCATAAAAGTTCCATAAACCTTTTTTAAACATTGATAATAAAAATAAATGTTTCTTGAGCAGCAAATCAGCATATTAGAATGATTTCTGAAGGATCATGTGACACTAAAGACTGGAATAATGAGGCTGAAAAATCAACTTTGCCATCACAGGAATGGATTACATTTTAACACGTTTATAAAAAATATTATTTTAAACATTACTTTAGATCATAATAATATTGCTCAATATTTCTGTTTTTATTGTATTTTTGATCAAATAATTGCAGGCTTGGTGAGACAGAAAAAAAAAAAAATCTTACTGACCCCAAACTTTTGAATTACTAGACCGATGTTGTTATATCATTACGGTTTCAGGCATATTTTTTTAAATTTGGAGCTATTTTCCACGTCTTTTTCAATTAAACGGATGTTGTCTAATATTTGGTTTTATAGTATGCAGGAAACAAAACCTGAGAAGAGACCCGAGTATTTTCCTTAATGTTAATGTGCCACACTTATTTGATCTGTTTAATTCATTCTGCATGATGGTTCAGTGCCTTTAGTTTATAGAGGTGGACCAAAAGAACTACTTTAGTTGGTTTTAATATTCATGCAGTTAAAACTAACACAACTAACTCCTGCATACATGTCTTTAGCTATTGGGGTGGTTGATTTGGGTCTTTGCATGATGTCTCATGACTGTATGCATGCTGTTTGTTCTGTATGTAAGCTTGTCTTTGTGAAGCAAGAGTCCTGTATGTATAAAGTATATATACAATCTGCTGTAAAACATTTGTTGAAATGTGTATAGTCATTGCACAAAGTGCCAATGTTGTGAAACCAAAGTTATGTTGTGGAATGTTCTTAGTATTTGAGACACCACTGGTTTTGCAGTTATTTTCCACAAGAATGTCTTAAATTGTGTGTTAGTGATAGATGATAACCCACAGCCTTCAAAGTGCTGATTTTCCTCACCTAGTAATGTATAATGTGCCATGCCTTATCAATATCAAAAACAGTGATCAATTTTATTCAAATGCAACTCAGTTCCATTGTTGGTATCAGATGGCGTTAAATATCAAGTCAAAGTTGCTGTTGCTTTTTTTTTCTATTTATGACCTTAACATGTATCTTTTTGATTTGATATACAAGGTTGTCTGTGCTTTAAAAATTAAATTGAATTTATAATGGGAGCTTGAGAAATATCTAATTGACAATGTCATTATTTTTGCATCAATTTGTGTTTCAGGTTTTAAGATATTTCTGTACTTCATAAGGCTACGGTAAAAGTGTATATATATATATATATATATATATATATTTATGTTTTATACATATATGTATATGTGTTTTACAGATATTACTGGACATATCTTTACTATGATTCAAAAAATAGAATGTGACAATTTGTCAGTTAATGTGCGCTGTCTGGGAGGTATAGGTTTCTGGGCGTGCGCTTCAGATTTGCGCACAGAAAACATGATTACTGTGCCACCTTCCTGTAATAATGTAGGAACCACTCGTTTTACATAAATCACGTAATAGTTAATGTTTTTAGTTTTAATCCAAATGACACTGAGGGAAAGATCAGCAGTCAAGAGAATGCCACAGAAACAATAGAACTAAGCTGTAAACAGATATATATTTTTATTTGGACACATTGTGTCCAGGCAAAAATCTGAGGTGGTGGATTGATTCAAATCTAGCAAGTACATCTGCACATCCATCTTAAAATATAACAAATAATGGTCCCACTTTATATTAAGTGGCTTTTAGTACTATGTACTTACATTGTCATTAATAATTTGATACAATGGACTTATTGTGTACATACATGTTTTTACATTGTACTTATATTTTTTAAATACCTGCATGTAATTACACTGTTGACCCTTCCCTTATACCTTAACCCACCCTTAAACTTACCCATACCAGCACACCTGTCCCTACCCTTACCCCTATCACACCTCATAGCAGCAAAAGTGTTTTACAATACAACATGAACACAATAAGTACATTGTACTTATTTTTCGATGTAAGTACATAGTACTTAAAGCCACTTAATATAAAGTGGGACCCAAATGGTCAACTGTTTGTGTTGGTCAAATTGAAAGCAGATTTATAGTATCACACATTATTTTAAAATATGTAATTTAATGTTTTTTGAAAGAAGTATTTTGCTCACTAAAGCTGCATTTATTTGAGCAAAAATTACAATTTAAATGAACTGCTTTCTATTTTATATATATATTTTAAATATAATTTATTACTATGATGGCAAAGTTGAGTTTTCAGCAGTCATTACTCCAGTCTTTAGTGTCACATGATCCTTTGGGAATCATTCTAATATGCTGATTTGATGCTCAATAAACATTTTATTTTTGGCAATTGAAAACAGATGCCTAACTGCTTAATGTTTTTGTGGAAATCGTACTACGTTTTTCCCAGGATTTTATGATGAATAGAAACTGTAAAAAACATTTATTTATTTGTCCCATTATAAATGGATTTCCTATCATCTTAGATCAGTTTATTACATTCTTGTCAAATAAAAGTAATGGTTTCTTTATATATATATATATATATATATATATATATAGGAAAAAAGAAAATGTTACTGACCCCACATTTTTTATGGTAGTGTACAAATGACACTACTAAATATATTTTGAAAATTAAAATGCAACAATTTCTCACAAATTTCACATGTGAATCAAACTAAAAATCAATTACCCGACTCTCCAAATAGTCTAATTGCTGCATGGAACTATAATCGACTCAATGAACACACAGTTTGAAAGATGAGAATATTTATATTTACAGACGAAGCCACTATTCAGGATAGTAATAATAATAAAAACATTTAAATGAATTTCTGCCTTTGTTCGCCAAGTGTGACACCACCCTCTTTCATGGCCGTCCAGAACGTCTGATTCTGAAGTGGGAGAAAAGGCATCAATTAGTCTAAGCACTTACATCAATAACTGGCCATCAATGTATAACATTTGAAGACTCAAAGCAGAAATGCATTCAATGACTCACCGCCTCCTTGCGAAACTTCCACGGTATCTCTCGATAAACAATACGTGTGATGCCTGCTTCACGACACCGCTGAGCAAGCACATCACCTACGGCACGGCAAGCCGCCACAGACCGTGTGGAACCCAGCTCGCGCTTCAATGCCCACTCCTTCGTGGAGCAAGACAGCACAGGATCTATTGAGTCACTTGAGAACACCTCAGCTGTGATGTGATGCTGCGTGCGCCTGAACACCAACCTGAGGAAGGTAAGGCATACGTTTAATATACATGTACAGTGTACAACTATGTTTGTATCTGGAAGATGCTATTAGGATGCTGTTAGTAGGGATGTGCTAAGCATGTTTTACTATTTACATATAGCCAATTATTTTAAACAATTGGGATGCATACAAACCTGTGATAATACTGTCTAGAGGGCCACACTGTAGCCCAGCCTCGATCCTTTACGGCAAGGGCCATCAGTTCCAGGTTTCTTGGGTTTCGGTTAACAAATGCTTTATTGATGGCTTCATTATCACTAACCACTGGTTCTTGATCAGGTGCCACCTGACTGTATTTCCGAGCTGGTGGAAAGAGACACATCATGTTGAACATAATTTTATTAATAAATCTGCAGATCCTTTGAGAGGTTCCAGCCATTCTCCTAATTCCAAGTTAATCAGGTATGTGATACAGAAGGTCAAATTTCCGTCTGTATGACACATATCGAATTTCCAGCTGTTTCCCTTTGTTGTTATTTTATTTGCGTTTGATCCCAAAAACGATACTCCTTTTTAAAGAGCAATTGCGTATCTCCAAATCTACTGCCATTTTTTCGCCTATATAGTTTAACACACACACACACACACACACACACACACACACACACACACACACACACACACACACACACACACACACACACACACACACACACACACACACACACACACACACACACACACACACACACACACACACACACACAGCAGAGAGCAAATAATTAATTATTTGAAGGGTCTAGTTGTTTACAGTTAACGTTACTTACATGACTGACAATGAATCCACGCCGCTGCAGCCGCAGATCTCTGACATTGACCTAACAGCGTGCGAACACTACGGCAGACATCAGTGAACAAAGCCATTTGACAACTGCAAAAAATACCTTCAATTCTGGTGACAAATTATAGTTGTTTCTATACAAACGGAGATACCATGACCCTTATTTTTTTTATTAAATGAATGTGACCACTCTCTCTATCGGCTCTCTAGTGCGCAGCCATTTTGATGTCACACGAAAAATGTTCCGTGTTTCCGGGAAAAAAAAGCTTCACATGGGTTCCGCTTAGAAATCCTTAAATTAATGAAAATAACAATGAAACCATTCTTTTTTTTTATTTTTTTTACATAAGAAGCAATTTATTAAAAATGGTACCACAATTTATTAAAAATGGTACGGTATTCAGATATTATTGTCATGCTGTCCACAAGGTGGCACTAGTACACTTATCCTGGAAAATAAACCTTCATCCGACGTCTACCGTGCCATCATGTTTTTTTTGGCCATGTATTATGCTAATGTCATAGTATTCCTGTCTTGGAGTACAGGTAGGCTAGTGCTACTATTGCGAATGTTAAATATACATGTTAAACATGTAAATGTCTTTGACATAGAAAATTAAGATGAAATCAAGGTTAAGTAGGTCTACATTCACACGTCTCATTTAATAAATGATAAATAAAATATGTATTCATTAACTTTGATTATTAATAATTTGTGATGAACCGTGTGAATCAACATACCCTTACACCTGTTGGTGAAGATTATTTAAAGAATATAGGTTTCTCCTATACAGGTCAAATTTAACTATTTTTCGCTCCCGATCTCCGGTTGTAGCCCACTCCTACATTTTCAGGCAGTGTGGTGGGCTCACCTCCGGACATTAAGGGATTTTCTGCATGGCTTGCCATTTTAATTTGGCCGATTTGTTTGTGCTGCACTTTTAGCATGCTGTAAAGACGAGGCTGTGCCCCGAGATAAAATAAATGGTTCTCTAGCTACTTGAACAAGTATGTTCCTGTAACCTAAATTCTTGCTCCCAGCAATGAGCACTTCTTTGCCCATTTTCTCCTTCAGGCCATTAAAATCCTTTTTGGGGAGGGGTATGCACCGGTGTGCAAATCACGACTTGACACTCCTCTAAATTTTTTTTAATTAAATTGCATTCCCTTTTCATACACCAATAGAGATTGTTAATGAAAGAATACTCATCTGTCCCATATAAATTAAACCTAATATCCAACCCAAAGGACCAAATACAAACACTTTAGTACTGCACATTCAAAGCAAAATAAAATATAACTCACTATTGTAATAATGTTGAGAGCCTCAAGTGGAAATAAAAGAATAGAATGAAATATTCCTGCCGATCAACTTGGGCTCACAATGCTTTTGGGAAACACAGCCCAAGTCAGTAACCTGGATGTGATGTGTGTATCCATATCCAGAAGGCTACTATTCACACAAGCACAAACCTTGTCTGCTACCTGCTCCTTTGTTTCATATTGACAGAACTAAAACTGAAAATCAATGGACTCATTAGAACAAAAATGTCAAGGTTGGTGCAGAACTAATGAAAGATTGTTGAATACAAACTTTCTTTCAAGTGCTTTTGAGTAAAATTGAAAGCAACATGACACAACACATTTTGTTATATGATTTAAAATATTAATATATTTTTCACCAAAAAATGTTTTAGAACATACCTTTGAATTAAAGTTACCATATCACGAGAAATCAAATTTTCTTTAAGATAAAAGTAGTACTTGATGTACCGGTACACTATTCAAAAGCTTGGGGTTGGTATTAATTTCTTACAGACTCTTTGAACGGTATAGTGTACTTTAAAAACATACATTAACTTTAAAAACTCATTCATATCCCTCTCCCTGTACACAAATTACTTTTTTTGAAAATAAGCTTTAAAAAACATCTGATCTTCCACAATTTTTTTTTATGTTAGATGAATGCATCAACATGACCATCCAAGTAAATGATGGTGATCAGAAAACTGGTTACTCAGTTACTGTTACTTACAAAACAAGCGACTTACTAAAAGAGAGACACCTGTCACCTGATCATTCTAAGGCATCTGCTCATTCCAGTTTGATCCCTATAGTTTGCATTGTAGTTAATTATAATATGACCACTGTCAAATCACCCACAGTAAGAATTTAAAAACATGCTTACAGTTTTTCTCAGTCGCTTTGGTGCATTTCTCACATCACTATTTGCATTTGCACAACAGTTAGTTCAACCTCCACAACATTTAGTCATTTGTGCACATCATAGTAGCAGTTTCTCATTCCTTCGAACAAATTGCAAATGCTTTTGGACATGCATCAAATGCTTTCATACAACTCTCTGCTGTTTTCAAACATTATCATTTGCTTATGTCATGTCAGTCAAAATGAACTATACTTGTGAATGCTGAATAGTCATTCCATATAAAACGAATAGTCCTCCTTTCATTGCTTGAGTCATTACATACAAAAATGTTGAACTAGTTGTTAAAATCTGTCAAGCAAATTTTACAAAAAACATTTCATCTTTTTTTTTTTGGAAAATGTCTCCTAAATTGAACAATTTATCTTAGGTGAATCTCAACTTTCACTGATGCGAAGGGGTGTGTGAAGCATAGTTACAACCAATGATAAGCCACTTCTCTACAATCACTGTCAGAGCTGAATCCCATAAACCCCCACTTTACAAGCATATATGAACCAAGCAGGACATAGTACCATTTCTACTATACTGTGACACAGAAATGGAAGGCCAGCCTCGTGGAAGAGGGGTGCGGGTGAGGGTGCAGGACGGGGAATGGGAATGGGAATGGGAAGGGGAAGGGGAAGGGGAAGGGGAAGGGGAAGGGGAAGGGGAAGGGGAAGGGGAATGGGAAGGGGAATGGGAAGGGGAATGGGAAGGGGAATGGGAAGGGGAAGGGGAAGGGGAAGGGGAAGGGGAAGGGGAAGGGGAAGGGGAAGGGGAAGGGGAATGGGAAGGGGAAGGGGAAGGGGAAGGGGAAGGGGAAGGGGAAGGGGAAGAAGAGGCCAAGTACATAGGCGGATCCCTGATGAAATCAGGGCTACAATTGTGGATCATGTTGTCAATCACGGCCTCACAACGGCTGAGGCCGGTCGAAGGGTGCAGCAAAATGTTGGGAGAAACACTGTAAATTCAATTATTCAAACATTTCGTCGGGAGAACAGGTGTGTATAAATGGCATATCCCCAGTCTTGCTCCATACAACACACAACATCTGCTGACTTTGTTAGACACTCTTTACAGGGACATAATCCCTGAGAATGAGAGGGGTCTAACTGGAGACCATCTGATGTTGTTGTTTTGGATTGCATTGATATTTGCTGTGATGTAGATGAAATTATGTGGCCAGACAGAGAGGAACGTCTGGATGTGCATGAATGATACAGTACTATGTATGTTGTATGTTCAGTTCCAATATGTTGTATGTTCAGTTCCAATATGTACTGCAATATTGTTTAGAGTTGTGCACAGCTCTACCCAAAGGGAGTTTATGTTTGTTGTAAATAAGGGTGTATTTTTTCTTTTGCACAATGCTGTGAACAAATTAGAATTGCAAAGAGCATTATGCAGTAAAAATGTGAAACGTTCAGTGTCTTCTCACTAAATACAGTAATGTGTAACTTTACTGTATTTTTCAAATGGCTGTGCAAATAGTATATAATGCTGTCTTGAGCATTTTCAAGTAGTCTCACCAATATCTGACTTTTTTGCATTGGAAAACATTTACAGAGTAAACTGTCATAATGAAAACATGACACAGCCATTTGACTATCTTGTTCATAAGCAATGGTGTCAAGACTTTTCATCTTGATGACACTGACACTTTCATTGACATGAATACTTGCTTTTGAGGAATGAGCTATCCATTTTGAGCAAGTGACACGCTTTTGCAGGTTATCAACTATTTTGCAGTTTGTACTAATTGTTTTGAGAACTGCATTAACTGTTGTGCAAATGTAAATAGTGATGTGAGAAATGCACCAAAGCGACTGAGAAAAACTGTAAAACAGATAGACAGACAGCCAGACAGACAGGCAGACAGATATAGACAGACAGACAGACAGGCAGGCAGACAGATACAGACAAACAGACAGACAGACAGACAGACAGACAGACAGACAGACAGACAGACAGACAGACAGACAGACAGATAGATAGATAGATAGATAGATAGATAGATAGATAGATAGATAGATAGATAGATAGATAGATAGATAGATAGATAGACAGACAGACAGACAGACAGACAGACAGACAGGTAGGTAGGTAGGTAGATAGATAGATAGATAGATAGATAGATAGATAGATAGATAGATAGATAGATAGATAGATAGATAGATAGATAGATAGATAGATAGATAGATAGATAGATAGATAGATAGATAGATAGATAGATAGATAGATAGATAGATGCACAGGCAAATGTTTATGTGAACACAGACAGACAGACAGACAGACAGATAGATAGATAGATAGATAGATAGATAGATAGATAGATAGATAGATAGATAGATAGATAGATAGATAGATAGATAGATAGATAGATAGATAGATAGATAGATAGATAGATAGATAGTGACTGCTGTCACACTCTCAAATAGATGCACAGGCAAATGTGTATGTGAACTCCAGAGGTCATTTGTGACAACTACACATCTGATTATTTCAAACATTTCACCACTCATCTTCATCACCTTTCTTCTTCACCATGATGACTATCTGATGAGCACTTTCTGGCTCTCTCAAACGGATTGACAGTCTCCCTATGAGAACACATGCCTATCTTGATAGAAATCAACTTCAGTCAGTATTAGGAAGAATGAGATGAATAGCACAGTTATTCACAACAAGGTCACTTACCACACTTGCAAGTGCAATCAATGTGCCTTAAATGCCATTCATGATATATGATTGACATAATGAAATTTGTGGTGAACCAAGGTCTTAATGTTTTATTGTTAACGTGCTCAGCATTTCATCATGCCTACAGTGAAAGAACGAGCGATACCGAGGAGAGACTTGAATATGGCAGCTGCAAAACAGAAGTAACACTTGTCTGGAATGTGTTGGAGATGTGTTGCTATGCAACAGGGATTCCACAATGGTTACCCAGACATGGTTCGACTGTGTAGAGGATGGTGTGGGTGAAGAAAAAAAAAAGTGACACAGCCTCCCACATCACCACACACTCATCAGCTCTGTTTGAAATGTCAGAGCGCACACCTACACACACACAAAACACAGTGTCACTTCAGGAAAAATGTGATTCATATTCTGCTTACAAGTGAATACATGAAGATTTAAAAAATGGAGGTTAACTTCTGTAAATTCACCCATCAGCATGCACATACAAAAACAATGTAAACTTTTGTCCTATCGTATAATGTGGATAATAAATCTAGAGGTGTTCAACCTTTAAAAGACAACATTCAACTGACTCTTGTGAACATTCTAGCAACGCCCCTGAGATCAATAAATGAACAAAGCCAGTTTTGCCCATGTCCTCTGAGTGGCAGTATGTCTCACTGAGTGCCTTCGAGTTAGACCACCTGTTTGAGGATTCCTTTCTCTTTCTCTTTGAACAAAGCTGTGATGTTTTCCTCACACTTTTAAAGTTTAGAAACTTAAATACAGAAATCTGCTATGAATAAGATTTAGGGTGAAAAGAGGGAGTTTTAGATTTCCTCTTCTAGAATTTAATTGTAGGCTATTTGTCTCTTGAGGGTGAACTAATATAAAAAAAACTTAAATTCTTAAAACACTTTTCAGGTTCTTTTTTATTTGTATGAAATTATTCTCATAATTCTAAAAGAAATAAGCATAATTGTTTACCCAAGTCTTTGGAAATTCAACAAAATTTGATACTGTTCACTTAGCAGATACTAAATTCAGAAACTGAAAACTTTGTTGCTTAAAATGTTATACTAACCTGAGTGATTCAAGCACTTTCCAATGATCTCCTCTCCAATTAGTAGAATTATAACACAATGGATAGAATGATAATGTGTTCGTAAGTGAATTATATTGTGATTACTATGTTTGTGAGAATGGAATTGAAGAGTTGAGGCCTAAACAAGATGGATGAAGTTTGCTACTCCTGTGCTTTCTTGCTGCCTGACAGATACCACGCATAGTTTTCTTATTATCACAGTATTGTTTCCAATTATTTTTGAATGTTCTTTAAAAAGACAGTAACCTACAAATAGTGTTGATAAAGATTGCTGTTGCAGTACATGGACTGGCCACAAGGGTCAAGAAAAAAATCTGGACTGCACTATAAGCATGGAGTTCAGAAACCACTGAAAGAAAGAAAGGTTTTTCATGGCATCCAAAGATAATGGAACTGTCTGTTGAAGCATAAGATTGACATAGCCAATCACATTTCACAATCCCAGTGGATTAATTAATCTAGGCTAATCAACAAAATAGTCGAAACATTCACAGGTTGATTGTAATAATAGCATGGGGAAAAGACGCATGCACACACTGATGCACACACTGTCATTAATGTTGGTGTGTTTTCCACATTTTAATCTTTTGATCTGGGAGTCTTGATTTCACAGATGCTGTGTTCTGTGTAGCCCTAGGCTACACATGACTTCCATTATTTATCATCCACTGTCAAAAGCCCCTGAGAGAAGGAGAGGCAGAGAGAGAGGACAAAGAAAAGCTCCACATCGCTCCTCATCTCTGCGAGCCTTTGATCAACCTCTAGAACTCAAGTTTTAAAAGAAGGAAGGGATTCTGATTGCTATACTGGGCTGTTGAATGCTTGATTCTGATTGGTTGACAAATGTTATAAAGTGTGCAATGATTTTTTGGGAAAAGTAGTTCTAGGCAGGTCTTGACCGCATTACAGTTCCATATCACTTCGCCAAATAATTTGATTAGTTTTTACAAATTATTTCCAAGTTTTTTTGTATTTAATATGCATTTATTAGTTATTATGGATAATTGCAAATCTTTTTCTCTCTCTCCCACTCATTATTAGTTATTAGTAGACGCTGGTGCCGAACACTGTTGAGAGATGCACAGATTGAGGTAATTCACAAACACTTAATCTCTCTCTCTTTCTCTCTTTCGCACCGGATAGTTCTAGGAACTTAGAACTAACCCCCAGCGTGGTTCCCCGAGAACTAATGGTTCCCCTAGGAACGTTTTCTGGTTGCATTCGCTCCGCCAGGAACTCTGAAGTGAAGTAAGCCGCGCTTGTTGTTATGACTTTTATTTTGACAGTGCAGAGAATGCCAGCCAGAGCCTGAGGAAACAAACAGTGCTCGCACTATCCGTGTTCATTACTTTACGATCTGTCTAACAGTCCTGTCTAATATGTTATTCGATAGAACTATTGTACATAGAAAGTAGACAGTACAAAAAAATAGTAGCGTATGCCTGAGCATAAATACATAGCCTAATCATGTTTCGCTTGGTTCCCTCAAAGTTGCGTTGAATTTTCTCCTTAGCGTTAAGGTTAACAGGCCCATCTATCACTGTTTTACATGTTTGTACAGTTAGTTTCTAGAGTAAATATAAACGCTATAATCTGTGTGTTCACACAGCCTTTTTAAAAAATGGTGGGTGCTGGTGTTTCGCGTGCGTTTGGCAAATCAGTGTACACTTACATCACAATACATCATCAATCCTTCTTTCAAAATGTGATTCGCTATTGCAATCCCATGTTTATTTGAGCTCTTTCGGGGTTTTCTGTGGAAAATGCATACATACGACACGTCACTCATGCCTCGTCCGCAAATAGAGAAACGTTGCTGAATAAGTTGAACCCTCAAATTCATTCTCTGTTCGGTCACGTTCACGTTAGGTGTGTTTCTCTGCCCCTATTGGATTATCTTGCCTGTATTGGTTTATTAAACGTTGTGTTGGAATGATATTCATCGAGTTTTGAACTCAGTTTTGAGTTTTGAACCTTGTTCTGCGACAGTATTAGGCTGATTTCAGAATTCTTACAACTTATTTACTCTTTTCCCCTTTATTTTACAACTTGCTTTTGACTGTCAATACAGTGTTGTGGAAGGGGAAAAGACAAGAGAGATGAATATGAAGGCTCAAAAATGAGAGGGAGCTCTAATGAGGTAAGTGGCCACTTGTGCTGTTCCCCGTGGAGATGACCCAGTTAAGAGTTTGATCATCCAGGTGTTAGCAATGCTGCCAAGCCAGCTGGGAGGAAAGGAATACTTCATCACTGTCATACCTCTGCACAGAGAATACATTTACCTCCCAATAACCACTATTACCAACAGTCACTGTTAAATGTTGCACATTCAGGGTTCGTACGGTCATGAAAAACCTGGAAAAGTCATCGAATTTTAAAATAGTAATTTCCAGGCCTGGAAAAGTTTTGGAAGGCTTCAAGCCCTTTCGAAATCTGTTTTTATTTCGTTGTCAGTAACAAAAGTTATGGTTATCTAAAGTCGGCTGATCACTATGATTTTCAGGAACGGAATTTTGAGAAAAACAGGTTTAATTAACTGGCACGTCCTGCTAGCGATTGGTGCTCTTTTTTCATATCACATATTTTAGAAATCATCATAGATTAGGTATCATTCGAAAGCTTACGAACTCAAAATTCAGCCTGTGAAAAACTTTTTGAAATTGGACGATTGAGAGGCGAGCAAGATCTTTTAAGCGAGCAGCTACTTCAGACTCATTGTTGTGGTTATGTGGTTTATTTTGATAGGTGAACTGTCTTGTAGTGTTTAGAGTTTTTTTTTTGCACCTCCGTCGTGCGTGTTCTTAAAGAGAAAGACAGTCTTTTCAGCAAAAGTTTTAATTACACTGTAACAAATGTGTTACTACACTGTAAGAAATTATTATTACTACACTATAACAAATGAATTAATAAACTGGAACAAATGTATAATAACGTTAAAAATGTATAATTACACTGCAACAAACTTACACATTACACTGTAACAAAAGTTATAATTACACTGTAACAAATGTATAATTACACTGTGATAACAATGTATTATTACACTTAATTGACTGTAACAATTGTATAAATACACTGTAACAATATATATTACTATACTGTAACAAATGTATTATACAGCTGTTACAAATGTATTATTACACTTAATTAAACTGAAACAAATTTATGATTACACTGTAACAAATGTATTATTACACTTATTACACTGTAACAAAATGTATAATTACACTGCTATAAATGTATAACTACACTGTGATAAAGTATTATTACACTTAATTAAACTGAAACAAATTTATGATTACACTGTAACAAATGTATTATTACACTTATTACACTGTAACAAAATGTATTATTACACTTATTACACTGTAACAAAATGTATTATTACACTTATTACACTGTAACAAAATGTATAATTACACTGTAAAACATTTATAACTACACTGTGATAAAGTATTATTACACTTAATTAAACAAACAAATTTATGATTACACTTTAACAAATGTATTATTACACTTATTACACTGTAACAAAATTTATAATTACACTGTAATAAATGTATAACTACACTGTGATAAAGTATTATTACACTTATTACACTGTAACTAAATGTATAATTACACTGTAATAAATGTATAACTACACTGTGATAAAGTATTATTACACTTATTACACTGTAACTAAATGTATAATTACACTGTAATAAATGTATAACTACACTGTGATAAAGTATTATTACACTTAATTTCACTGTAACAAACATATAATTACACTTATTTAAAGAGGAACAAATATATAATTACAATATAACAAACGTATAATTGCACTGTGATAACAACATATTACACTTCATAGACTTTAACAAATGTATAATTACACTGTAACAAATGTCTTAAAACACTGTGACAAAAGTTATAATTACACTGTAACAAAATGTATTATTACACTATAACACATGTATTATTACACTGTTACAAACTTATAATTACACTAATATAATCTGTAACGAATGTATTACAACTGTAATTAACATATAATTACACTGAATTAAACTAACAAATGTATAAATACACTTAATTAAACTGCAACAAATGTATTATTACACTGTAACAAATGTATAATTACACTTAATTAAACTTCAACAAATGTATAATTACACTTAACTACACTGTGATAAAGTATTATTACACTTAATTAAACTGAAACAAATTTATGATTACACTGTAACAAAAGTATTATTACACTTATTACACTGTAACAAAATTTATAATTACACTGTAATAAATGTATAACTACACTGAAACAAAA
Source organism: Phoxinus phoxinus (assembly GCF_949152265.1). NCBI lineage: Eukaryota > Metazoa > Chordata > Actinopteri > Cypriniformes > Leuciscidae > Phoxinus > Phoxinus phoxinus. Next base: position 21,143,425 of record NC_136887.1, read on the forward strand.
TGTATTATTACACTGTAACAAATGTATAATTACACTTAATTAAATTTCAACAAATGTATAATTACACTTAATTAAACTTCAACAAATGTATAATTACACTTAATTAAACTTCAACAAATGTATAATTACACTAAACATGTATAATTACATTAATTAAATTTGATTTGTTAAATTTAAAATAAACACCAAAAATAGAGATGAAATAAATGTCCAGTGATATTTTCCAAAGATTTCTTAATTTTGGCACAATTGTTTCTCTATATAGTGTTGATATGCCAACTAGTAAATACACTAAGTTTCGTCATCCTAGCATCTGTGGAAGTATTTAAAACAAGGGTGTTAGAGCCGCGTTAGGTTGTGTCCCGCTCTAATGTATATCACACTAAAAATGTATAATTAAACTGTAATAAATGTATAATTACACGAAAAATGTGTAATTACACTAACAAAATTATAATTACACTGTTATAACTAACGTTTAATTAAACTTAATACACTGTAACAAATGTTTAATTACAATGTAACAAATGCATAATTACACTTAATTAAACTGTAACAAATGTATAATTACATTACAAATATATCATATTACACACGTATAATTAATTAATGTATAATTACACTAAAATGTTTAATAACACTGTAACAAATGTAAATTACACTTAATACACTGTTACAAATGTATAATTATACAAAAATGTGTAATAACACTGTAATGAACGTATAATTACACGTAATACACTAACAAATGTATGTTTACACTGTAACGAATGTATAATTACACTGTATCAAACAGATAATTTTACTGTAACAAACGTATATTTACACGTAATTAAACTGCAACAAATGTGTAATTACACTAAAAATATGTAATTACACTGTAACAAATGTATAATTACACTTAATTACACTATAACAAATGTATAATTACACTGAAAATGTAATGTTTCAGGGAACGCTAGGTCATAAATATTTGCTTCAAAAGTCATGGAAAATTCATGGAAATTGGTATTATATTGGTAAATGTGTATGAACCCTGCAAAGTGATTTCTGTATACATGCACTAGAAAAATGACCTCACAATGCATTGGGGTGTAGATAAGATGACAGCATAACTTTACTCAAAAAGCAGTACTATTACTTTAATGTGAATCTACTGAAGTTAAAAAGTATGGGAATTTAAAGTTATTCATATAATAATATAAAAACAATTTCTACTTTCCAGGAATGTAGATGTTGTCACATATTTCACCACTTACTAACAGACAAAGAATGTAAAATGTTCAGGATACAATACATAGTTGTTGATATGTAGTTGATTATTTTAACAGAGTTACAATCTAGAAAACAAAACTGAATTATTTATAAAAGAAAAAGTATTATAAGGTAGAGTGCCACAAACTTTCTATTATGATATTGGAAACTAGACATTCTTAATATTTCGTTCTTTAGAATGCAAGATATCAGCATAACCTACAAAAGTATTGATGAAGTTTTTTATTCATTGCTTCCTGTTGTTTCTGAATGTAAAAGACCATTTTAAGTCAGAAGAGACATTTCAAACTAATCAAAAGTTATACCGTTAATGTGAGATCTGACAATGCGCCGAACAACCTATAACTGTCCTTAACTGTCCTTTACTGAGGTCCAGCCAAAAGCAAACCATCTGAATCCATTGCCAAAAATAATCAGTGCCTGTGATATTAAAACTTTTAGAGCTCAATGTTCCCTAAAAACAAAGAATCTAAATTTAGCACAGATACTCTTTAGATATAGCTGGATCAAATTGTTCATAAATATTTGCAGAAGGATACTGCAGATATGAGTGACAAAGTCTACAAATATGATAAAAGTGTAGCTTCTAGCAATTGCACTGTGCCTGGTGTCTTACTCGAGCTCCATATCCTCTGAAATAAAGAGGGCAGGCATATCTCTGGATAAGGTTGTGTAACAATACTGCCACTGAAATAGCCAGTGGCTGTAAAGCACAGCTGATGCCCTGCCAGACTCAGAAATGCCTTTGGCAGGAAGAGTGAAATAAAGCCTTTCATTTTAGAACTCTATTATCCAGACTGCCCGATCAATCTCTCCTGGGCAGGGTAATATAGACAGAAGTGTCAATCCATTCAGAAGTGGCATAGGCAAACAAAAGAAATATTCAATCCATTTTGAAATCCTTTTTCCAGTTACTAAACACGGATTGATTAATGAGGGAAGCACTTGCATTTAAATAGGATTTCTGAGAAGAAAGGATCACAGCTAACGTGGTCATAACATTGTGCTTCTATACAAAGTCACTCTCTTCCTAATCTGACCGTATTTTTATGTTGTTTATTCCTTTATGTGAATGGCATCTCATTGGACTTAAAATTTTCACAGCAGCGAGTGTTTGAAATTACTTCTGTTTGTGATCCGTTGTGGATTCTGATCACAGTAAAAGGCAGAAATATTTTTATGCAAAAGACTATGTGTGCTAACCATTACCATAGTGAACATAGTAAATACGACCGCTTAAAGAATTCAGACTAATCATTTATTTTATCTGTCAGTACGTCTCATCGCTTTATACCGGACTGTCTGATATCCATATTTAGCTCTGCATATGTCATAAAATAAAACAACTCCGGTTTTTCCTACATTTCTCTGACTGAAATTATAACTGTATTGGGACTGTCACTGGAAACAGTGAAAAGCTCATCAGGTCGTATTTTTGGTGGAAAATTTGTAGAAATTATCATTCTTTCTAAATGTGATGTAAACATACGTTTGTGAAATAACGGTAAATACCACCTTATGTCTGTGCGACTAATGTGCAATCTTGACACAAATTAATTCATTATGATCAATCTATCACTTATTATTGTAAAACTGTTGTAAAACATTGATGCTTGCGTTTTAATCTATCCATCTAATCTTTTAATTATCTTTAAGTAAACAACAAAATACCAACAAACGGACGCTTTTATCATGTTCGTTTTTCGATCTCGCTAGGGTCCAGTGATTTCTTTCTGATTTGTTTTCTGATAAAATGTCCATTTGTTGGTGAAATGAAGGGTTTGTGTGACGTTGTTCCAGAGAGGCATGTTGCGGGCGGGTTTTAATGAAGCGCTGCGGAGCTTCTGGCCCGACACTGGAAACGCAGCGTGGTTTTGGGCTCGGTGCTACAGGTCCAAGGCTATTAGCCCAGCAAGGCCTTTGAAAGCCCTGGATCGCACTGGCCGACAGTGGTATAGTGGCTAATGGGGCCATCAACTGCTTGGCTACTAACATTATGAAATATGTTCTTTTGTGTTAAACAAAAGAAAAGGGTTTCATTTTGGGGTGAACTATCCCTTTATACTCACTAACCATAATAACATGGTCAAAACCTGGACCACCAATATGCTATACTGTACTATTGTCATCTGACACTCATTCAAGAAATAAGACAAAAATAATGGGAGAGCAGCTTTCATTACTGACCTTGGACTGAGACAGAAGACCCCATCTGACTTATTCTGTGTCTGCCATTCTAGGCTTCAATAATGTGCACCATAATTGCCAACTTAAAGATGCGCAGCAACTATCTGTCCATCTGCCCCTTGGTCAACTTACATATCACATCACAAAACATCTTCTACCTGATCTTCAGGATGATTTTGCACTGCGTGATAATATATTTGCAAGTAATGCCTAATGATTTTTAGGGCACTGATACTGATACCAACAACCGACCGTACAGTGCTTGTAACAAAGAAACAGAGACAACAGAGCAAACAGAGAGCAGAATGGATATGTCAGAGAAGGATGTCTATGAATTAATAGAATGATAAACTTTGAAATATTTAAGCCTATATAGCTACTGTCAGCGAGCTGATAAACTAAATGCAGAGTGTTATCCTGTGTATCTATTCCCATGTGTTTCAGTCTTGGTTTGTCGGTTGTTGTCTTTGCATGTTGTGCAAAGCTGTTGTGTTAATGGTCTTTTACAATATATATTTTATGTTCCTGACCCTGGTTTTGACCCTCTATTCGGATTATCTTTGTTTTTGTTTTCAATAAATACTGCTACAAGTACATTCTCTCTTCATCTACTAGGATACTCGCAAAGACGGGTGTTCAAGCGCAAGAAGACGTGTGTTTTACGTTTAGGCAGGGATGAAGAGAGAATGTAATTGTAGCAGTATTTATAGGCCTATAGGCCTGGTTTCACAGACAGGGCTTAGATTAAGCCACAGAACGTTCCCCTAACGTTAGTATTTGGTTCCCTTTTGTTTATTTGAGAACCACATGATAATATTTTGGGAACATTCTTTTTAGGTTTTATTTTTTACAACCATATTGGTTTTGTTGCAGGAACGTTGTAGGGAGGTTATTTTTGAATGGCATATCCTGTAATACTGTAATAGGCCTGTTGTGGTGCTGATTGTTTTGTTCATTGTAAGGGTCTATTTTTCTCTTAGCAAAACCTTTAACATAATGTACAGTTGTAGGTCATTTAATTATGCGGTTAATTTCACATAGGTATGTGCTACTGCATTTATCCAAAGTTGTGTCATCAGCAACTAATGGTTGCAAGTATCTGTGACCAAAGACGCACACAAATTGACCAGCACTATAAAAATGACAGATTATTCTCTCACAGAGATTAATTTGGCTGTGCATACTTGACAAACTGCCCAGACTAGATTAAGCTGCGACAGATGAGGTTAATAATGTTGATCCAATGAGGGGTCATGAAGACTAAAAATGATAAAGCTGACAAATTAAGAATAAAGGTTCCATCATCAAGTCTCATTAAATGCTAATTGTAAACTAATTGTATTTGTAAAGTTAATGTACTATAGTGAGTCAGTTTATGGAAACTGATATATTTACCACAAACAAAACCCATCAGAATTAATAGGCATATTCGTAATACAGTTAAACAGATGGCAACATTAAGTCCCATAAATCCATAAAAACATAAACCACAAAAGAAAGTATTCCAAAATGAAATATATATTCTTCTGATATCTAATATTCAATTAAATTCATATTAATAGATGCATGGACTGTGAGCCTTTAGTTTTGGGCTATATGCATAAAAGGACAGGAATGCCATAAATGAGTTGACCATTGAAGATCATACTGTAGGTTTGGCCTTATGAGGGTCGTGCTGAAAAGAAATCATCTCCTACTTAAAGTAGGTTCACTGCTGCCTTTGAAGCAAAATCATTCATCTCAGACTGAAGAGAGGGAAAGGAGCCAAGAGCCACAGGCGGCTAACTCCCTTCTCAAATCTCTAATCATACCTTGGACGTTCCCTTTAAAAGAAAAGAAACAATTAGGAGGATTTAATGATACAAGGTTGGTAATTATGTGTAATCAAGATTTAACAGCCAAGGTATTTTTTCATTATCTTTTTCAAGTTATCATTCAATCAAAATGCTCACATAGGCCTGATACAATAGAACTACTGAATAATTTAGTGAGATTACAGAATCAGAAACACAAATATTGGCTGCATCTTATGTTACAATGAGTGTCTCATGTTATTGCATGTCTAGAATGATGAGTTTTGCGTAATAAATTCTTTCATGGCATGCCCTTGGCTCTATGTTGCAAGGGATGCCTTATTTCCATAGCAACACTTGGAGCAGACGTATGTGGAAGGTTGGCATGAAAGAAAAAAGGGTGGGTGTGCCTTCCTAACAGCGGTGTGCAGTGTTCTGAAACGAGGAGGCAAAGTCCTCAGGTTTTTTTAAATATATAAATAAAATGTACATTTATTTCCCAGTTACACTTAATGTTTTCACATTTTCCTGTTTAAATAAACATTACATTACATAAACAAATAGAATTCTATTTTTTTTTACATAAACAATGTAAATAATATTCTGTTTATTAAAACCAAGTATACATCTCATCAAGTTAGTGTTCACATTTATTCCAAAATAATAACTAAAGGCAGTAATAATTTAACTCTTAACACATACCTCAGGTCTTTTAGTGACCCGGGATGTTATTTACTACCTTCCTCCTCATTATTTTTTAAAGTTGGACATCAACCTTCTTAGTATTCCTCATTCAATTCTTATAAACAATATAACAAGAAACACAATTAATTATAAAATTATAAAAGGCTGTTTTCCCATTCCTTTTTTGTAAAAATTGAATAGGGTCGCCAACGACCGAGTTTTGTAACAGTGGTATGTTTTTCCTGCACAACAATAATTGAATCTTAGATGACTGAATAAGGGTAATTCACATTTATTCCACAAGGCGGCAATGTCTGATACACAATGATGAAGTGACCTTTACACATAGTTACCGCAGGCAGAAAACAAACGATTAGGAAGTATTATCAGCAAAACTAGAAATGCGATTTACTGCAGAGCAAGTACTGAACACAATCAAACATTAGTGTCACTGTCTCATGATGATGGATCTGGTGAAGAAGCTGTGAGCGATCAAAATGTTGATTTTGAAGATGTTGAAAATGATAGTTTTGGGAATATGTTTGAGATCGTGAATATGTGCCAGATACTGAATGTACTGTGAAATAAGCTCTGACGAGGACAAAGATAAAACATTATCACATCAAAAGTATCAAACATCTGCTCAAACTGAACCCTTCCAAGCTCCAAAAGGAAACAAAATATGTTTTATTTTATTCTTCGGTAATTGTTACTGTAATATCAGGAGAGTTTTATATTATTGTGAGAGGTAGAGATCCATCCGTGTTAAATATAGATCTGGGGCGCTAAAGACCCTAAAATGTATTAATGATTGGCAAAACTTTCATGCATTTAAGGGTTAAACAATGTATTTAGTTTGTGAACGGATGTTCAGCTATTCTTTTTAATAGTCAACTTATTTTCGGACACTAGTCACAGACACAAAGATGTAGACCTATACCTTCAATTTCACAAAGCTGATTGTGAAACAGGCATCATGTTTTCAGGGCATTTCAAGTTTGATTTTGACAAGATGTTAAGCGATGAAATCTTAGGGTATGTTTACACAATAACGATATGCTTAAAATTGAGAAGTTTTTCCTTTGAGTTTTCCGCGTAAAGACGACACCATTATCAAAACGATTCCCAATTCACCTTTGGCTAAGCTCCGCCCCCCTTAGTTACTGTTGCTACGTCCGTCAACTTCATCTGGGCTCTGGTTTGGTATCAACATGGCTTATGCTGGGACAGCTCTTCCTGCTGAAATTTTTTTAAACTTTTATAAAGCAGCAAATAAAGTGTCCGATAGAAGTAGGCAAAAGGGGCTGCAATATGCGTTCGAAGGCTATATTCAAGACATACAGGTGAAACGCAAGCAACAACAAGGCATCCAAATAGAGGCAAAAGCATAATGGTCAACGTCAAAAAATTAACCACCACATCCTAATCGAGACGGAGGCTGGGACTAACAATATCAAGGAGCAACACTGTTCATGCAAAGCTGGGTATAGGTCTCTATTCACTTCTAATCTTTATTACAAAGCAAACGGACAACGCGAGTATAAAGTGGTATTTATTAGCAGCGTGTGCTAGCGTATCAACAATTAGGGTAGCGAACCGAAATCATAACCTAAAACAGCATAAAACTGTCTAGTGTAACTTCACAGTAAGGTTAAAAGCTAAATGTATCTTAGAGCAAAAGTGTGCTTGTTGATCTTGAGGGGTTTCGCTGACTGTGAGGACGTCCACACAGTTTAATCCAAAGACGACACTTGTCAGTATTTAACTTCGGTTTTGGGAAGGGAAAAAAACGGACACCCCCCTCCAACCTCTCTGGGAAACGCGTATCTGTGTTACAAATGCCCAAGGCACAACGTTTAACCATATTTTTGATAAAACTACGACGGTAATAGCCTGCCAAGACCAAAAATATGAGACGCCTGTGTTAAAGTCAATGGAGCGCTGTGAAAAAGTGTCGGACCTCTGTGGGAGTTCGTTCTTGGCTGTGCTGTGATTGGTCAATCTACATTCTAGGGTGTAGCTTAGCCAAAGGCGAATTCACTCGGATCCGTAAAAACGACTAAAAACACTGTATTATGCCGCCAGGCCAGTAGATGGCGATGAATAGACTGAACACGTAATATGCATGTGCATGATGTCATCATTTTCACAGATTCGCGTTTTGTTTTTTTCATGGAGACCATTTTCAAAAACTTGCACTTTGAACCCGTTTTCAAAAGTTTGCGTCTCATGCTCCATACGCGTAAATTAACGGCCAATACGCATAAAAAGTTTTACGTTTTTAGTTGAAAATGGTGTCGTGTAAACAGCCCCTAAGTGAGTGATTTGTTTTATTACTTTTTAGTTAGTCTTCCCATTAACTGCATTATTTTGTTCATTCAGACTGATTCACAACCGCGGAACATTTATCGCATAACCTTGCCTTCTTGGAGGAAATGCCCCTGCTTTCTAGGCTACTCTGAGAAAACAGCATTGTTAGATAAACAGAACAGACAGAATTGTAATACAAGATATACTGACTGAGTAACAGAGTTAATGATTTAACGTTTAAAAGAGCACTGAAATAAAACCTGACACTCTACATAAGCATTTGTAACCACAGCTCATTATACTTAATGCCTAACATACGGGACTGTAACAATATCGTCATTTCCTAGCTCAGATTCTGTCATGCTTGGTCGCTTCTTTTTCTTCTCTCCTCCTTTTGTCTTTCCTTTTTATATCCCATAGTTTCATTTCTGTCTTATATGTTCTATGTTATGGCAGCCACACCCTCATAGCTCAAGTGTTATGACAGCTTTGATCAAATCTTGGGTCTAGACAATGTGATGAGTGGGTGGCCAGATTTTCCTGCTGTTACACAGCATGCAACTCAGCTGTCTTACTTTATAAAGTGTAAATGGTTTATTAATCATATCATAAGGGTTCTAACATGAGGGCAGTCCTGTAGCTTTCTTGGTAAAGCAAGGTCGGGGTTGTGGGTTTGATTTCCAGGGAATGCATGAGCAAGGCCCATTAAGGGACTGGAACATAACATAAAAATATACAGGAAAGCTATAGACCTTATGCGCCTGAGAAACAATGCCACAGCCATCTTTCGAATATTGTTTTTGAACTTCCGTTTTTGCGGTAGCTCTTTATATCTCTTATATATCTCTTATATATCTATTATATTTATGGCTGGTGAAGTGTATTTACTTATTGTAAAGTTAACAAAAGTTATCATGAGGATTGTAATGTTTGAAGCAGATGTCAGTAGACAGGGAAGATTTTAAACGAGCCGTTCATTCAATAATATGCAAGATCACTGTGAAAATACAGGCCGGAAGACAAAAGACAATGAGCGCAGCGCTGAAAAGGACTACAGAAAATGACTTTGGATCTTGTTTCTAAAAAGAAATACACTGTGGAAAAATAATAAACAAAATGTCTTCAGGGGTGAAAAAAAGGGCCCAAAGAACAAACCAAGACAATTACTGTGTAAGAAAATCTACTAAAACGGGCTAGTCACATAGACTGTGTTTTTGCTTGTAAACATTACGCAAGATGCAGCGGAAAATAATGGGAAACTATGCAATGCCTCGAGACAAGTTTTTAAATGTTGAACAACACTTAACTTGACGCTGCAACTTAAAAGCGTGCCGCTCATGCAGAAGAAATGCTGAAAGAGCAGCAAGATGCGGTGCAACAGTCAAAGACCAATGTTGCCTATGGTGTTGCCAGTTTAGTTTTTTATTCATTTACAAATTTTGTGTTTTTCTCATTATTGCGGCAACTTTTATTAATGATTTGTGAATTAATTTGGCTATATCTAAATATATTTGGCAATTTTGGCAAACAAACCACAATTTAGTATTTTAGTCACTATTCCATAATCGTTCTGTTGTCTGAAAACAGAAAAATACTATATGCAAGTGTGTAACACCTCAGCCCATGACCAGATCATCCCTCCACCAGAGGGAGTCATCACCTGAGTTTCAGTGGCACTTCCTGTTTGTATTCTCACTTCCTGTTTGTAGATTTATAAGCCATGTGCCTCAATATGCCAGTTGATCTGCCTTACCACCACGTGTTTTCTCTTGCCATTGTCTGTTGTGACCCTTTTTGTCTAGCGATTGGATTTTGTTTGCTGTCTGCCTGCCTTGCTGTGTTTAGAACCTTGCCTGGACTTTGATTACATCTATTGCCTGTCATCTTGGATTGTTTGACTTTGATTGTCCTTGACAATAAAGAACCTCTGCAACATTCGCCTCCAGCTACGGGTTCATTACAAAGTGAGAACAGCTTTATTGGGAATGAGGCTGTATTAAAAGAGTATGCGAGCACAGAGAGTCGAAGATAAGCAAACAAACGTGAAGGGCTGACACAAAGCAGAATGCAAATCTGACGTGATGATATCAAGGATATGCTATGCTAGCATCTAGCTATTTTCCAATTTAAGTATTTGGTAACACTGGCAAAGATACAGAAAACTGCAAAAACACATTCTCTGTAAACTGCATTCAAGTTAGCTTTGATAAAAGCATCTGACTGATTTGTTTTTCTGTACCAACAACAGTACGTAATATGTAATGTAAAAATAGTAAGAATAGTAACCTATTGCATGGGCAACGTTCTGGCTTATGGTGCTACAGAGGTTTGGGCGACTCAAGTTTGAGGCTAGGTTGGTGGTCCTTTCCCAATTCCATTCCCCTCTCCAATTGTTCCCTGTCTCTCTTTGATAATCTGTAGAAAGGCCAAAATAATAATAGTAAGTTATTGCAACATAATAAGCAGTAATACAAAGAGTGCAGCTGTGACTAGCTGGGCGTGGGGTGTGTGGATCTGCTAGGATGTCCAGCTTGAGAGGAGGGAAATGGAAATTGTTTTGGTATTTTGTAGCAGATGCTTTGTTTGGGCTAGACTCTTTTGATCTAAATGAAAATCACCAGGGAACAGTGTTAATCGGATGTATCAAAATCAAAGAGAATGAACGCACGCACGCACGCACACACACACACACAAATACAAGTGTAAGTGTGAGCAGTCACCCGTGCCCTAGGAGCGCCATCACTTTGATCTTCCTCAGCCTGGCATTGTTCACAACTGGTTGGTAAAGCACCTCTAATGGAAATAGGCAATCCAGCTGTGGGCGTCTTAGAGCTCTGAGAGGAGAGAAGAAAATAATGAGAATCAAAAACTGGTCGCATGTGCTGCACATTTAAACAGCTTGAGAAGAGAAAAGACCTTAAAGTCCATTGAAATAGTTGGTTAGCCATAAGTTAAGTTCCGCAGTTGGGCAACAAATGAAGGATGGTGAAAGTGAAGCAACCCATCTGAGACAATTGCATGCTGGGAAGATGCTGTGGCTAGGCTGGAGATGCAGATGTTCTTATGCATGCTCTTTCACACTATCCTCTAATTTATACTTGCCTTTCACTTCACTCCTCTCCTGAGGTTTGACCTTCACTTGCACGCTTTTCTGGCCATTTCCTTTTACAGTCAGAAAAGAACAGCATTACCATGGCTGTGCAATTAGTAATTTTTTTTCTCTAATACAGACCAATCACACACACACACACACACACACACGCACGCACGCACGCACACAAGGGTGTTTTGCTACCCTTGTGAGGACATTCCATAGGCGTAATGGTTTTTATACTGTACAAACTGTATATTCTATCCCCTTACACTGCCCCTATCCCTAAACCTACCCATCACAGGAGACATTCTGCATTTTTACATTTTCAAAAATATATAATTTAGTATGTTTATTAACCCATTCCCCTCATGGGGACCGCTGGCTGGTCCCCACAATGGAGGTGATCTCAGGTTTTACTATCCTTGTGGGGACATTTGGTTCCCACAATGTAATATAAACAAAAGCACGCGCACACACACACACACACACACACACGCACGCACGCACGCACGCACGCACGCGCGCTCACACACACACACACACACACACACACACACACACACACACACACACACACACACACACACACACACACACACACACACACACACACACACACACACAAAGGTGTTATATTGAACCACAGTGTTTTTCCCTGAGGTAATGCCACCAGAATAATTTTTATGAAACATTAACATATTTCATCAATAAGTGATAATGAGTATGATTATTCTTTAATGGCTGCAAGTAAATGGCACAGCCATGCTGTTATAATAACTCCCAATACTGTTTTGTTAATGTAAAAATGTTTTATATTCACCCTGTAGCTAACATTTTGTAAACTGCAGCAGTTTTTAGACTGCTAAATGGTTTAAATAAATAAAGCTTTCTGTATTTATCAAAAGTCTTGGGTCAATAAGATTATTTATTTTTTAAATCAGTATGCAGGGTGCATTAAACTGATCAAAACTCAGTTAAAAACGTTTACATTGTTACAAAAAAAATGCTATTTCTAATAAATGCTGTTCTTTTGAAATTTCTATTCATCAAAGAATCCTGAAGAAAAAAATAATAATCATGGCTTATTAAAAATATTAAGCAGCACAACTGTTTTCAACATTGACACACACACACACACAAAAAAGTTTCTTGAGCACCAGATCAGCATATTAGAACGATTTATGAAGGACTAAAAGAAGTAATGGCTGCTGACAATTCGGAAATACAAATAACTTATTTGTACATCACTGGCATTGCATCACTGGTTACATCACTGATGATGTGTTCAGGTGCATTTGAAGATGTGTTTAAAGAACTACTTGTTCTGGCAAGGCCAGTGACTCCCAGGAATAAACTGGTTGACAACCAGGAAGAGGCTGGTGACTACTGGAGAGACAGTTGGCAGCTTGGGAAGACAGCACTCGGGGTGGGAAGGGTTGGCAGCCCAAACCACATTCTCAGAGAGGAGGAACCCTTTTTGAAGCTACAGATCGACTCATGGAAGTATACCCCCAGGGGAGCCCGAGAGGGGGGGAGAATGAGAACCCCAATCTGACAGACCCAAGGTTACCGACTAATGGCAATGGAGGAACGACAACGACCGCAGTATGCAGGTGCGGGAAAACCTGCAAAAACAGCCGTGGCCTAAAGATCCACCAAGACAGGATGAAGTGTTTGGAGAACGAACATGTGTCACAGCGCACAGATGTTACATCTGATGAGACGCAGGAGGAGCCGAGCCAGGAAGCACCCCATAGCGCTCAGAGCCTCCGTGTGCCACTAACCGTTCCCCCAAGTCTTCTGCCCCAAGCAAAGGTGCGAATCAAGTGGCCACAGGCCTGTAAGACGGCAGTCTGGAGACAGTTCGACGAGGACGTTGACAAGGTGCTTGAAGCAACAGAGAAGGGAGATGTGGATCGAAGGCTGCAGGCAATGACGACCATCATCTCCAGTCTAGCTCAGGAGAGGTTCGATGATGAGGAGAAGCGATCAACGCCAACCATCTACTCCATGAACCACATAGCAGCGAAGATACGCAAAATCCGACAGGAGTTGAAGTCCCTCAAGAAGCAGCACAAGGAAGCCAGTGAGGAGCAACGCCCCCCCCCCCCCCCCCCCCCCCCTGGGGGAGTTGAGATCTGTCTTGAGGAAAAGGCTGATGACCTTACGCAGAGCAGAATGGCACCGAAGGCGTCGAAAGGAGAGATCCAGAAAGAGAGCTTCGTTCATTGCCAACCCCTTTGGCTTCACTAAACAGCTCCTGGGACAGAAGCGTGACGGAAAGTTGCTCTGTTCAAAAGAGGAAATTGACCAGCATCTGCACAGCACTTACAGTGACCCTCTCCGGGAGGAAGAGTTGGGCCAGTGCGACATTCTTGTAGATCCACCTCCCCCACCAAGGAGTTTGACAGCAGGGAGCCACTGTTGAAAGAAGTCCAGGAGGTTGTGCGTAAGGCACGATCTAGCTCTGCCCCTGGACCAAGTGGAATCCCATACAAGGTCTACAAGAATTGCCCCTTGCGACTCAGGCGACTCTGGAAGATTATTCGAGTCATTTGGAGAAGAGGAAAGGTGGCACAGCAGTGGAGGTTTGCTGAGGGAGTCTGGATCCCCAAGGAGAAAGATTCCAAGAAGATCAACCAGTTCAGAATAATCTCATTGCTGAGCGTGGAAGGCAAGATATTCTTCAGTATAGTAGCAAGGCATCTGACCAACTTCCTCTTAACTAACAACTACATAGATACATCTGTGCAAAAGGGAGGAATTGCTGGAGTCCCAGGTTGCTTAGAACACACGGGAGTGGTGACTCAGCTCATCCGGGAAGCTCGTGAACGCAAGGGAGACCTCACGGTACTGTGGTTAGACCTAGCCAATGCATATGGCTCAATCCCCCACAAGCTGGTCCAGACCACCATGACCAAGCACCATGTGCCGTGTCATATTGTAGATCTGATCTTGGATTACTACAACCATTGCAGGATGCGAGTCTCTGCAGGAGGTGTGACATCAGATTGGCACAAATTGGAGGTGGGAATAATCACAGGCTGCACCATCTCTGTGATCCTATTTGCGGTGGCTATAAATATGATTGTCAAATCGGCAGAGCCGGAGTGTCGGGGGCCCCAAAGCAGAGGAGGGGTCCGCCAACCGCCAATCAGAGCATTTATGGATGACCTGACAGTCACCACAGAGTCAGTGCCAGGAGGCAGGTGGATACTCCAAGGGCTGGAAAAGCTAATCCGTTGGGCTCTGATGGAGTTCAAACCAGCTAAGTCCCGTTCGCTAGTGCTGAAGAAGGGCAAGGTCACGGACAGGTTCAATTTCAGCATCAAAGGGGCAAGGATACCATCATTGTCAGAACAGCCGGTGAAAAGCTTGGGCAAGGTTTTTGACAGCAGCCTCAGAGACTTCGTATCAGTCCAGTCAACCTGCCAGGAGCTGGACAGCTGGTTAAGAGCAACAGACCATTCTGGCCTCCCCGGCAAGTTTAAAGCGTGGATTTACCAATATGGTATATTGCCAAGAATACTCTGGCCACTACTTGTGTATGAGGTTCCCATTTCCACGGTGGAGAACTTGGAAAGAAAGGTCAGCAGCTGTCTCAGGAGATGGTTAGGGTTGCCCAGGAGTCTCAGTAACATCGCCCTCTATGGAAACACCACAATGCTCCGGTTGCCTCTGAAATCCCTGGAAGAGGAGTTTAAAGTGACTCGGGCACGTGAGGTGCTGAGGTATAGAGACTCCAAAGACCCAAAGGTGGCCCAGGCAGGAGTGCTGGTGAAGACAGGGAGGAAGTGGAGCGCCCAAGCTGCTGTGCTGGATGCACAGGCTCGACTGCGGCACAAAGAGCTTGTGGGAGTGGTGGCCCGAGGAAGAGCAGGCTTGGGGATGTTCCCAACACCACCTCGCCACAAAGAGGGGAAGGGGAGGGAGAAGCGCAGCCGAATACAAGAAGAGGTCAGAGCGGCGGTGGAGGAAGGAAGGACGAGCAGAGCAGCTGGAATGGGGCAACAGGGGGCCTGGACCAGGTGGGAGCAGGCCATGGACCGCAAGGTCACCTGGACGGAGCTTTGGCAAAGTGAGCCACACCGCATTACCTTCCTGATTCGGGCAGTATACGACGTCCTGCCTAGCCCAGCAAACCTCTGTACGTGGGGAAAAGCAGACACACCCACTTGCCAACTGTGCCCAGCTCGTGGAACGCTGGAGCACATTCTGAGCTCCTGCCCAACAGCGCTTGGCCAGGGTCGTTACACTTGGCGTCACAACCAGGTGCTGAAATCTATTGCAGACACCATCAGCAAAGAAATCAGCAAAGGCGGCCAAGGGAGCAACACTACTTGCTCAATCGCATTTGTTAGGGCAGGAGAACAGCCACAAGCAGGGAGGAAGGCCCCAGCAGGGATCCTGGCATCAGCCAAGGACTGGAAACTCTCTGTGGATTTGGAGAAGCAGCTGCAATTCCCCCAGCACATCATCAGCACAACTATGAGGCCAGATATTATTCTAGTCTCAGAGAGCACCAAGAATATAATCATCATGGAGCTGACCGTGCCATGGGAGGACCGCTTGGGAGAAGCCCATGAAAGAAAGATGACCAAATATGAACATCTGGTCACAGACTGCCGAGCACAGGGCTGGAAGGCGAGATGCATGCCTATCGAGGTTGGCTGCAGAGGATTTGTGGGGCGCTCCCTACACAAAGCCTTTACTGCGCTGGGCATTGCAGGAACAACAAGGAGCAGGGCCATCAAGAACACCACCGACGCAGCCGAGAAAGCCTCGAGATGGCTCTGGATTCGTAGAGGAGCACCATGGGGGCAAGCGAGTGCTACCTAAACACAAGTCGTGGTCTGATCAGCCGTGGCTGGGTCGCCTGGGCGAGGGTGTCTGATGTTGAAAGACCCGAAACACTCGAGGACCCCAGGTTACATCACTGATGATGTGTTCAGGTGCATCTGAAGATGTGTTTAAAGAAGAAAAATAATAACGGAAATCAAAATGCATCAAAATAAAAAACAGTTATTTTGAATTGTAATAATATTCCACAATACTACTGTTTTTATTGTGTTTTTGATCAAATAAATACAGCCTTGCTGAGCATAAGATACTTCTTTAAAAAACATAAAGAAAATAGTACGACACAAACCAGATGTTTTTTTTCTTTCTGTGATTCTATCACAGGCAATATAGTAGGCCTATTTCTTTATTTCAAAACCAAAATGTCCATTTTATTTTAATTCAGTGACAATTAACAACCCCATAACATTTCCCGAGCAGTGCTTTATCAGCTAAATCTCCGAGCCAACCGTCTCCAGGCTGACCTGCACATGATATACTGCTTTGATTGTCATGAGAACTGAATCAAAGTGACATGCATGGATCTGATCTGGGTTTCTGCTTGTATTTTAACTAGAAACCAGGATCTTCCTCTGAGAGTTCCTCCATCAGCTGTATCGTCAAACCTCCACTTCACATCAACATGAATAAGATTTGGAATGACTCATTTGTCTCACGCTGACAGCCTGAAACAGTCTGATCTCACACAATCCCTGACACATCCTGCTTTTCCATCTTCTCCTTAGGGGGAATTTTAGGTTGGGTGGTGGGGATGAGGAGAGTCAAAGAACAATTAGGGTACCTGATTATTCTAGGATAAAAAGAAATCATCCATTTTGTGCCATTTGCTTGTCAGGGGAAATTTGACGCCTTTGCGACCTGTTCGTTTCAAAAACTTGTTTTGAAAGGAGGAAATGTTTTGTTTCCCCCATGGTCCTCAAATGTAAAATTATAAAAGGAAAACACAATCCTCAAGGTCATCTTTCTGATGCTGCTTGTTTTGCACCACTCCTACAGCCCCATTTTTCACTTGCATTATGACTCTGTCATATAAAATGATGTAATTTGGAGCATAATGACCACCAATTGTGTACTATGCACCCAAGTCCATTTGTCTTATTTGTTCTCGATGCATTAAAACAGCACAGTTTGACTTGCTCCCTGCAGTCAGCATAAATCCAGCAGAAATGAGACTATTTTCCCACCCAGAATAAATGTCTGCCATTAGGCTGTCTGACTGGCTACAGCTGACATGAGATATTACCTTTTTCTCATGACTTGGGGGACATTGTTAACTTCCTCATGACTCTCTGTGTCTTAAGGCCAGTTTGGAGAGTCGAACCACTTTGGAGAACAATTTGCAATCTTTTTTCTAAAAGTCCTTTATCAGATCTCCAGATACTGCTGGACAACGAGTTTCAAAGCCAACAAAGGGATAATTTATACCTGACTGTTATGAGACTTCTTATAAAAAATAAAGTGAAAGAATTTAGGAAAGAGAAGCTCCAGACGGGCAAAAGAGACCCTATAGTATAGCATCGATAACAAACTCACTGCTGAACCGACAGCTTTAATGTGTGCCAGAAATGCTGAACATTGACCAAACCTACAGCAGAAAAAGTGTTTGAATGTCTGTGACCATCGTCCCAAACCCCAGAGTATGTTGCTGGAAGTTAGGTAATACACATGGATAACTTTTTTTATCATGACTTCATGGTAATTCTTTTATATTGAGCTGTTTGATCTTACAAATGGAATACAGACTTCAAAGGCCTGTTGAGAGTAGACTAAGAAGTTTGATTTGCAATAAAAGACCGTGGAATCAAGTGTGCTGAGAGGTATTATGTGAGACAGCACAGAGAAAAGAGGCATCTGATATTACAAAGAACTTTTAAAAAATATTCCAAATATCCAATCTGTAGAAACCATCAAAGTTTTCACTACAAAGCCTTGCAATTTATCATCAAAGAGCTCAGAAATACTCTTAACAGATGCTTTGAAATTCTGAGACACTGTGTTTATATGTAGATACTTTTTTGTTCTTGGTGAAATTGGACACAACCCCGATATACAGTGTAAGAAGGCGAGGCTGTCAAATGCTTGGAGGTATACATCAGCTAAAGACTCGGCTAGTGTTCAAACTAATTCAAAGAGGCATTGTGAGGCTTTGTAACCTCTTACCATGGAGCGGACCAGTGATTTAGGTCAATGGCATCCCAGAGCAGCACCCTGCCTTGGAGAATCTGGACCGTTTGCCTTGGACAGAGGCCATCTGAGTGAAGTCAAGCAAGTTCCACCCTGTTCAGACTCCCACAGAGAAAGAGGGAGAGCAAGAGATGGGTGTACATTGACCTAACCATGACTGAGATCACAACAAATGGAATAAGCTGGTAAAACAAAGATTCAATAAGTAAGGGATGATGCATAAAACCACTCAGTACTGCAGTTTCATTCAAAATATCGATAGCCTTACTGTATTATCCTGTTTATTACATTACATGGCTACTCAATAATTTGAGAAATTATTTTATAATATTTCCTCTTCATATTTGAAAGCTTCTGCTAAGACAAAATAATTCATTACAACGTACAAAATAATCAATGAACACTATAACAACATTACAGTAATACTATTGAAGTTGATGCACGGTGTGATACAAGACATAAAAGTCGATCCGGTTTCATTTGCCAGACGACTGAATATAACGATTGACAAATTAGAATGAAGTACAGTATGTGTGATATAATTAAGTATAAATAAATAGAACAGTAAGTACACTAACATGTGTTTCAAAAGTTATGTTTTATATAAAGAGGAGAGGGCATTTTACTTTTATGTGACTTTTTACTTGATTATTACATAAACACATTTGGATTCATAATTTAAATGTGTTTATATATTTGGAACGTGTGTGTTTGAATTTACATAATTTAGATTAAATTTACAATAGAGTTTTTTATTTGCTTATTATTATTTTTTGTGATATGATAGTGAATGATGCTTTTATTAATAAAGAGTGCAGTAGCCTCAGCTATATATAACAAATATTCAGAAAATGTGAAAAAAGTCATGCAGATTCTGCCAGAGCCTGACTATGCCTGACCTGAGCATTCTTTATTACACACATTATTGATCCTGCTATAATATGTTCCTTGTTCCCCAAACTAATTCCAATAGTTTGGCTATTCACCTAATACCTTTTTTAAAACGAAAGGAGGAAATATTTTAGATTATTTAACACCGGGGGATTGAAGGGATTTACTAAGAGCCTTCCTTCCGTTTCGGCAGTTTACAAAGAGCAACGGGAGCTATAAAAGCAGACTAACACCCTATGTATGCCATGCGCTGCGTCGTCCCCATGCCAAGACAAACAGACATTTCCCTCACATTAGACTCTAGCTGGGGCAATGGGTGCTGAATGCACATGGTGTATTCACAGGGAAGTCTCTAATGAAGAGGGACGTCTAGTTAAAACTTTCCAGGAGCTGGCTTGGAAAAGGGCGGAAACTTCTCCTTTTCAAAATGAGATCCTTCCACTGTGTTAGGCATCAGTGGTTTCCTAAATTTGTAAACCTTCAACCATTAAAGAGTAAACTGACCCCAGCTGTTGTTTTTTCTTCTCCTCTCTTCCCCCCTTTTCTCGCTTCTCTGAACAACCACATCACTGATGTGGATTAGAGAGCCTGGAAAGTGGTGTTTAGATGTGAATGGCACATTTTGTGGACTGCTGACTTGTAATATGGAAGTCTTTACATGTGGTTTGTGACCCTATTTTCAGTAAGGTCAAAGAGGAATGAGAGGAAAATGGAGGAAGCCTGCACCATTCTCCAGCGCCATTAGGTCTGTATGACTAACAAAGAGTCTGTTTGTAATGCCGGGTACCTTGCAGGCTACAACATGAATGCAAGACGGCTAGGGTCAAACTGCACAATGTTAAGACACAGGGTCACTTGCTTTCTAGCATTCTGTCTCTCAGGTGTTCTCTGGTTAGTTTCCCCCTCACAATTCAGGGGAAGGAGAACTGAAGGGTTGGGACTATGTTCTCATCATTTGGGCTGCTTCTAGAATGACCTCCGTGGATTTGGGTGGTCTGATGAAAACATTGTTCTTATACAAGCATGAGTAATTGCAAAACTGACTCATTTGACAGCGATGTCCAAAAGTCGAACTCAATAATGAAGGTTTTTTTTCTTGAAGAAGTGAACATTTTCCAGGCACATGCCCTTTCAGCTCCACCTTCTCATGATTTCTTTAGCTACACTGTGCTGTATGTTTTTCTCCGTTGTTACAAAGACCTGATTCAAGGCACAGTCCAAGGTCAATACAAGCTCTCAATAAAATGTCTTGTGTAGGGTTCTTTGTATCCAGCTGGAATAGCTCAGAATAACTATTATTATCATCATCATAATGCATGTCAACAATAAAGAAAACAAGCTAGCAAACATACAGTGTATATATATATCAATTATTGATGATGATATTAACAATAATGATATTTTATATACTAGTGCTGTCAAATCTATTAATCGTGATTAATCGCATCTATACGTTTTTGTTTATATATTATGTGTATATATTGTATTTGTATACTATGTATATGTAAATCGATTTCATAAGATTAATCGATTTGACAGCACTACTATATATATATATATATGATAATAATGAATTAATAATTATTAATATACAGTATTGCTGGCATAGAAAGACTTGAACAAATAATATGTACCCAACTTTATACAAATGCGTTGAAATTGTGAAAGTGCCAAGCAGTTGAGATTGCTTTATGTGTGTACTGTACGTATGCTAATAAAGTTGGATATTATATCCAGTTTTTTATGATGATAGTTTACATTTTGTGACGATAAAAACAACCAAAAAACGTGGTTGCAAATCTAAAAAAGCCGAGATTTTCTTTAGTCAAGTCACCTTTATTTATATATCACTTTATACAATACAGATTGTTTGAATTCAGCTTTATAGTAATAAACAAGAAAATGATTCAGTGATGCACACATAACTCCATTATGCTGTATTCTATACATATATTGCTTATAAAGATGGGCAATAACATAGTGTTTATAGTAAAAGTGTTTATACTTTGTTAGGTAGACAGATTTGACCTACTGTCCCTTTCCAATTAAAAGCCATTTGTTTTTACACGCAGTTAGAACCACAGTCATGTCAGTGGAATAGGCAAAGGGAATAAATGATGGCCTGGACTGAAAATACCATCAAGGAAGTTGTGGTTGAGTGGAAGTTCCTCTTTGGAAAGAATAATAAACATGATTAGATCGAATTCATCTCAGTCTAATACGTTCACATAGGGTCTCTTTTCCTTAATGTGTGTGTTTTTGTGATATTATTTGAAAGCCACTTATTCAGAGCATTAGATGAAAGGCATAGCAGTTGTTTATGTCTACATAAATAAATAAAAATAATCATGATCTAAAGTGTAGTGAATACATTTTGAGGAGTTGGTGTCCTCACTATGCAATATTCGAAGTCATTCACTTTATTTTTTGAAAGTTACTTTTATTAAATAGCAGCAGGGTAAGCAGAGTACGTACTCTCTGGTCAGCACTATGCATATTATGTGAAAGGATGAAACAGCATCTGTCAGTGTCAGATGGTTGTGAGAGTCCAGTAGGCTCAGCTCAACAGGGACTTCCTCTAGACTGATTACCCATGAATCTTTTGGAGTGAGTGAGGCTGACCTCTCTGAGCCTCAGGGTCATGTGGGGAAGAGAATGTGTGAACGTGTGAGATCTGATCAGGCACCAGGCACCTTTTTCACATCCGCTTTTTTCCATGCATGAGCCTACCTCGCCAGACATAAGGGTGCATTATATTTTTACTGTTAAGAGAAGCGGTATGGTATTATTCAAGATTTTTGGTAAAAATATTTTTGCAAATTGTGAATAATTTGTTCATGACATTTGAAAAATGACTTTTGACTTTGAATGAATAAATTCCAGCACAATCACTTATAGTTTAGGTATATCTCTTAATAAAACACTTTTTATTAATAATAATAATAACCTACAATGTTTCTCTTTCAATATGTTTTTGCCAACTCTAACCTTCCGAATTTTTCGGGTTTGAATGTTATAGTCACATCATACCACATTATTCCAGCATTATAGAATGCTAACCAAAAACTACAAAAAACTGTAATATATATATATATATATATATATATATATATATATATATATATATATATATATAGGCTATATGAAATATTGGGTTTGACTGGCCAATATAAATGTAAACAATAAAGAAACATTGAAATAGACTTTAAAATAAATGTGCTTCTGTTTTTGAACAATGTGATTACAAAGACTTGTGATTAAAAGATGAATTCACTCCATAATTAATATTTCCTGATAATTTACTCACCCCCATGCCATCCAATATGTTCATGTCTTTCTTTTTTCAGTCGAAAAGAAATCAAGGTGTTTGAGGAAAACATTCCAGGCTTCAAAGAGGACCAACGGGCTGAAGGTCCAAATTGCGGTTTCAATGCAGCTTCAAAAGGCTCTACACGATCCCAGCCGAGGAGTAAGGGTCTTATAGGGAAACGATTTGTCCTTTTCTCCCCCTCTCTCACTCAAAATAGTACATTTTGTGTGAATTCTTTTATTTTATTTTTTTAATTAAGCAGTATTAAGCTAGGGGGTATAAATAGGGCACATGGCAGCATTTCATGATAATGACCCCTTTGAGTGAAGGACATCGTTGTAGCCTTGGCTAATTCCCACCGGGTCCAGCTCAGCCCTATAGACTACACAGGTCAGTGTTTATTATGAGAATGTGCGCATGAGAACATGCATCAGCACATTGAAAAACAAGGCTGTAGCTGCTCTGCCACATATGAAGAAAGTGTAATCAGCAATGATGCTCCATTAATGCTTTTGACATTAAGATGCCTTGCACCTGCAATGTTTTTTTCCCCTTCATTTGCATAATGATATGTCACAGTGGAAATAGCCACTAAGACGTTCACAGTTCCATACTGAGTGTTTTAGTACACATACAGGTGAAACTAGAAACAATTTAATATCGTGCAAAAGATAAATTTTGATGATTATGGCTTACAGCTTATGAAAACCCCAAATTCAAAATTAGAATATCGTGAAAAGGTTTTCATAAGCCATAATCATCAAAATTATAACAAATAAATGCTTGAAATATCTCATTTTGCATGTAATGAGTCAACATAATATATTAGTTTCACCTTTAAAGTTGAATTACTGAAATAAATGAACTTTTGCATGATATTCACATTTTTAGAGTTTCACCTGTATATTTGTTCTGAATATAATAATGAACACTTCTAATTACACACGCAATTATAAACTATCAAACCATGGTTTCTCTGGTTTTAGTTTAACATTATTTGCATTTGCCATTGTTTCAGAAGAAAACCTCTTCTTCTTTTTTTCTTCCCTTCTTTTTCATCAGACTTAAGACCTTCTCATTAACAGAGATCCTTAAACCCCAGGCTATAATCATCCCAAGCTCACTTGATTGATCTACAACTGTTAACACAAAGCAATTACCATGTATGTGGGATCTTTATTGCAGTGCTTAAAGGCAACGCTGCATTGATATTCCTCAAACATTCTGATTAGGAGTTTGTTCAAAACCCTTAAGATTTAAACATTGAGCTTACACAATTTATCCAGCCCAAATAGTTTTAAAACATGTAACGATTTTTTTAGTTTTTGTTTCCACTTATATTTTCAGCCTCTGGTGTGCAATCAGTTTTTCTGATCACACTTTTGGGGAACACATATTCTCTTTTAACTATGACTTTTTCCTTAATAAACTCCTACTGCTTATTAATAGTTAGTAAGGTAGTTGTTGTAGTGGTTAAGTTTAGGTATTGGGTTGGATTAAGGGATAGAATATGGTCATGCAGAATAAGGCATTAATACATTATTATAGCCAATATGCTATAATATGCAAGCTAATAAGAAACTAGTTAAAGGGTTATTTCACTCAAAAATGATTTCATTAATTACACACACTCATGCCGTTCCAAACCTGTAAGACTTTCTTTCATCTTTGGAAAACAAATATCTTTTTAATGAAATCTGAGAGCTTTCTGTACTCTCTACGAGACTACCACTTTGAGGCTTCAAAAAGTTCATAAAGAGAGGTTTAGTCCAAATTTTATAAAGCGATTCGATCACTTTTTTATGATACACAGATTAAATTTAGGCTTTTATTCACATAAAACAACGCTGCATTAATGTTTTATTCAACATTGACCAGCAAACACAAACAGAAGCTCAACCGAACCTGATTGACACGTGAGAAAGAACCTCATTGGTTCTCGCGCATCAAGCAAACATGCCTGAGCTTCCATAACTGATTTGTGAGTTGATGAATGTTTATATGTGAATAAAAGCCTTAATTCAATCAGAAAATGAACTGTTTGGACTTGGACTCAATTTACATGGATTAATTTCACGATCTCTTTATGAACTTTTTTAGCATCAAAGTGGTAGTTGCGTAGCAATGGAGAGACAGAAATAGCTCAGATTTTATTAAAAATATCTTCATTTGAGTTCTGAAAATTAACAAAAGTCTTACAGGTTTGGAACGACATGAGGGTGAGTAAATGATGACAGAATTTAGATTTGTATGTGAACTACTGTAACCCTGTAATAGTAAGAAATTGGTTCCCAAAATTGGTTCCCAAACTAAAGTGTTACCATTTTTCTAATGATAGAATGATCTGCCATTCAAAACGTAACTGGTACCGATGGTGTCATCATAATATTTACATACCAAGTTGTGATTGGTCTGCTTTTTTGACGAAGTTTGAGGTTGGTTGATTTTTTTAAATGTTTTTGAAAGCTGTTTCTTATTCACCAAAACTGCATTTATATATATATATATATATATATATATATATATATATATATATAAATATAAAACAGGATACAAAATATTTACATTTGTTTTTATCTTTAATATATTTTACAATTTTACTTATTCCTGTGATAACAAAGCTGAATTTTCAACAACATCATTATTCAAGTCTTCAGTGTCGCATGATTCTTCAGAAATCACTCTAATATTCTGATATGGTGCTCAGAAAACATTTCTTCTTCTTAATTAGGATAACCAATGTTTGGTTATAATGACCTAATTATAACACTTGTGCTGCTTAAAGAAAGTATTATCTCAACTTCTGAATTATGGCAACTTTAAACACTAAGGTATATCTAAAAACTGGTTTATTCATTTAATATTTAGCTGTTTCCATTATGGCATTTCAGGAAATGCGAATCTAGTTAACTGATAATGTAGCAGGACTGGAACCACACTTTCAAGTTTTAAATAGTCAGCTCCTTGAGATTGAACCAAACTATAACCCACCACCTGAGGAAAATGTGATTTTCACTCACATGTGCGACACACGGTGGATTATAGAGTGTGGCCTTGACCGCTCTGCCATCTTGTCTACAACAACACTTCAGAAAGTCAAAGCTCACTTATATTAACTTAGTTTGGATTATGAAAACAGCATTAGATGTATTAACCTTCCAGGACCCTGAATACGTATACGCTCCTATGAAGTACATGCATTATTCAAAGACTAGAGGCAAATGCAGTACAGTCTACACTTTGCCCTCTATCTGTTCTAATTGGACATGACAGATTAAGGTTTTCCAAGACAAATGGCCTTTTCCCTGCCCCTTCGGAATAAGCTTGTTATCAACCCTAACACACACACATTGACATGATGTGTGAGACAATGTGACTGTAATGTTTTGTACGGTAAAAGCACTGAATGTTCTAGAAAAAGATTACAGATCCTGCTTATGAGTTATGAGTTATGCATATTCAGTCCTAAAGGGAATCAAACCACATCTGACTGTTACTTTTAGTGCAGTTACAGCTTGGACTTGTGCATGTGGAATAAATGTTTTTCAGTGGGCATGCGGTTACTTGTGTATTTTTATCATTCTAAAACTGAGTGCACAAAGTTTCCCATGTATAAAAACAGGCAAGATCAGGCATAATAGTAGAATTGTGCACTTTTAACATATTTTAACAATTTTAAAGTAATATATAGATTGTATTAGTCAGTATGTAAAAAAATATAATAATTTGTGTATACACTATCGTAGGATCAGTAAGATTTTTGTTTAAAGTAATGAATACTTTCATTTATACAAATTTTACGAGGTGGCTAATTCGTACGATTTTAGCTAAATCGTACTTTACAAGTTGCCCAGTTCATATGAATTAATACGAATGACCTACCCCTGACCCCACCCCTAAACATACCCATCACGTGGGTTTAGACAAATCGTACGAATTCATACGAATTGGTTGTGAGATAGCGTTGAATCAGCATATTAGAATAATTTCTGAAGGACCATGTGAGACTGAAGTAATGATGCTGAAAGTTCAGCTTAATCATGAATAAATTACATTAAAAATACATTTTATTTAAATTGTAAAGATATTTCACTATTACTTTTATATTGGATTTTTAAATCAAATAAATGCAGCATTGGTGAACTTCTTTAAAAAGCAAAGCAAAGAAAAATAAATAATAATAATAATCTTACCAACCCAAACATTTTGAACAGTAGTGTAACATTTTTGATCATCTGAAACGTGACTGCTTCACAATGACACAAGCAGTGGAAAGGCAAACTGTCATCATCATTGATTAATGCCACTCAGATGGCAGGTCATTACTTTACCCAGAAACCACAGCCAGTTCCTGGAGAACCACAGATCACCTACCCTGTAATTATCTAAATAAGACCAAGCCCACAGTGCAACGCTCTACGCACATCTGGTTAAATACATTAATGCTTTGTTCCCAGACAATCTCATACATTTTCAGCCATCATTTTTTACTATTAACTGTGACAGTGAATTTCCCTAGCCTCTGTAGAAAATGTAGGCCTGTGCTAATACATATTAAGAGTCTTCCCGGTTTCACAGACAAGGCTTAAGTCTAGTCCCAGACTAAAATGCATGTTTGAGCTGTTTTAACTAAAAGCTACTTGCACTGACATATCTTAAAATATGTCAGTACCATTGATTCGTCTCAAAGTGCACAGTAATGTTTTTTTCTAAGGTACGTTTATAAAAGCTACTTAAATGTCCTAATTGAAGTAAGGCCTAATCCTAGTTTAATCTAAAGACCTGTCTGTGAAATCAGGGCCTATACCATGAAGGCCGTTTAAGTGGCTGTTTCAGTTTAGTTTGCACCAACTCTGGGTTTTAGGCACCATGAAGGTGGTTTGGCTTTTAGCAGTGTTTATCGCCATAGTAACTTACGCTCCACGCATAGGCTCCACGGCTAACCTGGTGCGGGGGAGGTTATGCTCCAGGTAAGAGATCTCAAACTGAAAATGGACCAACCAGTTGTGAGCAAAGTGACATTTCTGATGCGATCATCAGTCACTCCACCCGTTTCTACTCCAAATTAAAGGTCACTACATAGCAAATGCTTTTTAAAGACAAAATCATCTGGCTTTTAGTAATACTTATTTATAATAATAATAATTTTGTATGATTTAGATATTATTTATGCAATTATTATACCCTTAATTGATCACACATGTACACTTTTAGTTTATCAATTATTATTACAGTTTAAATTAATAATTATATAGAGGTAATATGAATACGCTTTGAAATAATACAATTAAAGCTATAAAATGACTACATGTAAGCTTAAATGTTCAATTTTCTCTGTACCTTTATCAACTATAAACTTTTACTTGCACAGATATAGCAAGACTTTTTCTTTTAGTTGTCCTCTTTCCTAGACAGACATTTTCTTCTGGCTGTGTAAATTTGTTTCAATTCTTAATATTTTTTCAATCTCGTAATTTTCTGAAGAGAGAAGTGAATCGAGCTGATTCTATCGCAAGAAATTAATTGTACTCTTTCTCAGCATGTGATTGGTTGTTCACTACTGAAGTCACACATAAACTCCTGAGTTGACAGAGAAAGTTGATGATCAGCATCCTGGTACCAACAAAACCTGATTGGATTGGTTTGGTTTTGTCAACTCGAAACTAATCCTGTAACCCTGAGTTTGTTCAATTACCATCATGCCTCAGGCCTTCATGTTATTATTCTCATGAAGTAACAATCTCTATTTAGTAATGATCTTTAACAAAGTATTAACTAACGTGACCATTGCAAAAATATGATTTTCAACAAAGCAAGAGTTTTGATAACATAACCACTGTGTTTACATTTTCCAGGGAAATCAACCCATGAATGGCAAGGTCTCTCCAATTTAAGATGGGTTAGAAGCAAGTATTTAAACAGAAAAAAATTAAAATACACTTCACATCACTTTAAGACTCCTATGTACAGGGGATCTGATGATGATCTGAACTGACGCTTGATGTAAACCATCAAGAGATGATGAGGAACACCCTTTACAAGCATTCTTTAACATCTCTCAGAGCCGTAAATGATGAGTCTCATGAAGAGAAACTTCATGATTTACATTTCTGTGCTGTTTAACAACATCAAGGGACTTCTCTCACTTTCACATGACACATCAACAAAATGCAGATTCTCATCCCCTCTGTCAGAATGCACAAAAAAGAGCCTTTCTTCTTTTAAAGATGATCTCAAAGCCTGCTTACAGTATGTGGCTTGTTAAATTGGTTTGCCAAGTGTAAGGAATCTGTGATCAAAGTATGAAAAAAAAGTCACAAAAATATTACATCAAAGAATAATAGTCTGACAAAATGACAGCCGAAAAGGTCATCTAAGGCGGAATAAAAATATGTGAATAATGCTGCATGTCTTGTTTACTCCTTTTCCAGTAAATCAAAAATGAGTTTGTGATGATTTGTGAATAAATCAGTGTCTTCTTTTTACACCAGTGTCATGGTTTGTTATATTGTTTCAGCATTCACATAATCCCCCACACACACAAAACAAGGACATGAAATGTGTAATGTCACTGAGATCACGGTCTTAATGCAGAGACACATCTTTTACATCTAATTACACTCTCAATGGCTGAAGACAGATTAAAGCTAATAGTTCACAGTTATAGGTTCCCTGGCCATGCTTTGTGATTTTGTGACAACTGCAGATTGCTTGAACAAACCAATGCTTTAAGTGCCATTTGGAAAAACCACAACAATTTAGTTAATCGTTTAATGGTAGTGGAATATGTTACTGGCAGTTCTATGTCCCTTTAACTTCTAAAAAGTCTATTTACATGAACATCTAATAGTTTTCAGAATATTTTGTCTCCAGTCAAAATATGATCTTATCTCTTTTCAATTATCTCTATTAAAAAACAACAACAACAACACGAATGTATGAATGTCTCTACAAAAGGGTGACTACTGAAAAGACTACAGCGATTATGAAAGGGGAAAAAATATTCTTACATGCCATAATGTCCATACCAAAAACAATAATGACATAGAAAAAGTTGACAAATCACAATTTGAAATGTATTTACACAAAATTAACTTTTGTATTTTAGCGTTCTCTCTTGAATGGAGTCATTCTCATAAGAGTCTATAGTTCATAGTAAATGAGCAGAAAATGCAGACATGACCACTCAGCTCTGGTTTTAAAAAAGATGGACATCCTTATCTTTTCTGGAATAATCTTTAAGAATTATTAATGAAAACGTCTAATTTCATTTCACAGATGAGTAGGTGACGAAATGCTGGCTTAAGACACAGTTTAGTCAATTTCTTTGGGATGCTATTGAGGAGAATGTTCATGCCACCTCAAAAAATGTCCTTGGATCGCTGAAAGTGAATGCGTAGTCAAGGTCCTTTGAGATTTAAGTTGTAAAAATATAAGTAACGAAAACAATTGTCAAAGAACAAGCCAAATCCACTTGTTTCCCCAAGTAATAGCAACCTCACTTCAGGCTTATCCTGGAATACCTCATTTTCTGAACCTGCAACAAATCACAATTTACCTCTCACAAATGTACACACTCACATTGTTCACAAACCTCGACATACACACAGACAAGCAAGACCGTGTCCAATTTTCCTCCAAATACTCCATTCTCTCTTCTTCTTCATGGGTCAATTCTTTATGGATTTGCGAGCCCAAAACCAGTGGAACCGAAGCCTTAGATAAGTTAAGATAAAAAGATATCCAGCGCTGGGTTTCATTAGTTTGCAACGTCAGGGTAAAAACTCCTGCTCATTTATACACAAAGCAAGACATATTTCCCTGGTGGGTCTGTGGGGGGGCCAGTGTAGCTCTCTCTCGGTGGGACCGCTTTAGTCGGAGTCATTTTTACACACACAGCTACACTCCTCATGGTGCTCCAAGGGGACATCCGTTAGAGTCTTTTGCAGTCCCCGACTCCCTGCCCTGTGTTTCAGCATCAGAACCTGCACAAAAACAGACAAATATAGACACAGACGGCAATACACACACAAAATGATTTAAGCACTTTAACATACAATAACTTTACCATTTACACTCAATGGGTCTCATTCACTAATATGTCCAAATAATGATTTACATTTTCTCTAAACTCAGGATCAATTTTAGAACCAACTCAAATGAAATGTGCCACAAGCATTTATATTAATATATACAATGTATTTAAATATAAATAAAATATAAATATATAATAAACATGAGCACATGAATAATAAATAGATGCATCCAAATAGATAAATACATTAATATTCATACAGTATATACACCAGATATATTCATCCCTGTGACCCTACATAGGACAAGCAGTATGGAGAACAGATAGATTATTATTATTAATTGTTAGAAATAATAAATTAAGTGGCCTTAATTCAATTAATAAAGTGGAAATAGAAGTTCATTAAGTATAGTATTATGGGTTAGAGTTGCAGATCACAAGTTGCCAAGAGCTATATAAAGCCTACAAAAAACCTTAAGATTTGGTATGTATAATGCTAATGTTTATGTTTAATTGTTGGACATACACTCATCATAATCTGAAAACATCAACATCACAATAACAAGATATAAATAGCAGAAATGTTGTGTGTGAGATGCGTCGTTTAAATTAATATAAGAAGTTATAAAGAAATCCTAAATGTGAAATGTAGAGTGTAATGGAAGGCCTTCTGTTCTTTGCTATACCTCATGATATTTTTTGACCACCTTGGTAGGCGAGCACTGGCAGTCATAGCAGTTGTGAGAGCAGCACGCGCAGTTCCCTCCACAGCGCTTCACCAGCAGGCAGCTGGGCCAGAAGATGGCGTCCGTCCTTTTCAGCTCCTCACGCAATGAGACAGAAAAGTTCCGTGGAGTGCAACTGTAAAGCCGAACCTCCTCACGAAGCAGGTTCAGATCCACCATTCCTACGCATACGCAAACAAAAATAGAAAGAAGGTTTAAAAAAAATATTTATATATTCTAATATTTCAATTGACTAAGTACTTCCAAATTCAGGATATTTACCCCTGGATTTCTTTTGATGGAAGAACGATTTGCCCACCACCTGCCAGTTAGGCTTGTAGAGGTCCTCCATGTCCACCTGCCAGCGATCCGGCTCCAGGTATTTCATCACCTCCTCCATTGTGCTGAAGCCAGCTACAGCTTCCCTCAGAACATCCACACTCTGCATCCATGCAGGCATCACTGCAGGGGCCTCGGGCTCCGACGGCCGCTGAACACACAATCAAACAAGAAATCAGTGGTACGGCAGACACTCCATAGGGGACTTTTCATTTTTAACAGGTGATTTTAAGGTGTTCTGCAGAGGCCTGGTTTATTTTTAGAACGGTTTAATGCTTTCATTTCACATGCTTAGCTGTGATGTGAGAAGAAACAAAGCAAAACCAAAGAAAATATCACTTAAGTGCAGATTGATTGTTCATAATCTCCAATTAAGGAGTAACTGAAATGACATTGTATTTTGAATGCAGAAAATGCTAGCTGTGAAAATGGTCTTTTCGTAAGATAAGGGAATGTTTCCCCCCAAAACAATATACAATAAAACACATTTAAAATCATGTTATATATAAATACATATATACAAGAATTGGACAGTGAATATACAAACATACACATACAGTATACACTGTATATTATGTTTCACTGTGGGTGTGAGGCAGTCTGTTAACATCTCTCCCGTTTCTCTGTTTTACATAAGTTCTTCAAATTTGGACTCATCTGTCCACAAAACTTTCTTCCAGTCATTCACGGACCAATTCTTGTGTTTTTGCCCACTTTAATCACTTTGCTTTATTTGCAGCCTTCAAGGCGGTAAATGGACTGCATTTATATAGCGCTTTCACAGACCCAATGGCCACCAAAGCGCTTTACACATTGCCTCACATTCACCCATTCATACACCGACGGCGGTGTCAGCCATGCAAGGCGCCATCCAGCTCGTCGGGAGCAGTTGGGGTTAGGTGTCTTGCTCATGGACACCTCGAACTGGGGATTGAACCACCAACCTTCTGGTTTGCAGACAACCTACATGAACCACTGAGCCACTGACGTCCCTAACACTCACAAGAGTGTTTCTTGCAGGAAATTCTGCACATCTTCCCTGCATCTCTGAGCCTTCTAAAGACAGTGTCATTGAGCTGTGCTGTAAGCTGAAGAATAGTTAAGTATCAGTTGCGAAGGCTGGACACCTCTTGAGGAGTGGTACATTTTGGCCTTCCACTACTTTTTCCTGTCCTTGTTGGAGCCAGTACTGTTTTTTTTCTCTACAGACAATAGTAAACTTCTTTTAGTGAAATATTCAGTTTCTTTGCTATAGCTCGAATAGCAAGAATATTTAAATGAAGGTATTTAAATAAATGAGCTTTTGTATTACCAAACTATCAGTTAATAAGAGAATGCATGGTTTTGCTGAGTTGATGTTTGACACTGGCTTATCCTCAGGATCAATTAACCTGTCCACCCTGTTTGAACTGGGACACATAATTAAAGATGTGTGCCAGGGCAGCAACACTGATACCTATGGTTTTGGGCAACCTGCAGGAAGCCACATTTCTGCACTCAGTTCAACTCCGCTCCACTGCCTCGGGTGCCGTGGCATCTGTCAGCATGTCCTTTTTCCAGAAGCTTAATTCAGGCATACTAACATAATCCCCCTGTGAATGACACGTCCAATGCAGCACTCTAAAACCAGGTAACAAGTGAGGAGTGAGTTGGCATGGTTACCATTGTGTAAAGGACAAGGTGTCAATGGAAGGCCTGAGATTTCTACAATGATAAAAAGGTCACCAAGACAGACAGATTGAGAGCATCTGGGTCATGCACTGGAAAAATGTCTGTCAGTACAAGAACACTGTGTGTGGGCATTATGGCAAGGAATGACAAACCTTCTTTAGTATTTCTTAGTTTGGTATCTCTTATATTTTTACTAATATATTAGTTATTTTATTGTCCTTTTAATTGTTCAAAAGGACTCAAGAACTCCCAAGTGACCTGTTTGTATCATTATAATGAATTGTGAATTAACATCTGACTTACTGAACCGAAAGTCACCATTACTTTCACTCACGTCTGACGTGAACTAAAATTATTGTGTTGTGTACTTTAATACATCTTTAGTCATAATTCACTAAAGATGTAAATCAACTGCACACTTTGTTTTTAAATCCATTTTGTGTTGTAAGGTCTGAAGAGCAGTTATAATGACCTGCTAAAAACCTATACATTCAGCTGTCCTTCAATGCTGAAAACTGGCTTCCAGTTTTGGCGCTGGTCAGCGGTGGGGAATGGAAACCATTAACAGCTTGTGAATGTGAGGCACTCTTTCAATCTGTCAATTAAAGATCCTCTGAGCCCTGGTCTTTAAAGCCACAGCCAAGCGTCCCTTCTGAGGTGGATAAAACAGCGCTTGTGCAACTAACAAGATAATACATTTAGGAGACTTTCAGACATAAAACATGGGATCATATATTGAAATTTAACATATTAAAAGAAAAAAAGAAAATGCCTTCCCATACTTTAGAATTATTAAAAATGATTCAAGGGTGCACTTAGTAACTGATGCCATTGTAGAAATGCACTATCCACACTCAGACATTCATTTATTTTGGTTCAACTTTTTAAATTAGGAAATACTAAGTGCCACTTAAAACTAAGAACTTACATGTCCAGGAATTTAAAAATACACAAATCAGTCATATTTAAGGCACCTTTCCTCCTACATATTCCTCTTTTTATGTCATCAAATTTCATAACATGCATTGATTTTAAGGTAAAATATTATCTGGAAAATAATGGCCTCATTTATGTTCTGCAGCTTGACAACAAGATGTTTCAAATTGCTTGCAGGTTGTAGGGATCTGTTAGACTACAAGGAAAATGGCTTAACAGATGGACATGAGCGCAGAGACTCAGATGTCTGCCAGTAGCCCGTCAGAACACACATGAGAGCAGTCAGTTCTGTAGAAAACCAAATAACAGTGCAGAGGTCTCTCAAAAATGTGGGTGATTCACTGTGGACATATTTTGGTGAAGGCCATGCTTGGCGGCATGCCAATCATACACAGTGGTTGCAAGAAGAGAAATTTCCACATCTAACTCTAAATTTTGAATAGGTATTTTATTTGAAATTATACACCTTATGTAATTCAATAATACTTGTGGTTGTCCAGAACAAATGCTGCTGAGAGGAAATGTCTGGCCAACAAAACCACCATCTACAATTACTTTAAAAACAAGAGGCAAATACAAAAGGTTCTTATATACAGTACAAGTGCATACGGTGTTCACACTGCATGTCAATCGCTCTCTTTTGAAGAGAAGCGGTTGCCAATTTAAAATGGTTTATAAAAGAAAAAAAGTCTGTCCTGAACTTAGTTTTTGCCTCCGCAACCATGTTACTCAAACCTGTTACTCTGCTTGGCAAGTGATGCTGCATTGTATGAACAATATATAATCGGCCGCCTTGTATCAGCTTCTTGTACGTCTTCTAGCCAGAACACGGCAGGGGAGTGGAGAGTTCACAATAACAGCTTGTGATGCCATCCGCTGAGAAAATGCTTTTCTATGGTGAAGAACTTTTATGTCAGACTTGTTTAGGCGTTGCAAAGTTAATGGTCTGAAGAAGAAATATTTAGCAATTGGTGTTCAGTGTGGCTTTATAAAGGCAGAGAGCCAACCGCCATTCATAGCCGTTTTTTCTTCTTTTCCTTTTCTGCGGATCTCCTGCACCCCCTGCAGTATCTGCATGCCTCTGATTGGAACGCTCTGTTGAAAGGGTCGTGTCTGCTGTGAGACTTCAATGTAAACGCCCTCTGCTCATTGGCTAGCATCTTGCATATGACATAAGTATTACACGTGGAACTCTGTCGAGATTAGCTAATCGTGAAAAGTGTTGATTATAGCATATTTAGATCTAAAAGGTTGCAGCGATGAGCATTGTAGGCAATGACAGACATGTCTGTTGAGCGCATGATATCTGCACTTTTACGAATGCTTTCATCATAACTAACAGTTCAAACATGGTGTAAACAGCATGTGTAGACCGCGTCATTGATTATAACAGTAACAATTAACATGGTTAATTGCATGTTTTGCCATTGCTGTCAGGTCCATTACTTTTTGCAAAGCCTGCGCCGAAATGCGACTGATTTATCAAATAATCCACAGTGAAATTAGCCTGGTCCTACCAGACTCTCGTACATTTAATTTGTACAGAGAGTCTGGCCTCTCTCCATTGACAAGCGTTAACTTCCTTGTAGGCGGGTATTCTGTTGAAGTTTAAAACTATTGGATCTGCCCAGAGCCACTCTGGATCTGCCATAACCAATCGCTAATGTTTGGTCGTGACAAAACTTCAACTCAAACTAGCGCACGACCTCAACGTCATCGTTCTCAGCCACTCCCTCGGTTCGCTGATTGGACCGGTAAAAAAAACTTACCGGAGAAAACCCAAGAAAACACCACGAACCCAGACGTAGTACTGAAGGGAGATGAAAATTGAGCAGAAGTACGTAGGAGGGCGTAGCCACGCTACAGTGAAATGTCCCGAACAAACTAATAATGCTCTTCGGAGACATTCACATACAGTAGTTGAAAATAAATAAGCACTTTCCTAGCATTAGGAACCTTTAGAAGGTAATGTTATTTTAGTAGAGTGATCTTGCATTTCTTTTATCATCTCACTAACGCAGCAGTGGGCAGTGCCAAAGAAGGGATGATGTAGAAGTTGTTGATCTTCTGCAGAGGCATTCTTTCAAATATCTATGACGCCATACATCGGCACATTCCAAAACGAGTTTGCAGACCTTGGTTTCAATAAAAGCTGTTTTTGGACTAACAAGGAGCTCTGAAACGTACAGGATATTCTTATAGTATGATGACCTCTTATATGTCAAAAGCTCAAGAAAATGTGATTTCTCAATTCATGACCCCTTTAAATGTTGACGAAGCAATGTTATTGGCTGCAGGATCAGCAGAGGCCAATCAGTTTGTGCCATGTGATGATGTAATTGCTTGTAGATTGCATGAAAAGGACCTCAGCCTGCGCCCTCTAGAGTTTCATGACTGACCATAAGCACATGTAAAAGGCATCCTTCAGGTTGGTTCAAGAAGGAAAACATCTATGAAATCTATCTGGGAGCTAAAAGCAGCAGTCCAGTTCCTGACTCTCCTGAGAATCACAAAACTTTTCTTATTTCCAGAGCTAGGTGCTGTTTTAATGACCTCTTACCTCAAACCCTTACCAGTTCCCAAAATCTCTTCCTGAGAATCGCAGCTGGGGCTTATTTTCCCCCTTCTCTCGGTGGAAGTGGTGAAGGGGAGTGATTGCTTGTTTAAACAAAGTGTAGAGCTCCCCTCGAGATCCTGGGTTTCCAGTAGCTGAGGTTGACCACAGAGAAACAGAATTCGGCTGTTCCAACATGGCAGTCCGTTGCCACGGTGTACAAAGCCAAAAGCCAGCCAGCTAGGCCACTCATTTCCCTAAATTGTGTCATAAATGGGACTAAATGCAGAACCTTAAACCATAATATCTGAAGCACACATTATTTAGCGTAGCATCAATGGACAGCAAAATAAATAATTAAAAAACTGAGCTATAAAAACAGGTGTGGTAAACACGAACACCATTAAGTGTTTTATAAGAAGTGCTCTGGATTTGTGAAGTGAGGCAAATGAACACTTCCACAATGCATGGTGTTGCTCAATAGACAATAACTGTATGCCACATAAACTGGGAATGCTGATCTCTGCAATTGTCTGACCATATCCACTTTATCAGTTTGTGTAGTTGGGTTTTATTGATAAATAGTTTTATTGACATATATATAGGGGGTTTCAAACTGTGGGTTCGGAAAAGGCCAAAATTGTTGGCACCCCTGGTAAATATGATCAAAACTGGCTGTAAAAAATAAATCTGCATTGTTTATCCTTTTGATCTTTCATTAAAAAAAATTGCCAAAATTCTAACCTTTCATTGAAGCAAGAGAATTGAAAGTGGGGCTAAATCACATTATGAAATAAATGTTTTTCTCCAAAACATGTTGGCCACAATTATTGGCACCCTTTTATTAAATACTTTTTGCAACCTCCTTTTGCCAAGATAACAGCTCTGAGTTTTCTCCTATAATGCCTGATGAGTTTGGAGAACACCTGACAAGAGATCAGAGACCATTCCTCCATACAGAATCTCTCCAGATCCTGCAGATTCCCAGATCCATGTTGCTGCTTCTTCTCTTCAGTTCAGCCCACTCATTTTCTATAGGGTTCAGGCCAGGGACTGCGATGGCCATTGCAGATCTTGGTTTTGTGCTCAGTGACCCATTTTTGTTTTGATTTTGATATTTGTTTTTGGATCACTGTCCTGTTGGAAGATCCAAACATGGCCCGTTATAAGATTTCTAGCCCCGGCTGTTAGGTTTCTGTTGTGTCCTCTATTGTATCGCTATAATATTCATGTCCACTAGGTGGCACTGATGTGTTTACATGTTAAAAGAAAGAAGATATGATGGAAGTAAAGAAAAGAAACTGCTAAGCTACTGCTCGCGTCTGTCTGTGATTTAGTCCTTATTACTCCAACTTAACAAGTGGCGACGAGGATGTTAAGATGGCCCTGCTCTCTCTACAACCCCCAGTAGCATTCCTGGAATGTCCAGGTGAACCAAAACTGTCCTTTGATGCTTGGGAAAAGTTATTTCTAAACTACTTGCTTGCAATCGGCGGAGAAGAGTTTTCTGCCGAGAGAAAGAGAGCACTGCTGATACACTGTTTAGGAACAGAAGGGCAACGAATCTACAATACATTGCCTCTTACCGCTGATACCTACGACGGATCGTTACAAGCACTGAAACAGTTTTTTTCTCCTAAGCTGAATGTGGTTTCAGAGAGATATCGCTTCAGACAACGCGCTCAAGCCGTGGGTGAGTCCACTGATCATTACGTTGCAGCGCTACGTGAGCTAGTGAAAACATGCGCTTTTGGCAATATTGAGCATGAAATGATCCGTGATCAGATTGTGGAAAAAACGTCCATGCCTCGAATCCGTGAACGACTGTTACTAGAACCAGATTTAACCCTTGAAAAGACGATGGCTATTGCAAGACAAATTGAAGCGGCAGTAGCAGACGCCAAAGTCATTACTGAGGGGGAATCAAAACAAATAGCAGCGATTCAGAGGCAAGAAAAAACGCGAAGGTACAAAAATAAAACAAGGATTACGTCGAAAGAGGATAAACGTATAAAGGGACAGCAGCAGTGTTACCGCTGTGGGTCTGCTAACCACCTTGCAAATGATAAGTCCTGTCCTGCTAAAGACTGCAAATGTAGAACGTGTGGAAAATTTGGACATTTCTCAAAGGTGTGCAAGACAGCATCACAGTCGGTTAATGAAGTATGCTTGCCTGAAGTGACAGTGTTGTGTGTAAATGATTGCCATACAGATGAGGGAGCTCCAGTGGGTACTTTTACTATAGCTACTCCCACATCGCCTACACAGACTTGTACCATTAGGATGATGGTGGATACAGGCTCTGGTGCATCAATATTACCGCAACACATATTCAAGGAATACTTCAGCTCATGTGTTCTGTCACCACCGAAAGTGCAGCTTTTGACTTACTCAAAGGAAAACATACCGGTGTGTGGTTCCCTGAGACTGAACGTGACATATTACGGAATGACGGTTGCTGGTGAGTTTAACATCGTCAAATCAGGAACTCCTCTCATTGGACGTGACTTATGTAAAGCACTGGACATTGAGATTAAGGGTGGTCGCTTGATTGAACCTGCTACTCACTGTGCAATGCTTCAATCATCCAGCACTTCATTTGTTTCTGCAAATAGTCCTGTTGTAGCCGTACCAACTGCTGCTGGATTTGGATGTGCTAAAAATTTCACGCACAAAGTGAAGATCCGCTCTGGAGTTAAGCCTGTACAACAAAAACTCCGTCATTTACCTTTATCAGTGAGAGCAGCAGTGTCAGACGAACTCAAGATGCTAGAGGAGAATAGTATAATTGAGAAGATTGATTCATCTGAGTGGGTTTCTCCTATCGTGGTCACAAAACGAAAAAACAACACAATTCGTATGTGTGTTGATTTACGAGAACCCAACAAGGCGGTGGTACAAGACAGTCATCCCCTACCACTGATCGAAGATATACTGTCTGAGTTGCATGGATCAGTGATGTTCTCTTCTCTTGACTTAAAAAATGCATACCACCAAGTACAATTACACGAGGAGAGTAGAGGACTTACTGCTTTCATTACCCATGAAGGCCTATATCAGTTTTGTAGAGTACCATATGGACTGTGTTCGGCACCATCTGCTTTTCAACGGATGATGACCATGATCTTAAAAGGTCTTGATGGTGTACAGTGTTACTTGGACGATGTGATTGTCCATGGTGCGTCCGAAGCCATTCACAGTGTCAATCTCAAAGCTGTTCTGCACAGGATTAGTGAAGCTGGGTTGAAACTGAATACAGAAAAGTGTAAGTTCAACTTGACAACACTTAGCTTTCTTGGATACAGACTCTCAGATGATGGCCTGCACGCAGATGATGCACATGTTACGGCAATTACAAATGCACCTCCTCCTACTGATGCAACTACACTACGGTCGTTTCTGGGTCTTAGTGCCTGGTACAGTAAGTTCGTTCCTGCCTATGCTACTCTGGTTGAGCCAATGAGAGCCTTACTTCGTAAAGACTGTGAATTCCGCTGGACTACTGCAGCACAAGAAAGTTTTGTTCGAGTCAAACAGGCAATAGTGGATAGTCCTGCTCTTTCCTTATTCAACCCCAATCACAGCACAATCGTCTCCTGTGACGCCTCAAACTATGGTGTGGGTGCTGTTTTGACTCAGCTGGATGGCACAGGAACAGAACGAACCATTGCGTTTGCTTCACGCTCCTTGTCTGATGCTGAACGAAAATATTCCATAGTCGAGAAGGAAGCACTGTCATGTGTCTGGGCTGCGGAGAAATGGCGTACATGGTTGTGGGGAAGAAAATTCCTACTACGCACTGACCATCAAGCTCTTACTACTCTTCTCACGAGTAAAGGAAATAGTAGAGCTGGGTTACGTGTTGCTAGATGGTCTGCACGCTTAATGGAGTTTGACTACAATGTTGAATACAGACCTGGTCCATTGAACAGTGTTGCTGATTGTTTATCAAGATTGCCTCTTGCTAACAATGAACATGACTTTGCGGAAACCATTGAGGCCGTTGCTATGATTTCATTTGCTTCCAGCGCAATCACCAAGGAAGAATTCCAGTCTGCATGTAACAACTGCTCAGTGTTCGCTAAATTGCGTACATACCAACAGACACGTTGGCCAAAACACATGAAAAATGTTGATCCGGACTTACGGGGATACTTCCCTGTCCGACATGAACTCGCTGAAGTGGATGGATGCATTGTCAGAGGAACATACCGTCTCTTGGTACCTGAGTCACTACAGAAGAAACTCATTGAACTGGCACATGAATCACATCAAGGTATGGTTCGTACAAAGCAAAGACTTAGGAATTTGTACTGGTGGCCAAAGATGGACAACCAGACAGAAGCACTGATACGCAACTGTCAGACGTGTAAACAAAACGACAAGTCTGCTGTGATACATAATGCTCCTCTCAACCCTGTTGAATTGCCTTCTGCGGCTTGGGAAAAGGTCTCCATTGACATTGTCGGACCATTCGAAACTGCACCGTCAGACTGCAGATATGCAATAACGCTTGTGGATTACTTCAGCAAATGGCCGGAAGTCGCTTTTGTGTCCAGGGTTGACACATCCACTGTTAAACAGTTCTTGATGACTGTTTTTACTAGAGAAGGAAATCCAAAGGAGTTGGTCTCCGACAATGGACCTCAGTTTATCTCGGCTGAGTTTTCTGAGTTTCTGAGAGAGAGAAACATAAGACATTTCAGATCTGCTGTTTATTATCCACGTGCGAATGGAGAAGTTGAGAGGTTCAACAGAGTTCTTAAAGACTGCTTACAAACTGCTTCGATTCAAGGAAAACCTTGGAAGACGTTCACTCAAACATTCTTGATGGACTATCGAAGTACTCCTCATGCTACTACAGGTGTTACACCATCTGAATTACTCCATGGTCGATGTATGAGAACCAAGTTACAAATCATGGACTTTCCGAGAAAAGAAACTGCTAAGCTACTGCTCGCGTCTGTCTGTGATTTAGTCCTTATTACTCCAACTTAACAGTTTCTATTTTTTATCTGTTGGTATTTGATCCAATCCATGATGTCATGTATCTGAACAAGATGTCCAGGACCTCTGGCAGAAAATTAGGCCCACAGCATTAAAGATACAGCAGAGTATTTCATTTTACACATGGGGTACTTTTTTATCCCTGTGTGCACCAAACCCATCTTAAGTGTTTGCTGCCAAAAAAGCTATTTTTTTGTTTCATCTGACCATAGAACCCGTCCCGTTTGAAGTGCCAGTTGTGTCAGGTACTTTTCAAACGTTCTATGGACAGAGGAACCAAAAAAATAGCTTTTTTGGCAGCAAACACTTAAGATGGGTTTGGTGCACACAGGGATAAAAAAGTACCCCATGTGTAAAATGAAATACTCTGCTGTATATTTAATGCTGTGGGCCTAATTTTCTGCCAGAGGTCCTGGACATCTTGTTCAGATACATGGCATCATGGATTGGATCAAATACCAACAGATAAAAAATCGAAACCTAACAGCCGGGGCTAGAAATCTTATAACGGGCCATGTTTGGATCTTCCAACAGGACAGTGATCCAAAAACAAATATCAAAATCAAAACAAAAATGGGTCACTGAGCACAAAACCAAGATCTGCAATGGCCATCCCAGTCCCTGGCCTGAACCCTATAGAAAATGAGTGGGCTGAACTGAAGAGAAGAAGCACCAACATGGATCTGGGAATCTGCAGGATCTGGAGAGATTCTGTATGGAGGAATGGTCTCTGATCTCTTGTCAGGTGTTCTCCAAACTCATCAGGCATTATAGGAGAAAACTCAGAGCTGTTATCTTGGCAAAAGGAGGTTGCAAAAAGTATTTAATAAAAGGGTGCCAATAATTGTGGCCAACGTGTTTTGGAGAAAAACATTTATTTCATAATGTGATTTAGCCCCACTTTCAATTCTCTTGCTTCAATGAAAGGTTAGAATTTTGGCAATTTTTCGAATGAAAGATCAAAAGGATAAACAATGCAGATTTATTTTTTACAGCCAGTTTTGATCATATTTACCAGGGGTGCCAACAATTTTGGCCATGACTGTATATATACTGTACCGCCAAAAGGAGAAAATCAAACCACTGGAAGGATTGTTGTTTTAAATGTTAGTTTAAAAATTAGTTCATTGTTTTAATTTGTTGTCTTGTTAATCAGTTGTAACTTCAGTTGGACCTTTGTCAACTCCGTCCATTTCT
The DNA here is from genome assembly GCF_949152265.1 of Phoxinus phoxinus. Classification (NCBI taxonomy): domain Eukaryota; kingdom Metazoa; phylum Chordata; class Actinopteri; order Cypriniformes; family Leuciscidae; genus Phoxinus; species Phoxinus phoxinus. Next base: position 21,186,477 of record NC_136887.1, read on the forward strand.
GTCAACTCTGTTTTTGTCAATTTTGAAAAATATTTTATTATTTTCTCCATTTATAGTGTTAAAATATTATTATATAAAAATTATATACAAAAATATTCAAACATCAACTGAACTAAATAATATTATGTCTGATTTTCTAAGAATATTGGTTATATATGTTTAGCTCCTTTACTAAAAACCATTATTACATAACTGAAGACTTTACACTGCTGTTGGATGGATCAAATTAAAATAGCATGCTTTTTAATGGGTCTGACGGAGTGATTTTTTAAAGCATTTTTGGGGAAAAAAAACAGGAAAACCCATTCCCTTACAGCTGAGTAATATACAACATATATCAATTTATAAGAATTTATTATGAAATAATACAAACTAACTTCTAAAACATATTTTGTTCCTTATCTCAAGAATCAGCGATGTATAATATAACCAAAATAGAGACGTAGGCTACTCAAATCAGCCTTTTGTGTAAGGGAATCCAAGGAAGATTCCAACTAAATTTAAGTGTCATTAATACCACTGCTGTCTTTATACAATTTAGTTGACAGCAGGTGGTGCATGATGTGCAAATTAAACTAGGTATTAAGGCATGCTACCAGAGGGAAGCTGACTTTAACAGCACTGAAGATAAATGACTAAAGGCTTTTTTAAGCATTTAAGAGCTAGAAAAGGAGTTTCATGAAATTGTATTTACCTGGCATTAAACAATGTATCACAAGACACACGCTCACATAATTGTCATGTTGAAATGGCAATATTTATATGATCTGCCAAACAAAGTTTCATTAAAGTGCAAATTACTTATTTTTGGTTTGTCAAAGATCTTCCGCCACACACTTTTTTTTTAATGATTTTATGATAATAAAACATTTCGAACACTTTGATGCACACAGACAGACAATAATCAAAATGCAACTCCTGTCCACAAGGCTCCTGAATACAAATGTTTGGTGAGCAAGAAAACAAAAACTGTGCACACTGCGAGTCAGGGCTGAAGGAGTCAGTGTTGGAATTGTAGGTTCCAGCTTGACATCCTCCTCCACAAACACTATAAATAGAGCTCGATTCAGCCACACCTTCTCTGATGCGAGCTCTGTGTCCAGAAACCAGCCATAACACTCCACCTCCTCTGCAACAGAGCATTGCTCAAAGAAAAACACCACATTTACACAACATTTTACATATAAACATACCTAATTTGATATCTAAAGGCCAAAATAAAATGTAATGTAGGGGGGAAAAACCCTAAAAATAGCAAAACTAAAAGTACCATTTCCATGCAATGATTTGTGCCATTTTTCAGAAGATATTTTTAAAGCCACACCATTACACATCCACTATTGTTAGGACATCAGCATCGAAGCCAGAAATGAACTACATTACGTTTATACCACAGAGAAGGCCGGAAAACGAGATCTATTATTCTTATTCAGTTCAATCATCGTTCGGCTCTCAAAACAGCAGAAAAGCAGGTCAGTTCTGAAAAACACGTGCAGATCCACATCAGCACTTTCAATGAAAAATCACCTTGAGTTCAGAAGGAAATGGCATATGGAAGTGCCATATGAATTTTTCTTTGCCTTTTAATCATCCACAGCCGCATTTGTCCTGTCTAATTTTGGTGCCCTATCTTACCACTATCAACACTACAATAATTACATTTCATGCAGCCATTATCTACCAAAAGGAGATAAAGAACACCTTTGTTCACTGGAATACAATGGGAGCAAATTTCGCGCAACGTAGCAAAGCGTTCAGACATGCTCTGAAGGCTCAGTAAACAAATGCAAGGGAAAGTGGAGTCATAAAACTTTGACAGGCATCACACATCAAAGCCAAGCATGTCTATTAAATCATTTCAGGGGAATAATCCTTTTCAAATGTGCCGTGTGACGCCTGTCAGGGTGTAAATTAAAGGGAGGAAACTGAACCATGGCCAAGGTGGAAAACACCGTAGCACGCCCCGCTGTGGTTTTCACCACCACATAAAGTGAAACATTGAGGAGAAGGTCTCTGAGGTAGGAATACGATTAGAACTTGAAATTTCCAACTTAGTAAGGGCCATTTAAGGTTGCCAGGTCATTTAAGAGGAAGGGGATGGTGATTACAGCAACAGATGCATTGTAATAAAATGTTTTTATTTTCACGATCCTTTTATTTTTTGGCCCCAGTTTTTTTCTCAAGTACATCTCTCTTCAATTATTTTATTTCTGTTCAACAAAGCTCACTGTATTTCTCATAAACACCTAATTATCCTTTGCACACTGTGTATTTAAGTTAATCAGGTGTAGAGATAATTAGCACAGGGCCATTAGGGATTAACGATGTTTTCAACAAAAACGTAGCCGGCCCTCTCAATAAATGTTGCATAAGCATTACACAAAGAAGAACAAGGTGACCGAGTGAGTTCTTACCTGTTGAAGCAAAGTGTAACGGATGCAGAATCCCGGGTCTGAGGGAAAGTATTCATCAGAGACGAAGCGGATCAGGAACTGGTTCCCCTTGGATATCTGGGGCCCTGGAACCATCTGTGAGCCACACCAACGACCCAACACTATCCCTCCAACAGGCTCCTCCACCTCCACATAATCATACCTACAACAGCAAACACACTGATTTACTACAGAGATCAATGAATCACTAGGATTCAGGTCGTGTTTACACCTGGTATTAACATCCATCTGGATCAGTGTTATTTTAGTATTATTGAGACCATGATACTTTTTGAGATACTGTTAGTTTATCATTTTAATTGTAGTTCAAGGTTCCTTAATTTTGTTGTGTTTTTGTCATTTTAATTAAAATTTCTGTGTAGTAATGAATTTGTATTTCAGTTTTAATTTAGTACATCATGTAACATTAGTTACATCAAATTTTCCACATCAAGTTTTACAGTTTCCACAAAGATATTAAGCAGCACAACCGTTTTCAACATTGATAATAATATTAATAAATTAATCTTTCTTGAGCACCAAATATGCATATTAGAATGATTCCTGAAGGATCATGTGATACTGAAGGCTGGAGTAATGATGACAGGAATCATCACAGGAATAAATCACATTTTAAATAGTTCAGTTATTTTACAATATGACCATTTTTACTGTATTTCTGATCAAATAAATGCAGCCTTGGTGTGCATTAGAGACAAAACAACAAAACAATTTTGACCGACACCACATTCTTTGAACAGTAGTGTATATGAAAACAAGGTAGAATTATTCTCAATATGTCTATCAAATCAGCACAGGGAGGTGTGGACATTTTTTTTCCCTTTAATATTTATTTGCCACAACAGAGGTTAAAAGATAAGGGCCATTTGGGTGTCTGTTGGTGTTATGACTTTTTATTTTATTTGTATTTTTTACTTCCTATCAGAAGTACAGGCTCACGACAGGATCTGGGCTGCATCCGGAAACTTAAGTGTTGCCTTCGGAGAATGCATTCCATGGTTGGTAGGCATCAAGGCACGTCCAAATCCAATGTTAGCTTCACTTCCTGTCTCCCGAGATACCTTCATCTGATCGATTTTTGAAAGCAGTATATGTATCCTTCACTGCCTTTGATATCCCACAATCCTCTGCTTTCCATTCTGAGACAGTTGAGCTAAAAAACAATGATGGTGTCTAAAATATGCAGTTGGTGGTCAGTTTGTGTGTAAATGTCCGTTTTTGACCAAAGTTTTCCACTTCTGATGTCATTTCTAGAGAGAAATTACTATTGTATTAATTAAATATTAACTTTGTTATCATCAAAGCTCTTTCTATTGTGCTGTGAATCATCAAACAGTTAAGCTGCCTCAGAAGTCTGTCTAAAATCAGTTTTGTATAGTAACTGTGCGCAAACGCTGCCTACAAAGTCATTGCCTGATAAGGCAGTGAGGCAGCAAGTCCGCTGCCGAAGTTTTTGGACACAGCCCTGGTGTGACGTCAGTCCTGCCAGAAGCATGTGATGATGCTCACCTGAAGCTAACTGTGCCTCATTGCCACTGCAATAAATCCAGCACCATGTCAATCCTGTTGGCCACCAGGCAGCTTCTGTAACGTGCCTGAACGCGGGGAAACTGCTAGCAAGAGATGATTTGAGGGGAGGTTTACACTGCTCTGTCACAACTATATAGTAAATTCATCATTGTCCATTATCATCGAGTGTGAGGGAAGGCTTACGGCTGTGAGGCATCTAAATACAGGTCTAATGCTTTGAAGGCCTACACAGGGAACTATGCCAACTAAGCTATTTACAGACACACTATTACACATGCATTTAAACAAAGGTAATGAGGAAAGATGGGAAAAGTAGAGGGGAAAAACAGAGAGAGAGACAGAGGATACTGAGAGAAAAATTGTGCTGAAAAGCTTGGGAGAAAGTGAAGAGTGAATAAGATTAAATGAGGACTACAGACATGTAAGCTCATAAATTATATTTATCTGTATTTGATCTCAAGCTAATATGCTAACGGATTAGGCTTTTCATAAGCTACAATAGCTGTGACCTAGAAATCCATTCTCACAAGCATTCAATGAACCGAAGAAGCTATAAACCGAAGCATGGCTAAATGTATTATCTCAATCACCCTGATGGCACTGCAGTCCACAGAGAACATGAGAGTTAAATCTATCAGTTATTATGACGTCTAAAAAATCGTCTATCCAAAATCGCAACAAAGCAACTGAAGGATTGTTTTGCATCTACTTCGGGGGAAATCACACCTAATCATATGATAAAAAAAATATATAATTACTCCTAAAACGGTATGATTTGACTGGTTATACAATAACTTTTCATGCATGTACTGTACCCTCTGTACAAAAGCACCCATTCAGCAAATACAGTGGCACACCGGGGGAAACTGTCTGTCTAATAATGAAGAGCACCTGCTGAAATAATAGCATCATTAATTTAAACTGTATATTAACTGTTAACACTCCGTTCACTAACGGAATTATGTTAATGATGCAAAGATGTTCGCAAAATCGCTGTTTCCCCAAAAGGACTGAAAATTACAGAAGGCAAACTTACAAATTGGACACAAGGCTACACATTCACAGACAGGCTCGTGCAAGTGTGTGTATAGTGATAAAAAAACAAATCGGCATTGGGTACAATATACCGCTCTCTATAACTTATACTCACACACCTGGTTGAACTGGATTGTGCAAGTACCACATGCTAAGGCAGTGTACCTTAAGTGAATTCTCCCCTAATGTCTCTCATTGCCCTCTTTTGGGCTCTAAATTACAGTCTTTGGATGCAACTTGGCCTGAACACAATGGGCTGAGCATTTTTTTTTTTTATAAAGGAAAGAAAAAACAGCAGCGTTGAGGTTGTTATCCCTGCCTGCATGGCCTCAATGCTCCTGCAGTGTTCAATAAAGGCTGGTTTCAGTCGCCGCAGCCAAAGCCTGTTAGTAATAATTTGATTGGACAGAAATACTTTCCCTATTCTCAATGTCCCAGCACAACCGTTTGGCTTTCTGGAATCATTGTTTGCTCTCTCCCCGGCCTGACACTAATGCTTCAAACCACATTCAATAAAAACAACACAGGTCATCACCCATTGCACAAAAAACAAACACTTGCTGGTTAAACAGACATCGGACACCTGCATTTCTGACACACAATCGTATATAAATATATAATACAATAAATCCAATGAACAGGTGTCCATATATCAAGCATTAGCTACTGAATATAACATACTATCAACGTTTTCTCTGCCCATGATTCTTTTCTACCTCAGAAGACCATAAAGCAGAGGGGTTCGTCTCGTTCCCAGTGACAATTTAGGCAGATGGCTCATCAATAATGTACTGTGATTTCACTATTACCAGGTTTACATGCATACATTTACTCCACAGAAGCTCAAGTAGGACAGAAGCATGGAAGAGCAGCAGATATATTTGAGAAAATATGGCACGACATCAGAAAACAAGCACTGGGTGTTTGGGATGGAAACAAGGAAAAATGAGATTTCAGCTAATAGCTCGTCACAAAGCAAAACAGCAATTTGTGCTTAACATCTTTTACCTTAATTTATTAACAGAGAGGATGAGTAAGTAATCACATTAAGGAAGTTGTGTTATAGATTATTGTGAAAGATATTAATAAAGATACACAATGTTCAAAAGTTTAGGGTCGGTAAGACTATGTTTTTGAAAGTAGTCTCTTATGCTCTTAGGCTGCATTTATTTGATCAAATTTACAGTACAAACAGTAATACGGCTAAATATTACGGTGTAGAATAACTTTCTACTTTTATACATTTTATATTTAATTGAATATTAAAATTACTTTGATCCTGTGATGACAAAGCTGAATTTTCAGCATCATTACTCCAGTCTTCAGTATCACTTGATCCTCCAACAACATTTGATGCTCAAGAAACATTTCTGATTATTATCAAAAGGTTGAACATTTGTGGAAAGTTTTTTTTCAGGTTTCTTACTATTCTTACAGGAATCATTCAACATAAACCTCAATGACAAATATTCCTGTACATTAAAAAGGGTACTGTTGATCACAATTCAAATTCCTAATCGTTGCGTTGACAAACCTATTTCTTATGTGTCCTTTCAACACTCTTCAGCTTTGTCATCAAAGACAGAACCAACATTGTAAAATTTCCTAAGTAGTACAGAAAATCTGGCCCAGTTTTCGTATCGGTCTGAACAAACACACAGGATGATGAGAGCGGTCTGTGGTGGCCTGTCGGCTCTGGGCTGGGCTTTGCTAGAGGCAGCGTGATAGGATTCAGCATGCAGCTTTATTACAGTTTATTCCAGCCCAGATGCTTTGATTCGATCCAAACAGAAGGGGCTTTTTTTCTTCATTAACTGGCATTAGATCATCATACCAATGTGTATTAATGCCTTTAAAATATTTATAGCAACCATATATTGAAAAGCAGTAACAGAGGACATCAATGACAGTGCATGGTGAATGTGGTTGTGTGTGTTTTTGTTTTGTTTTGGAGTGCCTTTGGTGACTATGTATGTGTATGTGCCATCACTTGTTCAATAATGACTTTAATAATTTATTGCTGGTGCAATCATATAGACCAAGTCACTGCATGCCTGGTAGGTAGGTATATATATTGTAAAACATATAAACACAGATGACTAACACACACACACAAAGTCTTTCCAGGTCAAATACACTTTGACTCACGGCAAAAATCCAACTCCAACCCTACACGTTCCTCAAGGCCACAGCTACTGATTTAAAGAAAGTGGACAAGCAGGCACAAATTCATAGCATCAATGTGGGAAAGTAGGAAAGGGTTCTGTTTTGTTCACCTATCGGTGTGATATGTCTATTAGCAGGGAATAAAGCATATTTATAATTTAAAGTCAATATGAAAAAAAAAAAATAATAATCTATGGATACTGTTTACTTCATACACATTCCTGGTCTTATTGCGAATACTTAATCCATGTAAAATAACTTCTCTTTCCTGCTGACATCTCACACATGCTATTGGAGAATTTTAACCAATAGGCAAAAAGCTATAGGGATAGAAGAGTATATTCGATCTTACACCATTCTTCTATGTTACACCCACGTTTTACCATCCAACCAATTCCTGAAGGCGAAAATACATTCCTTCACATTGAATATATATTATATAAAAAAAGTGTCACATGTAAAATGGGTTGCGATTGGCAGTTTGTTGAATTTATATAAGATATAAAACTAAGATCTAATAAGATCAATAAATCAGGACATCTTCAATAGATCAATAAGACTTCTAAAAGAGGACTAAGGGGTCCATTAACCGAAACAGTGTTAATGTGCCGTTAACATGAAGACACTGGATATACACGCAGCTGGCAAGACTCCAGAGGTCCCTTTTGAATGGGAACTCGCACTGTGTCTTAGGACGCTAATGGGGAATGTCCCCAATTTTTTCTGGTCTTCAAGAGCTGTTTGTTTGTGACGTGTCGAAGGCAGTAATGTCAGCTAAAGCTTTCAGGAAGTGCGTACATATGTGTCAGCTCTATCTGATACCTGATGATACACACGACCTGTGCGTGATATGATCGGGCGAGGAGCATCGCTCAGTCCTCGAGGGGGATGAATGCGAGCATTGTGAGAGTTTCTCTATGAAGAAACTCCACTCTCATTTGTCCCTTTTTTCAAGGGAATTGGGATAATCATCTGTGCCCACGTGGATCAGGACCTGCTGCAAATAAGACGGGCAGGAGACGGAGATCATGGGGCTCTCAGATGGAGCTTGCCGAGGGATTTGAGAATGGTATGGCTATTTCTCATTCTTTAGTGCCCCAGCGTCCTAGGATGCACTGTCTCGTTCCCCTTCTCAGGGAAACAAGGTTACATCTGTAACCCGAGACAATTAGCTGATAAGAGTGTATGAAAACACATTATCTAATTGATCATTAACAAAAAATAAAACTACACCTATTTACTTGTTTAAGTACAAGAGCACGGTCACAAATCACTTCACATGAGGCTTGCAGACAATGAGGAACCTTTCACAGGTTGTGTCCACAAGTCAAGAGGATATAATGCTAGAAAAAAAAAACATTGTTTTTTATCAATAACTGGCAGAGGCCTACAAGCATTTTTTCCACATGAAACCAGCAGCTATGAGAAGGTCATCATTGAGATTCTGGGAACTAAAAATGCACAGATGTGCACGTCTACAATCGATTGCACCATAAAGCAAAACAGAGGCATGGACAGAGGCCTGGAAGGAAGGAAGGAAAGCTAGCCTATAATTGAAAGGGTCTTTAATGTGGATTGGCTGGCTGAGCTGTATGTGAGTGTACGTCTGGTTTAGTATGCGCCTCCAGAATCTCAAACAGATGCTATGGAGTTACATAGGAGACTTGGAACTAAATATGCACAAAGCAGAAAGGGCTGTTCTTTATGTCACTGTATCAGTCATGGAGAAAATAAATATATAACAGAACATAATCACTTTAGGGGTGGGCTTTTCATTATTCATCAGCCTTCTTGCAGCACAGCCAATCTCCTAAATGGCCTCCTTTCGACTCTAAATCTTAACAAATGGACGTGGTCACAACAAGCACATACATCTCCACTGTAATCCCCCCTACCCCCTCCCCCCCTCCAAGCCCACATACACTTATACTGCTTCATTGTATATGGGTGCTTTATCTTACATCTGACCCTGTCAAGAGAGTGCAATGGATGCCTGATGCTGCTTGTTTAGTAGTGCTGATTTGTCGCATGAAAGGAAACGCTTGGGAATTTTTCAAGCTCTCAAATCTTCTAAATCACCTCCTCTCTACAGTTTCGGTCTAGCCTTGATGCTATATTGAAACCCGCCTGTTTAAATCAACTGCCAGCTTTGGCTTGTCCTAGACTGTCACAGCCCTAAAGAACCATTTAAAAAAAAAATCTGTTTAATTTGTCAGGTACCACAGAAAGTATTTTAAAATCTAAAATTAAATTTAAGTGCTGAGTCCATAAGAGACATAATGATTAACAAAATCCCTGTCTAATGAATTTAGTCAAAAACAAGATCACAAATAAAAACAAAAAACAAAAAGCAGAATGCATAAATATTTAATAAATATCAATAAAAAACTTCTCTCAATTGAACAACCACCTTCATTAATAATTAATACACAATATTGCTCTTCAAAGATATGGAACATAACAACAAATTATGGTTTTTGTAATGTCTACTCAATGATTTACTCATTTTCAACAGTAAGTCTATAGTTCTTTTTATTTTATTTTTTATTCCCTTCTATGCTTTCTCCATGTTAAGATTATATTGTCTCTCTCTAATTGTGCATGTGAGGTCTAGCAAGTGACCAAAGGGTCAGAGTCTCTTACTTGCAAATGCCGTCCTCTGCGTCCTCCAGGCCAAAGCGCGGATCAAAGGTCAGCTGGATCCTGGAACTTTCTGTGACTGCCACCAGCCGCCACACTATAACTGTATTCCGGGGATATGTGTTGGGGAATTCAGGACTTTGAATGATTCCATCCACAGTAACACTGAGGACCTTCTCGTGTTGAGACTCATGCACTCCTTCAGAAGAGAAAAGAAAGGTGTATTAGTAAATTTTTGAACCTGCATAACTCAGAGCAGAGAAAGAACATGTCATACAGTCATTTGTGAATAGTACTTTTCTTTTTCTCTTAAATGCAAATGAACATCAAACTGGATTTAGCTTCTAATGCATCACAAATAATATGGATTATGCGGTGCACTGTGTGAATACTAAATAATTGATCACACAAAGCAAGGATGAAGCAAACTTCTGTTTTTATTGAGCATTGATTGACTGCAAACCTGATAAATCACATTATGGGAGTGATAAAAGAGAAACTATGGAAATGATTATGCAATATCAACACCATAAAACCAGTAGAATGATGTTCTACTATTTGCCAACACAGCATACGCTTAATGAACATCCGTGTATCAAAGCAATATTGTGCTTTGATGTTGCTTCACCATAATATTTTTCAATTATACATCCAGATAAGAAAGATGAATCAGTAGCTATAAAGTGTTATTTATAGTGACATGACAGCTGGAAATGGCATTCCTAGTTGTAACAGTAAGATAAGAATTAAAGCTGGGTTGAAAAACATTGGAAACTTGTGAAGGTTGTTCTGCTACAATCAATTGTAGTTCTTAGAGCTCTGATAGTTTAACAGTACAGAGAAATGCAAGGTGAAGAAGAAAACAAGTTTGAAATACTTTTGAGCTCAGTGATTCTGATTTTGCAGGACAACAGAGGTATGCCAAAATTTTAGTGGTGTTTAAATCTAAAAAAATGATTACACACCGATTCACTTGCTACTGTTATGACAAGATTTACAGAGTTGTTCCTCCCTAAAGGGGGGAAACAAAACTATAATGGCATCCATAATACAGCACAAATAAACTTTTTTTGCCAGGGAATGAAAATGAGCTCGTAGAACACAATGGTGACTTCCAACATGCTTTTCACTTAAAACACCACTAATTTATCGTATTAGTGGTATTATTTACCGTAATTAATCCTATAGTCAAGATTCAATGCCACATTCTGCATTTGTGAATGCGGAGTTAATTTGCTTATTTACATATTTATGAGGTTAAACGCATTGATTGGACAAGTACAAGCAGCACACAATCGGTTCTAAAAACCACTTACCCATCAGTGCAAATGCCGCCATGCATATCTGCACTTGTTAAGTCTGGTCGTTTGCAGACACAATATTTCCCGACAGACACAAACTCTTAAAAGTTGTGTGAATGTACAAAAGTGAATGAATAAGATGATTGGTTGCCCATTAAATTTAACATCAACGTGTTTCACAGTGTATAATCTTAACATTCAGATTTCACATTCCAGGGTCAAAAGTAGTGAGAATTACTAGAGTAAAAAACAGTCTGTACCAGAGTTTTAAAAGGACGTTAAAGCCAGGGTTAAGTGGGGTAAGAAAAGCTTACAAGTATTTCTACATGTGCTGATGCACTTTCGCCAACATTTCACAACAGTTACATCACAGCAAAAATAACTAATAAAGAACCAGCCTGAAAATATTTGTTTCAAAATAGGTAGAAATGATCCTTAGAAAGGGATGCTTGCTTTCCGTCCAATAAAATGTTATTGAATTCTGAAAGTGGATTGAAATCTCTCTTATCCTGTTGTTGTACTAGGTCCAGAAAATAATGTTTGATGCAAACAGACAGCTGTTGAAATGCAAAACCAGTGCTGGTTTTACAGGCATGTCACATTCAGAGCCCACCCAGGGGAAATGCACATAGATTTTCTTTCACACTCCAATCCTCGAACACACACACGGCTCCATCAAGTTGTGTGGCAAAGCCAGTGTCAATAGGTATCCTGATCCGTTACGGTGATGATACAAGATCTGAAACGCTCTTCCCTGTCTGAATTAATCAGCAACACCAGAACTATTCACCTTCAAAAGGAAGACAAAAAACCCCAGCACTTTTCTATGCTGTATTTCCAGGTATCAATACATAACGAATGAGAAACTATCAAAGGTCATTGCTTCCTTTCAAGTATGTTGTATGCATGTACAGTGGGGAGAACAAGTAATTGATACACTGCCGATTTTGCAGGTTTTCCCACTTACAAAGCATGTAGAAGACTGTCATTTTTATCATAGGTACTCTTCCACTGTGAGTGACAGAATCTAAAACAAAAATCCAGAAAATCACATTGAACGATTTTTAATTTAATGATTAATTTGCATTTTATAGCATGACATAAGTATTTGATACATCAGAAAAGTAGAACTTATTATTTGGTACAGAAACCTTTGTTTGCAATTACAGAGGTCATACGTTTCCTGTAGTTCTTGACCAAGTTTGCACACACTGCAGCTGGGATTTTGGCCCACTCCTCCATACAGACCTTCTCCAGATCCTTCAGGTTTCGGGGCGGTCGCTGGGTAATACGGACTTTCAGCTCCCTCCAAAGATTTTCTATTTGGGAGACCACTCCAGGACCTTGAGATGCTTCTTACGGAGCCACTCCTTAGTTGCCCTGGCTGTGTTTCGGGTCGTTGTCATGCTGGAAGACCCAGACACGACCCATCTTCAATTCTCTCACTGAGGGAAGGAGGTTGTTGGCCAAGATCTCACGATACATGGCCCCATTCACCCTCCCCTCAATACGGTGCAGTCGTCCTGTCCCCTTTGCAAAAAAGCATCCCCAAAGAATGATGTTTCCACCTCCAAGCTTCACGGTTGGGATGGTGTTCTTGGGGTTGTACTCCTCCTCCTTCCTCCAAACACGGCGAGTGGAGTTTAGACCAAAAAGCTTTATTTTTGTCTTATCAGACCACATGACCTTCTCCCATTCCTCCTCTGGATCATCCAGATGGTCATTGGCAAACTTCAGACGGGCTTGGACAGCGTAGTGTGTTACTAATGGTTTTCTTTGAGACTGTGGTCCCAGCTCTCTTCAGGTCATTGACCAGGTCCTGCCGTGTAGTTCAGGGCTGATCCCTCACCTTCCTCATGATCATTGATGCCCCAGGAGGTGAGATCTTGTATGGTGCCCCAGACCGAGGGAGATTGACCATCTTGAACTTCTTCTATTCTCTAATAATAGAGAATGTGAATGTGACGTCACACGTTTCACTCTGCGTTGCATTTCGGGAAGGCGCAGCCATCTTTGCAGGATACGCTATCCGTTGTCATGGTTTCTTCAACAGTGAGACCGAGAGAAATAGCGGCAGAGAGAGAGAGAGCAGCTTGATATTTTTTTGCATTTTGCGATACGGCACAGTTTTTTGGGAATAAATGGAGAAGGAAGCGAAAGGAAAGTGACCATCAAGAGAGAAGAAAAAACAACGGCAGGCAGCGCTATTTAGAGAAACTGCTTGACATCAACAACATGGACCCGTACGACCTGCCAGCTACAGAATGGACGAAAGACCCAGAAGCACTACCACCTTTCACACACCCTGACATAATTAACGTTACCTGGTTTATGGTATCAGTGCCTAGAAGATGCAAGAGTTTAGAAGCTTTCAGTCATTAGAAGCCTATGAACAAGTCTGCTGCGGCTGGGTGCAAGACTTACAAACCCACAAACCTGTAAAAGTCGTAAGCTCAGTCATACTTGAGGTTTCTGGCATCATTCAAGTGTGGAAATAAATCTGATATGAATCTGATACATGCATTTGCACCTGCCGCGTAAGCGGACAGATCGTACATTCAGTCAATGCGAGTCATACGTCATTGAAAATAGTGACTTTTTGAAACATTTCGTGGTCCAGTCAGATATATCTATAACAAATTAAACAACTGTAGTTGACTAGCAGAGTATTGATTTAGTTCGTTTGTGTTAAATAAAAGGCGATCTGGCGCTAAAATGTGTTGCTTTTTTTTGTCACTGCTGTCAGTTTATTGACAAGCAGTTTCTCTAAATAGCGCTGCCTGGCGTTGTTTTTTCTTCTCTCTTGATATAGTCGTTTTCCTTTCGCTTCCTCCTTCTCCATTAATTCTTACAAGCTGCTTGCCTGTTGTCCTGTAGCCCATCACAGCTCTGTGCAGGTCTACAATTTTATCCCTGATGTCCTTACACAGCTCTCTGGTCTTGGCCATTGTGGAGAGGTTGGAGCCTGTTTGATTGAGTGTGTGGACAGGTGTCTTTTATACAGGTAACGAATTCAAACAGGTGCAGTTAATACAGGTAATGAGTGGAGAACAGGAGGGCTTCTTAAAGAAAAACTAACAGGTCTGTGAGAGCCAGAATTATTACTGGTTGGTAGGTGATCAAATACTTATGTCATGCAATAAATGCTAATTAATTATTTTTAAAATCATACAGATTCCGTCTCTCACAGTTAAAGTGTACCTATGATAAGAATTACAGACCTCTACATGCTTTGTAAGTAGGAAAACCTGCAAAATCGGCAGTGTACTGTATCAAATACTTGTTCTCCCCGCTGTATATACAAGGATTGGCAAATGACTTATTTATCCCTCCACAGTGCGGATGACAGGTCCCATCACAAGCAGCAGTTAATGCTGAATGATGTTTCAGGAGTCACTGGAAGAGTAATGACTGAACCAATGGGGTTTTGGAAAGTTCTGGGGAACAGCTCTGAGGTGTATCAGCAACCACAAGAGATAGAAACCCGAACACTCTGACATCCATAACTAAAGGAAGGAGCAGAACAGAGAGAGAGGAAGGAGCAGAATGAGAGAGAGAGAGAGAGCGAGGAGACTGTTTAGATCATCAAAACTCAATATGTTTGACTAAGACTCTGTGTGACTTGTTTATAATAGGCAGGAGGAAAAATTTAGAGTGGAAAAAACAAGAGACAACTGATATAATTTCTCTCTGTAAACATGACAGGGGCTGCTTTGATGTCTCTTTCTCATGTTGTGATTAAATGCACTCTGGGGAGGAGATGTGAAAGACAATACACAAGTCACTTTTAAACAGACAAACTTTTGTGCACGTCCCAAAAAAAAAAAAAAGTATATCAAAATTGACGCTCGACACGCAGAAACCTGGAATGCCCCGCAAACTATTGCCCGCTTTAAGAATAGACACCTTTGTCAATGTTAGGGAGGCAAAGCAAGATCGCTCATGCTCTCCGGAGTTGAGAAGCATTTTGTGTGAAAGATATCCAAACAAAAAAAAAGCCTGAGGCCCGTGGAACAGTGTTGAACACCTCAGATCTGTTTGCAGCACAAGCCTAAACCCTTTATGGATTCAGTTATATAAACAGATCAGAGTTGGCTACAGCTGCCAAGGTCTTTGAAGTCCCTTAAAAACGAGAAAGAAGGGGCCTTTCCTCAGCATGTTGCAGCATTTGCCCAGCTGACTGACAGCTTCTTGTCAAGCTCTGTATTAATGTTTATAATTCTCTTAGGTTTCTGGTGTTAAGGCAGGCCCCCTATTGTTGAGGCCTATGATTGTAAGCTGTTGGAAGTTATTGGAAGGAGGGAAAAGGTGCATTCCTGTTCTCAAAACGCTAATGTAACAGGAGCAGATGTAGCTGGTCTCTTAGTGGAAAAGACATGGATCATCAGCCTCATGGGCTTCAGTCAGCTCTGCATCATTCACAGTTAAATTAAGAATACCAATCCAATTCAACACTTTAATTCCAAATAAATTTTAATTTCAAGGTGGCAAACAGGATGCAACATTTATTAATTTACATTAACATTTAACTTACCAAGTTACCAACTCTGTGGAGAATATGAGCGACACATTTACATACAGTATATGATCTGATATACATGAACTAATTGTTTTGTTGAAAAATCGGAAAACCCTCTATTGTGTGACTGCACTTAAATCCAATTCATAAAAACTTGTTCAGTCAATCCTATTCAAATTACATTTCCTGAGGTGGCATGGTCAATTCAAAGCATATTACCTCATTATTAAAAAGAACCAATGGATTTTGCACAGCAACACTGCTTTTTGTATTATCAATTTGACTGAATTCTGCACCTCAAAACTCCAACAAACCACTTTACATTGTGCCGTTTCAGTAAATCACAATAAGACCAAATAATCATAAAAGCCTGTTCTTCGTTAAGATTTTCCATTAAAAAAAGTAAGACGACCGCATTGCTTGCAGCATAAATTATAACTGATACTTAAACAAGGAACGGTGCGTTTTACAATGAGTTTAACGAATGAGCTCTTAAAACAGAACAGGGTGATTATAAACCAACAATCCGGACATCATTTCTCGGGGAAAAAAATGTTAAACAATATGTGAGGAATTTCTGGTAAACAGCTTAATTCAAAATATAAGGGACAGGAAACCTAAAGTTATGTAATGATTGTTCAATCAAACTGTATTTGTGCACTTCATGTGGTGTTTGATGTCATTAGATACTGAACCTCAGCCTTGTCACTAAAACTCGCCTTGTTGGATTTTTTAAATTTAGGCTTAGTAGGGATTGAGAGAGGTTCTGTGTCTGTGCTTTGAGATGACCTCATCTCTGGGTTAAATAATGTCATATAATGATCAGAGGCTGGCCCCTTGGGTGCATTACCTCAAACATGACTTTTCCTTGACCCACTTCTCTTTCCCCCCCCTCTTCTCTCTCTCCTGAGGAGAACGCTACACTGATTAAGGTAGGAAGCTGAGCATGAATAAATAAGGGCTCACAGTGCTACCATTGTGCCTTGTTCACATGTTAGACCTCTGACTGAGCCTGAAGTTTAAATATTAACCTGGCAGCGGTAGAAACAAAGACGGCACAGCCATTCACAAGTGCATGCGTCAGCATGTGCATAAATAAAAACAAAAACAGAGAGAAACAGATTCCTCAAACGCTTTATGATGCATTATTTGTGTCATACATATGTACTATTTATGCTAAAATTGACCACAAAGGAGACTCGAAAGGAATGAAAGGTATTTTGAAGGACAATGAGGTTAGACCCCATTGACTTTTATTATGTAGACACAATGAGACATTCTTCAGAATATCTATGTTCCCCAGAAGTCATAGGTTTGGAGCAACATGGATAGATCACCCAAAAAATGTAATTTACTTACGGTTAATTTGACAATGCACATTTAGAAAAGCAAATCAAAGCTCTAGCCTACTACTTTTTGCAGTCCACTCTGATCAAGTTGTAATATGTTTGGGGTTCAGAAACTGCATACAAGAACGAGCACTGCAATCAGTCGAGCACATAAAAACTCTTTCAAACCCTCGTTGGAAATTTGGCATAATAGCACTACATTTCACTCAATTCATATTTCCCAGTTGTCTGGCAGAAGGCCTTGATGTCCGTATTTATTTCACTCAAGAAAGTTCATGCTAGACATCTACGCTAGTGCCCGTAACAGCATTTAACAACATAAAGTGCTAATGTTTCTGATTCCAAGGGACTTGTTCAGGCGCTGTCTGTGTTATAATCCCCCATATGTCGGGAGCGGACTGCAGCCGGCTGGTGAAACTGTACCCCACGCTTACCATTCTCCCCCCTTTGCGTGCTGATTTTACCCCCCTGCTTTTAAGTTGCTCTTACATCTGCTCATGATTAAGGGTTTGTGGCGGTAACTACAGGTGCTGTAAATTCCAGTTCTGGCCTTTTCATATTTATTGCTTTAAGGTTTACAGTTGGGAAGCACAGAAAAGGATAGAAAAGGAGAGTGAGGGGGGAGAGAAAAGTGAGGGGAACGCAGCATGGGAATTTATCATACCATTAAAAAATAATTTGGCTTCAAAAGCGTCGACTTATTTGGAATGTTTCAATCTGCCGTGCAGATGCTCTGTAAGGAGACTCACCACAGGAGTTTGATGCTTTGACTCAATGAATTGCTTGGTTCCTGTCGGCCATTTAGCATAATTTAAGTGGCAAACCTTTCCCCCCCAATATATTTAATTCTTTTTACAATACATAGAGTGTTTCTGTTCACAATCTTACACCGATTAGGCCTATGCTTGCCAAAACAGACATGGTATAAATTCATGTAAATGCATCAGACCTTTTTATTTTGTATTTTGGTTATCCATTCACTAATGACAGCATCTCATGCAATCTGCAGAAAAACATCAAGGTTTCAGTCAAGGTCAAAATCAATAGGCAAGATATTGGCAGCATGACTGAACCCCATGACATTGACCATCACACACATACGTCCTTTTCAACACCAGTCACAAAACACACTCCAACCTCCTTGACACTCACAAGTACCTCCCACCAATAATGATCTTTCACTAAATACAACAAAGACGTTGCATGTCATTTCATAGTGCTATTGAACACAAAAAGAGACCGTTCAGTCCACCCTCCTTTTGTGTTCCACAGGAGAAAATTGCTTACACAGGTTGTGTTACAACATGTGAATGTTCCCTTTTAAAAGTAAGTTTTGGTGGTTACCCCTTTAATATGACAAATTACTGCACTGTACACTTTTACAAATAAATTGTGGTAAAGAGCAAGTTCAAGTGAAGCTTGGATAAACTTAATTCTTTTAAATGCTGTGAGCATAAGGTTGCTGTTGTGTCATCACATACGGAGTAATAGAATCCCGCAAGGCACTTCACCAAGGCCTGATTAAGATCCTAACACACCACCAAAACCATCCCTCTCCACAGCTCACAGAATGAGGCTCATCTATTAACACGTCCTCTCTGAGAGCTCCGTAACATCCGCACATGCTATCGTATGGCCAAACATCGACACTGAACTAACCCACTTGGTGGGTGGGTGAATGTGAGTGCGTTTACGAATGTGTTTAGGAAGCACTTGCCCAACAGGAAATTTGATTCTGAAGTTAGCATGACTGTTCCCTCTGTCTCTCTTCGTAAGCTTTTCTAATGTCTCACTTCATGTGGTTTATACTTCTGAATGTCATGACTGTGAGCTTGAGCTCATCACTGTTAAAATGATTATCAGATCAGGTATCATCATGGTGTGACAATTTTTCTTCATGACCACTTTACTCACGCTTTATGCCAGTTCTAAAATTAACAGTAACAACTGGGAAAATAAAAGCATGTGGAGCTGAGACACACTGTAAGTCATGCTGATTCCCACAACCGTTATGGTGATCTAAAGTTCACCTCTTTTCTTTGAAGACTTGTTTTTGTAGCCAAAGTAAAAAGCAATTATGTCTGGTGGGTAAAATTAAAACACACAATGTTTTGATAAGAGTATAGTAAGGAGCACTACTTTTTATACTTGACAAAATAATAATAACACTGTAATTTGTTAGAGATACTTAAACCAAAAATAAATTCTGTGATCATTTACTCACCATCATGTCATCCCATGTATGACTTTCTGCAGTGGAACAGAAAAAAATATTCTGAAAAACATTGGGATCCAAACAACATTGGACTAAAAAAGAATAATAAGTAAAATACACAAGAAAATCAATCATACAGATTTGGAATGACATGAGGACAAGTAAATGATTAAATTTTTTGGATGAATCATCCCTTTAAACATGCATTTTTGGCATTACTAGAAAGGAATTTGTAAAACCATTTCTTCCAAACAGGTTTCCCAAACACTCTTTCCACTCTTTTTTGGCCTAACTCTCCATTTTTTTAAAAAAAAAGTTTGAATAGTTTAAACTTATTACAGGTAGCCCCACCCCTAAAGTCACACAATCACACATACTGTAGAATCAAATCACAGAGCTAAAAAATGTGGCTAAAAAAAAAAATCTTTGTGGCTTTTCTCAAACAAAGTGTTTCCATTTGTGTTTGTGAAATGAACTCAAATTAAACTTCCGACATGTCAGCTGCTTGCATACTTGTGTTTGCGGTTCTGGCCACACACACACTTGCTCATATTGCATGTAGACCACATCCTTTAAGAATTTGGTGAGGTCTTCAATTAAGCAAAACACGTGTGCGTATTATTCTCTAATGGATGTCTGGAGTACTGCCTGCCTCATGCTTACTTTCACCACAGAGCTCTGTTTACATAGTTAGACATGGCTTTGGTTCTCTGTAACTTCGCTTTAACCAGAAGGGCCTTGAATTAGACATGACATCATCTGTGAAATAGCAGAAGACAGTCAGCAATCAGAATAATAGTGTATCTATGACAGGTAGCTATTGGGTTTTCTCATAAAATGTAGGCTCAGGTTAACCGTATCCTTCCTTATAAAGGGAAGTGTTCTTGTTGATGCTTTTGAACATTTTTGCTTTACTGCCTAATAACATTTTTGATAAATGCAACTTTATAAACTGGTGGTGGAAATTTTAATAACATTTCAAGGTCTGTTCCACCAAACACTTTGTGATGAACAGACACTTGCAAAACAGTGCTAAGGAAAAAGTTTTTTTTCAGTCACTAATTAAACATTAAAAATATAAATGCACTGATATTTTTACCTACATATTAATATTTTGAGTCAATAACTAATATGAATTTACCGAAATTATATATCAGTAAAAAAATTGATACTGTATATTTATTTATTTTATCTTAAAAAAAAAAAAAACTTAATTTGAAAAGTAACTCTTTATTATTCTACAATTTGGATTTAGAAAATTGGAATAAAGAAATTACACAATTTTTATTATGTATTATTAATAAAATTAATATTAACAAAAGATCATTTATCATCTCAAATATATCAGCTAGGGCTGCATGATTAAATATGAAATCGCAAAGGCTGCGATTATTTTTTTATGCACAGCTTGTTAGGTTCTGTATTCGTAGTAAATGCTGCTCCATCTGAAAGCACTGCAAGTTTGAGTCGCTTATAACGTGCATTTGAAAAGGCAACACACGTCAAACATCTTGCCAAACATGAGAAGCATTTATGGACCTCTTGTCCAACAAAAGACAACATTTAATAAATCAATCAAAGCATTTCAATCTTCTGTTTATTCAGCTACAGTGATAGTATGATGCCCATAGGGATTTCCTGGAATGAGAGTGTTGTCTATGTCTACTTCTGCGGCGGGTCATATTATAAGTTTCTGCATGAGAGCGCCCTCTGGGTTTCAGATGGAGAAGCATTTACTACCGATCAGCCCTGCTGCACTGACAAGCTGCGCAAATCGTGCAGTTTCATTTTGATTAATCGTGCAGCCCTAATGTCAGCCTATTTTATTTTTTGATTGGTTTTAAAATGTGAATTGCTTTGTGCAACATTAGCCGCTTTTCCCACTGTCAGGCCAGTGCGAGCCAGGGCTAACAATGTGCCAGGAGGGGCCAATAGCCTGGGACCTCAAGGAGACGACCACAGCGGCCAATATCAAGCTGCAGTTCCACTGTCGGGCCAGTAGGCCCACAGCACTACCCTAAAGCTCGCCCTTAACACAGCTCCATAGAACGTCGTCACACAAACCCATATCACCAGCATGGGGAAAACCTGGAAACTTGCTAGATTGTAGAATTTGGTCTTTACTTAAATGATTGACACTATAAATTGTTTTACAGTGAGATATTTATTAATTTGTGTCAGGCGTGCACATCAACATGCTGAATCAAATCGTATTTATCATCATTTCACAATGAGAGAACACATACTTGTACCTGCTTCCATTTACTTGTGACCACAGAAATGCACAAACCAACTCCATTAAGGGTTTTAAGTCTGAAGGCTTACACATTTAAAAACATTATCACACATTTACATCACATTTCTTTAGAAAGAATGAGCATTGCTATTAATTTTCCACAAAATGAAGCGATCTGAGGACGTTTGAGAGATATCTTCCATCTCTATACTAATATCCTTTTAGCCAGAGCAACAGAGGGAGCTCACGGACAGAAAACAGGAGTAATGAGCTATACAAGTTTACAGAAGTATGTATAATTAATGAAATGCGGATGCACTGCAGAAGTCAGGTATCAACAAAGTCGCAGGGAAAGAGATGGAATCAGTCTCTGTTATTTTCCATAACCATGTGTATTTATTATGGTAAGCATAAGTAGCATCGCATGTACATTTCTGCCTCATACAGTGATCAGATTCCTCCTATGATCAGAAGTTATTTTAGACACTCGCTGGTGTCTGAAAGGGAGTTCAACTGAAGTTGTATTAAATGCTTATGTTAGCAGGTAGTCGGTTATGAAGCATGAGAATTGAGCAGTGTTGTTAACCCTCTCCTGACTCAGATAAACGTTGTTCATGACCACTCCTCAAGCCCCAGTTGGCCCACTTTGGACCAAGGTATTCGGTGCACTAAAAAAAACTATGGCCGCCGGACCAGAGTGACTTTTTTCCTAGTTCTTAAAAAAAAAAAAAAAAAAAAACTTCTCTGGAAATGCCTTAATACCCAGAAGTAGTTCTAGTCCATAAAATGACTGATCTAATTAAGGGCCATGTGTCAGCCGAGTTCTCACCACACAAACCAGCTCATGCTTAGCCGGGAATTCATTCTCATCAGGGTGGGTGGCCACATTTATGTCTCGAAACCCCTCTAATCTCATATTGACCTGCCAGAGTGAAAATCTTCGGAGGATAAACTTTCATATAATAGCAGAAATCGCTGGCTAGAGGCGACACCAGCTGCCACAATAGATGAATTCCATGTCTGCTGGTACTAAGAGCAAATGCTCACCTTTCCACTAAATCTGTATTGCACCCTCTCTAAACACACGAACAAACAGACACGTGTATCTGGCCAAACACCAAAATCAGACACAAGACATCTTCTCTTAAAGGTTTTTTTTTTCTACCACAGATGTGCTGGTTCTCTTGTGGAATGGCTGTGGGGCTTTTTGTAATCCCATCTGTGATTTTGGGAGCTAAATGTGTGTCTGTGCGTGTGTGTGAGAGACTGAGCTCTCATAAGCTTTGCTGCAGTAATGCAACTCTCCCCAGTAACACGGTTCATCTCAAAACACATTTTAAATTCACTTATGAGTCTTCATAAAGAACAAACTGCTATATAAGACCCTACAGTCTGTTCTGTTTTACTCCATTTCTAGCTGTCTTTGAAACCAGAACATTCCGTGCAAACAGCCCCGAAAGAAGTTGCTGTCTGATGGGCCATAATTATACAGGATTATAGGATAGTTCACAAAAAGCCATTTACTCACTCTCATCTCATTCTAAACCTGGACACATTTTTCTTCTGTGAAACAAGATATTTTGAGAAATGTCTGTTGTTTCTGTCTATACAATGGAAGTCAATGTTAACCAAAAATGTTTGGTTAAAAATATCTTCTTTTGTGTTCCTCAGAAGAGAGTCATATGGGTTTGGGTGACCATTCAACATGATGGTGAATGAGAGTACATGACGATTTGAATTTTTGGGTGAACTATCCCTTACATTTTGCACATCCCAATCCTAAAGAGACACAAATGACGGTTTATTTATTTACTTTTGTTATGGTCAATTACTGAGGCATCCCGCATATAGGGAGTAAATTTGAATAGAAAGAACATAGATTATGGCTACGAAATTCATTATTTTTAGCTCTTGCATTTATTCTGTAATCTATAGAGCCCCTGAAGGGACATGGGGTGATGGGGAAAAAAAAATATGGGAAAAAATATATGTAAATGCTTTTACGTTATCATGCAAACGTTTTCTATTCCCCGAGAAACTTTGCGAGAGAACGCAAAAATCAATAATCATATCATATTTTTTCCATCACTATTCCCTAATCTACTATAAATCTTTTCAACCACACTAAATGTTGGACAAGATTTGGATAAAGATGGTATAATGACTGGCGTTTTGTAAAGTGTTTTTTTTGTGTGTGTGTGTGGAGGACATGAGCAGAACAACAGTACAGCAGGACTCAGGAGTTTGAGTATTTATAAGGTAAACAGCCAAGATACAGATCAGGGCTTTAAATACCGTATTTACTGTTCATTACCATCACACGTTGAGACATGCAATGCCCAGCTGTTTGCTACTTATTTAACATATCAGATGCAGGGCCAAAGAAAATATATGCATTTCTAGGCAGATAAACAAATAAACCATTAAATCCCTAGTGGTGCAAATAAGTAATAGCTGTTAAATACTGAAAGTCTTTCCTAAATACAGCCACCAAAATAAGCATCCCAATTCATGAGCGAGGATCAGTCACTCTGCTAAAGGCATTTAACAATCCGACCCAGCTAATAGCTAAACATACACGAAAACACACGTGTTCACATTCACTGACTCCTGCTTGCTCAAGCATGCATGCATACCACTGGAAGATGGTTTCAGACTTTTACAATGAACCAAGTGAACTTGTCTTGATGGATGTAGGCTATAAAATACATTTGAGGGGTGATTTCCTAGTTCCATGAACCTGAAGTTGATTTTTTTTTTCTCCACACAGATCCAATCTGCAACATTACATTTGAAACTGCAGCTATACAGCAAATGTATGTAAATCACACAATACAACGCACATTAATGGTTCCCTAATGTGCACAGCGGACCAATAGAAAAAGATTTAAGACCAATTAAAAACCTATGGACAGAATAATAAAAGCTTGGATTACTTTGTAATGTTTCCTGAATCTGCTGCTTCAGAATAACAGATAAAAGCGTTTATATAAATAAATAACCTAAACACTTTGTGTCTGATTGCATTTTAACAGCCTCCACACACCATTAAGCATCAGAGTGCCTTGATCTGTCAGAAGCTTGCTATAAGTGTTGACGGATAACAACAAATTCTCAATCATGTGTGACTGATAGATTCCCAAAACACCCAATTAAACTGTAAAAACAACAGGATAACACGAAACAGGACATACTGAAAAATGCTAATTCATCAATTTGGTTTCCAACTCTTTATTGAAAAAACATTTACACATTGTGGAAACACAATGCGTTTTCAAAATGTTTGAATTCCCACTTCTGTGTACCCTTAGACTCTGCCAAAGTTACTTTTAGCTTCTCCATTTGAAACTTGGAGACTTTGATAAGAAATTGGCTCTTAGTCAATATTTCTATACATACAAGCACAGGTTTGTTTAAATTGTTTGCATTACTAAGAAGCATTCCAGACCATCCAAGAATTGCTTTAAACCTCCTAATCTCTTTAATCTGGTCTTGATTGTGTTCATCTATCTCAAATCAAGTGAAAGGGGCCATGAAGAGTTGAAAGCAGATGTTCACTTTCTGATTAACTGTGAATATATATATATCTCTCTAAAGCATCTGCATGTCATGATTGAAATATGCAAAACAACACACTAAACCATCCATGATGAAATAAAATAAATAGCTTAAAGACTATTTCAGCACGAAACTGCACCTGGTTTCTGCAAGTATGGGCATATAAACCAGGTGTTTAGTTATGAGGTGAGCACAGGTGCATTGCAGGAGAACGGAATCGCAACATTGCCAAATTATCTGAAAGAAGTCACTTTAACAGTCAAATTCCATCATTACAGCCACAGGTGTGGGGACAGAGATGGGTCTCTTGAATTGGTGAGTGATGCAATGTGAAACATGCACACACACTCAGCAGTGGCACAGAGATGAATGAGAGCTGTGTCTGGCATCTCATTAGCCGCTGGGGTTTCCGGCCTGAATTAGTGCTGTCATTCCGAGGAGCTAATAGGCTTTTGAACAGATGTCCGATGCAAGGGGGGTGAGACAATTTCACTTTTGGTGCTATAAACCTTATTTATCCCACCTTCTTTCACCTCAGTTGTTCTGATGCACCTTTATGATGACCCACCCACCCGCCAAATATATACTATAGCAAGACACAGAGATAGAGGAAGAAAAAAGAATAAAGCATGGTTCATTATAAATACACCACGACTAAACCTCAGGGTTTGATTCAGTGGAAAAGCTCATGGAAGCCGCCTTTTTGTCAGCACCATGCATTTCACTTATCAGTGCCATGGTCCTACTATGTCACAAGCCAATGAGAATTTAACAGCCCATTAGGGATTGGACATTAAATTAATGGGGCTCTAAATGCATATTCAGCATCCTTCATCTGCTGGGACTGATTATGTAGCACTATCAGATGAGAAAAGACAGCGAGAGTCATTCAAAACCACTAAAAAGTCAGCGTATAGGCTCCAGCATGCGTGAAGGAATTAGACTTACGGCACTACAAAGTCAATACGTTAAAAGATTCAGTGGCAGTCCAAGCGAATTT
Organism: Phoxinus phoxinus; assembly: GCF_949152265.1. Taxonomy (NCBI): domain Eukaryota; kingdom Metazoa; phylum Chordata; class Actinopteri; order Cypriniformes; family Leuciscidae; genus Phoxinus; species Phoxinus phoxinus. The sequence continues at coordinate 21,212,479 of NC_136887.1, forward strand.
TCCTGAATCTGGCCTTGCATTCCTATAGCTATAAATCACAACTGGAGTCCATCTTAGCTGACAGCCAGCCTGCTGCTGTTCCTCCATCTGTAGGCTGGGAAATAGATCTCCAGTCTCCAGGGAGAACCAAAGTGCCACGCCTGACACCAGCATCTGTGTAAGTGTGTGTGCGGAGAACCTATTTGTGCTCCGGCAAAAAGCCAGACATTCCCTGAATACTATGTGTGATTGAGTTACACACACTAGGGTGTGCGACTGGCACACTGTCGTATATCAAATCGCAGCATGTGCAAGGAAACATAATGCAATCTATTCGGCGTGGGGGCACTGGTGCTCAGCCAGCGAGTATCGCGACAGGTGTGCTGCCACTTTTTCCCCCTGATTTCAAATAAGACAACGTCCATATTTCACCAGCGAGCAGCGGACCGCTGACAGAATAACGATGAAGCTGTGGGATGCCACATTCCAACACATCTGATTACAGTTTCAGAGAAATCAAAAGTTCTGCATGAGCAATTACTAATCAAACACACTGCATTTATCATGAATGACGTTTCTAAAATAAAAAGACAATGTTATAGAGGGATAGCGGACAAAAAAATTAAAAAAGGTTTTGTCATCTTTACTCGCCCTCATTTCATATTCTTTTCCATGAAACACAACATGGTTATTTAGCTGAATGGCCAAAGCACTCTATTCCGTACATAGCAGGTGAAAAGTAACTGGGGTCGTCTTGGCTGCTTTGGGCCTTCTCATCCCGTTTCTGTAGCTTAGTGGTTCTCAACCAGGAGGACAGGGCCAACTAGGGGGCCACAAAATGACTCAAAACAACACAAGCATTAAAATAAGCCAAAATAACAACAAAAATCCAGATATTTATCTTATTTTGAAGAAACAGGGTTCACGTGGCCTTGAAAGCCCTGAAAATGTCAGGTAGTCCCCGCTGCATCTACCAACCCAGAAGATGTCAAAAGTGACAACCCATTAACTTTGTTTTAGCAAGCCTTTCTCTGCAGGCATGTCCAAAAATAAGCTGATCAGATTTCGCTCCTTTCTGACGTAGGAAGGGGATCTTATTATAATATTACACTGCCTTAATATGCACGTTTCCACCCAACACACGACATTTGGTTTTTGCAAGCGACAACAGTAACAAGTTCTAACTCAATGGCAAATGTTCGAGCAAAGGATGCAAACTGTTCTGTCGTTGGCTGCACAGACGAGCATAGAACACTTTTAGAGTCCCAGCCTCAGATGAGACAAGTGAGCAGTGGATTAATGTTTTTTTCAATGAAAATCCACCAGAAACGGATGAATAAATGTAACTCCACAACAACTACATTCATGTATCCACTAACCATTCAGAAACGTCCAGGTGCAGTCTAAAAGTTGCAACCTCTTCCTGAGTCTCTCGTAAGGCTGCACTCCGTCCGCTACTGGTTATTTCTGAGATTTTGGATGAGTGAGATTATTTGCGCATTTTGTTATTGTATCCGAAACTCCTGTAAAGGATCGGCCGTCTTCTGAATGGGGGTGGGGAGCAGCAGCTCATTTGCATTTAAAGGGACACATAAAAAAACTGAGCATTTTTGCTCACACCCAAAAAGGGGCAAATTTGACAAGCTATAAGAAATTATCTGGGGGGTATTTTGAGCTAAAATTCCACAGACACATTCTGGGGACACCATATATTTATATTACATCTTGTGAAAAGGGGCATAATATAGGTCACCTTTAAGTTTATGTTTAAGAATTATTTTCACCATCTTGTATGAACACCAAGATGGGCAGAAACTATAAAAGAGGAGACAGGACATGATTGGAAGAAGAGCGGTGGGATGGGTGGTATTAATTTGAAAACAAGACTTAAACTTTGATCGCCTGCACATAAGCTCCATCGTGCACTACCCTCCAGGTCACATCTCCGATAGTACAGCATAATCTGAATGTCATGAAATTTCTCTAAAACAGGTAATATGCTAATATAGAAATGTACATTTAAAGTCTGGCTTCAGTGAATCCTCAATGGCCACTGGACATTTTTCACACTTTTCAGAGCACCGAGGATTCTCAATCTCTCGAGCAAAACAGCAGCCCAGGGTCAGCAGAGACCTTTTGAGAAAGGTTGATGGAGGTCATGTCACCACAGGGATGTGGTGTTGACAGCAAAATATTTCCTCATTTCAAAGCCACAGCACAAACACACCAGTCATAATGGCATATCATTTGGCTAATAGAGTGTGTCTTAGTGAGTGGGCTGGTGATCATCCAGTGATTCCCTTCCCCAGTCATAAACATGCCGAGGAGCAATGCTGCAATGAGTGAATTTCAGACTCATGTCTCAAATAGGAGGGGTTAGCCAAGGTAACAAGACAGGATATTGGTAAAACTTTACAAAAGACTTTGGACTTGCCACTTCAGTAATGATTACAGCCGGGATAATTATTCTTCCAGATGCAGGCTACTGTATGTTGTATAAAACAATGCCTGGATATTAATGCAATCTAGAGCCTGGTGTGAGTTTTTTTTCTATTAATAATGTCCTAAACAGACTCACTCTATGATTTAGTCATTTCATTTAACATGTTTCCAAGAAAGGTATTTTGGAACAGATTTTGTATGATTTCTGACTACACCCAGAAAAAAAACAAAAGAAGGAAAATTAGTGAGCTAGTCCATATTGTGCACAGTCATAAAGTATATTTCCAGATGTCAAGCAAATTAGTCAATCTAGCAAAAAGAAAAATGGGGCTAGAAAACTGAAAGCATGGATACTTAATATGGCCCAATAGATTATCATGGTATACCTCCAAAGGACAATGCAGAGTGTCTGAGAGAAAATGTATTAGTAAACAAGAAAAATGTATTGATTAATTTCTATATACATTTACGTATATTTTGTCACACAGATAGTAGAGACAAAGCAAGATAAGTCTAAAAAAAGAGGGGGCACTTCCAAAATACCTCTCTGACAGCAAGTGCTGACATCTGCCAAGGTATGTAGACATACCTTGAAGAGATAGGAACCAAGGTCAAGTCATCACATTTACCTGCTGCCAAAAGTCTAAGGCCTTTGGAATTCAGTTTGCTCTGAAAACAGCCAATATCCACAGACAGTTAACGCCTGAGAGCGTAGAATTATCTGTTCCGGCAGAGCACTAGCCCTCAGAAACAGTTACAGGTTATCTGCTTGTTTCGGCACACATGATTAAACTCAGGGGGGCACATTTTTGGAGGGGGGGACTAAACCCAGTCTAACTTAAAAAGAATTCCTCACAAATCCCTTAACTTTCACTGTACACTATTAGAAGGTATTTGTTATACTATAGTATCTGCATTAAGTCACTAGCAGCTGATAAGTGTTGTCTGAGTGCATTACTCTGTTTATTAAAAAGTGCAGAAACATCCGTCCTCAAACTGTCTGGGGGTGACCGGTAGGATGAATAAAAGAGGGAGCCAAGATTCAAAGTGAGGGATGAGTAAATGCTTGAGGAAGTGTTGTTGTCAGAGAGTGATTGACAGGCATTCATGGCACAAGTTAAGCTGGACCTGAGGCTGCAATGTTTAGCTCCTCCAGTCTAGACAAGTGCAGATAGTCAATGAAGTCATGGTCAGTGCTGGAACATGGCTCTTTAAAGCATTGTTTTCATACATATAAACTACTGTTTAAAAGCTTGGGGTTGGTAAAGATTTTTGAAATAAGTTTATGCTCACCAAAGCTGCATTTATTTGATCAAAACTGTAAAATTATAGTATTGTGAAATATCACAATATAACTTGTGGCAAAAGCTAAAGTTTCAGCAGCCATTACTCCAGTCTTCAGGGTCACATGATCCTTCAGAAATCATGATATGCTGATTTGATATGCTGATTTGGTACTCAAAAATGTTTTTCTTATTATTATCAATGTTGATAACGGAAACCTTGATACCTTTGATTAATTCAAATGTTATAAAAAAAAAAAAAACTTACTGACCCCAAACTTTGAATGGTACAGTCTCTAAACATTTGCAAGAAAACAGTGATTCAAAGATAAAACTTTGTCTGGGGAAGAAGCAAACCTCTTTGTGGTTATGCACATTTGACCGTAGCCAAAACTATATGGTCTCATATTTGTTGTCAATGCAATTTGAGATTTACTGCTTTTGAAAGTCAACTCTGGGCTCAGCATTACAACTTGCCTGGGGCCAAGAAAGCATTAAGAACTCCTAAATGTTATTTCTTATCACTGCATAAATCATCAAAAATGAGAGGTAAGCAGACAGGAGGAAGCAGCTACATAGCACAATTACAGTCTTTTAAATCTGATTCCTATTTTTGTTCGAAAGAGAGGGTCAAAAACAGGATAGAAAACAGCATGTTACTTCTAAATTGTGATGTTTTTTTATGTTAACATATTGATACCATTTTAAGTGGACCTCAGAGAATATTATAAAATAGAAAAAATGCAGTTTATGAGCCCTTTAAACAAACTAATTCCACTATCTGCTCTAATCCCACAATCAATACTAGCAACACAGAGATCATAGGTTCATTTCTCAGAGAAGACAAAAACTTAAAGCACTGTAAACTGTTTTAAATAAAATCATCTGCTAAATTAGACCGAATTCTAAGGGCAAAGCAGGGCTAGCAGATCCATTTCTTCTCTGGGTAGATGGACACCACTTCTGAGGTCTTGCAATGACCCTTTCAGAGCACAAGCCATGGATTTCTTAAACTCATATTTAACTGAAACAAGAGGACAGATCATTCACAGGATAATGGGTATTAGGTTGATGATTGCACAGGTGTCAGCAAAGGGGACGGAAAGGCCATGAAATTACATGAGGGGTGTTCCACAGAGGGACTCCATTGCCCTGCTGCTGATCCCTCTAAATTGGAGCTCTGTTTGGGTTAGGAATGTACACTCACTGTCCATCATGACAAACACCAGACAGGCATTGACTTGCTTACTTACCAAATCTGTCACATTGCCTTTAAAGTGTGCTGAAAAAAAAAACAAAAAAAACATGGACATCCCAACCATGCAATATTCTATTTTGACGGGTTACAATAAAGACTTACCTTTAAACAAACTGCACAGTATTGCATAAATAATGTCTTCAGCTTCCCAGTGATTTTTTCTCCTCAAGTCTGAAAGGTTTCAATGAAAAAGCACGGTCCCCATTGAGCTTTTGAAACTCTGCCATTGGCAGGGTACAGCGTGTCGATTGACAGCAAACTTCAATCCCTACAGTATTACAGCCAGAAGGGCTTGGTGAAAAAGGACTAGGGTAAACTTTTACTTTAACAGGGAGTCATTTGTCTCAGGTGTAGGTCTGTGTGTGTGTGTGTGTTACCAGAAAGCTAGTTCTCTTTTTCATTGGACTACTGGGTATTGAAAATCCTTTTTGTTAAAGTTTGCCAGTCGCTACCCACAGTGTATGCACAATTCACAATAGCACCATAAACTTGAAATGCCATGGAAACTACTTAACACAACAAGCTAGTAATGTAGAGGTTTGCCAAGCAAGAACACTGCCAGCTGCCACACAGTTTCTGAGTCCTGGGAACACTTCCTTCTGAAGCCTTTATAACAAAGGGAATACCAACAATATATTACTCCTTTGAGGAATGGATTATGTAGCTTTAAATGTCTCCACAAGTCCAACAGAATAAATTGAGTTCAAATCAATGGAGTTCAAAACAACATTCATTATATACTAGGGGTGTAACCGTACACAGATGTCACAGTTCGGTACGTACCTCGGTTTTTGGGGTCAGGGTTCAATATGAACAATAAGAAAAATGGTCACTTTAGTTTAGGGTCCAATTCTCACTATTAGCTAACTAACTATGACCTTTGCCTCAAACTCCTAATTAATGATTATTAATAGTTAGGGTTAAGGGATGTATAATAATTTCATACAGAATAAATAACATGTGCTTTATAAGGACTAATAAACAGCCAATATAATACATGCATGCTAATAAGCAACTAGCTAATAGTGAGAATTGGACCCTAAACTAAAGTGTTACCAGTAAATCTACAATGCTAGGTTTCTTATTTATTTTGAACAGACAGTAGTGTACATTACAGTTTGTTCCACCTAGCGGCATTTAGTTCCCCCTGAGGTAGTTGGTTCAGTACAGCCTCTTTTAGTGTAATAAGAACTTAGTAAACAGAATGCACTCTTAGATCATATTTTTTGCAGGGCTTATAAAGAACAAAACTGAAAAGCAACTCATGTTATAAAAGTACAAAATAAATTGAATAAATAAAAATTGTGAATCAGGGAGTGTTACAATTTGCTCCACTTAAACTATATTTAAACATTCAAAGCTTAAGACCAACCCTCCTATACTTAATTTTCGTGCACAGCCTTTCAAAGCATACTCTTTTGTCCATAAGAGCAGAAAGATGCATTCTATGCATCTAGTGGACTTCAAGCGGTCAAGTGATTCGCAAATGCGCGGTTGTTCTGCTTTTTCCTGTTGTGGTGGTTAGCGTTGCATTGTCACATGCGCACCCTTCTGGATTGGAGTGTGGATCACCTTTGTCGTCTGACTGCACCGAAACTGTGGCGGTTCGGGATGAATACATGTACCATTACACCACTATTATGTGCCCAAAAAAACAGAGACATTTTCAAAAGATGTATTTTGGTTTGGAATGACAAGAGGGCAGGGTTATTGTAATTACTTATTAAATTAAACAAATATTTTATATTATATTTATATATTATTTCAGCCAAATTTCTCCTTTTCATTTTCAGTTTACTTTCATGCACTTAAACAAAAAAAAATTTATATTATATTTATATATTATTTCAGCCAAATTTCTCCTTTTCATTTTCAGTTTACTTTCATGCACTTAAAAAAATATATTTTTTATATTATATTTATATATTATTTCAGCCAAATTTCTCCTTTTCATTTTCAGTTTACTTTCAAAATTGAAATATAATAATCTATATGGAAATTTAAAAAATAATAAATGAATTTTTTTTTTTTTACTAAAATGTAAACATTAATAGTATCTCAATACTGAAATAACTAAAACAACACTGTATGAGGGTGTGGATAACGACATTCAAATTTGGGTGACCTATACCCTCAAGCTGCATAACATGTATAAAGCACCATAATAAACTTAATATTTTTCTTCCTGTCAGCTATGCTAAGCACTAGATTTAAACTCTTAACTGCACAGTGAAGAGTTGCTTGTGAGCATTAATCATTACACACCCACCACTTAACTGTCAGATGCGCGAGGCAGGCTGCATTTCCCAGTTAGCTGGTGGACCACATTAACCCCATTCCTAACTAAGTAATCCAGTAATGCAGCGCCTTGAGAGGCATTCAGTTGTTACTGAGGCTGACTCTCACACGTCTCTGCCTGGGACGTCACAGGGGTTACAGCAGATTAATGGTGGATAATCTGGCACCATTAGAAAACTGCAGCTGCTTTCTGAACCCACACCACTGATATAGACCTGACTTATGGACACAGCTAAAGATGTTAACTGCCAACGGACAATGGTGCAAGTATTTGTAGTTGTGTCATTAGTAGGGTATGCCTCTGTTGCAACAATGGTTAATAAGCAACTACTCACCATTTCAGGATTCGTTCTAATTCTTTGCTTGAATCTCATCTATAGATGTCTTCTGATAACACTCGTATGATAAAATTAGATATCAAGAAATGGAAGACCTCTGTTATACGTTAATAATTTGACACTAAAGTCTGAAATAAATTTAGATGGCAGAAATCTTGCTCATTCAGATGTTGGAAGATGAAAATAAATGGGGATTTTAAGCAAAGTAAACAGCCATTCATGTTCTCTTCTAAGATTGTAAGCACTATAGTCCTTGTATAGTCCTGTCAATTTAACATGTTAAATTAGTGCAGCTGATCATTAAAATGTACATATTTATCATGTCCTCTGACCTGACAAACATATACTGAGAGTAAGCAGCATAGAATGAGTAATGAGCCGTTCATATTGAAAGAGCCAATATGTTTTTAAAACTTTTTAAGAACTTATTAAATCATGGGACATGATGCTTAAAACACAGAAAAACAATGCAAATCAAATCAAATTTAACACCGTCCAAAAAGCATCGAGCAAGAAGCTAAAAAAGCAAGTTAATTAAAACATTAAAAAGATCAAATAAAAAAGTGCAGATAATGTAAGAACGCACCACTTTCACTATGTGAAAGACCCCTTAGAGTTATTATGAAATTTAAATGTACCCTATATTTTGTTAGCACACATTGTTAGTCTTGTGGTAAACAATTAATTTAAAAAAAAAATGGTCATTTGGGTTGAACAGACTGCCATGACGCTGTAAGCTTCACGTCGACTTGCTGATCAATCATGGCCTAAAGAGGGCGCAACAGATAGCACCAGTAGCTCAGCGAGAGCAACCATTTGACTTCATCGGTGCAGAATGCACTGCGCATCAAATATAATGGCACCCCCCATTGTACAAAATATGTGGCCCTGGACCACAAATGAATCTCATGGGTCATTTTGAAATTGAGAAAATTCAAAAAACATTGAGAAAATCGCCTTTAAAGTTGTCCATTTATGTTCATGATTGTGCTGCACTCACAAACATAAATATTTTATACATTTACGGTAGGAAATTTACAAAATGTCTTCATGGAACATGATCTTTACTTAATATCCTAATAATTTTTGGCAATAATTTTGACCCATACAATGTTGGCTATTGCCACAAATATACCCGTGTGTCTTGTCTGTTTTTGTGATCCAGGGTACCATAATTTTTTTAATAACATACATCTTTCATGGGTTTAGATATACATTTACATTATATTAAGCCATACAAGTCTTAATACCCAGGGTTCACTTTAACCACTCCCCTCCAACCGTCAGTCTGCTATGAGCAATGGATGGAGGGGAGGTGCAGTGAAGTAAAACCCTGCCCTCTCAATACTCCGTTTCACTTGGAAATACGTCACAACACTGAAGTCGCTGGCAACTTCCGGTTCACGGGGACTTTAAGTCCTTACCAAATTTGATAATAATATGGATTGTTGTTGATTATTTCGACCCAACTTAACTACCTACACTTATTTCTAAAGCCAATTTTTATCATTTGATTTACTCATTTACCACTATAATGAGTTTGAATATGGCTTATGGAAAACATCGATATTAAGATTCTTGCAATTTGATTAATCAATTAACAGCCCTTGTTGCAACACAGTGGACATGCCTCTACCGTAAATGGACTAGCCTTCAGCAACGGTCAGTTATAATTTCATGAATCAGGTTTTGAAGGTTAGGTCAATGCAGGTATTGCCATTTAAGTCATTGGTGTGGACGGAGCACTGCAAATATCTTTCATCCTCCTTCCTCAACTACATCCTCCTACTCTATACAATTTGTATAAAAACCATTGAACCAAAAGAACTTAAAAGTGTTCAGAAAAGCCTCAGTGAACTGTGGGCTGGCAAACTCTCTATTGAGGTTAACCTGAAAAAGTTGGTCAAGTAGCTTTTTAACCTGACCTTAACCTCACACTGCAGCTGCAAAATAAAACCAGCCTCAGATCAGTGGTGAAGAACTGCCTCAATCAACACCAACCAGAGATGGCTGCCACAGAGCATCTACTGTTTTGACAATTAAAGAGAGCCAGAGAACAAGACTCCCCGTTCAGAAACCCTTGGCAGAGCACACTACCAATTCACCTCCATTCTTAAGTCACTGGGGAATAAAGGTGGCGTTACAGCCAAAGACCGCTATCAAATGGCAATCACAAGGGTCTTCCCTGGCACACAACTCTGACCTGAGGGGACTAGATCTGCATCAGAGGTTTAAATTCAATTAAGCCTTCCTTTTTAATAGACAACGATGTAAAGATTTTACAGTCTTCTGAGAAGGTACTTTTATAGACTTCCAAACAAACAAACAAACAAAAACCCAAAGTAAAGTATATTTCCATATAAACATGGCTTCTCATAGTAGACATGTTCTGCATGTTGCACAGTTTAGAGAAATAATGATAACACAATGAAAGCTCTGATACTGGGCCAAGAGAAGCCGTTTGTTTGAGTGCAAGATGTTTCCACTCTGCTTCACCCCTGACACAGTAACGGGACGCTCCCTCGCCTAAGTCAACACAAGTAGTAGTTTACATTTTGTTAATGGTGCGCAATGAGCGACAGTTTGCCTGTCCCCACCAACGCCTGCTTTACAACACTGAGCTTATAGTTCCAGAGCAAAGTTAAATGGAAACTTTTGCTTTATTTTTTATAATTTCTGATTATTTTTTATTTTTTTGGTTCACCTGTGAGTTTTGGTGGGATTAAGAGGAAAGCAAATTGCATGGCCCCAGGGCACCCCACGCTTCATGAATGGAGTCTTTCTGCGATCAGAGAGAAAACCCTTCCCTGGGGACTTGGTTACCCAGAGATTTTTTTCCTCTTAAACACACATACAGATGTGCGTTTCATGCACATGAAAGCCAAAGGTAACTTCAACTTCCTACTAAGCATAATGCTCTGTGAACCCCATAAATTGTGGACAATCCATGGCAAGCTGTTTTAACATGTAAGCAATTGAACTAACTTTAATTCAATTTTGCTACTATTCTGTTACATTAGTAATCCAAGTGACTAGTATATATTTTTATTTCACAAACTATTTATTGAATGGTAGTAGCTACTGTTACTTATTCCATAAGTGACAAGTAGGCTACTCATTTAAGTAGTTGCTTGACTGGTAGTAATTATTCATCATACATCAGCATTTGTTAATTTGCTAATAGTCTCTATTGTAACTAATTTTTCTCTGTGGGTTAGATATACATTATCAATAGTATGTCACACTTGACTATATATCTAATTGTCACTGGATTAGTTTTACAAGTACCACCCCAATAATTATGTATCCCAGCTTTACTACAAATAGTATGCACTGCACTAAATGAGAGATTAATATAAATAACATATATCATCTTACTAGCTATATTTTTTCAGTAAAATTGAAAAGATTAGTTCGTTTTAAAGAATACATGTTAAAAGGGCTTGCCATGGCCATTCATTGAAAAGGTAAACTCAATGCGTTTAGTTGTAAAGCATTATCAGAAGTCTCACACACCCCAACAAGAGAAAAAGATCATGCGATGACTGTGAACTTACCATTTTGCTCTTTAGTGCTGGCGTGGTGAACCTTGATGTGACTCGATTCCGCCACCGACTCATGCTGATGAAGAGACGATATAAGAATCAAGAGAAGCATTGGAATCATTTGGATTTATGGTGGCTGTCGGTGCTTATAGGCACTTAGTATGTGTTGTTTCAATCACCATGCAGAAATATTGTTCGTGAGACGCGTATCCAACTTTGGACACATCTGTAAGAGGCACGCGTAAAGTAAAGTCCACATAATCCTGATCGGGCAGAGTTTCTACAGCGAAAACTTCTTTGTGGAAAGTTTCCCGAGAGGCATCTGAGCAAAGAGCATTAATTGCTGTTAACTTAGTGAGCGCACACCTGTTCGTCTAAACACGAGTGTTCAAGAGGACAGCTGGAAACGTGCACGGCTGTAATTTAAGATCTGCTTAGACGCGAAACATACTTTTGCCTGTTTGCAAAGTGTTCGACTTTCCCTTGCAAACACTATAGTCCATTCGAGTAACGCGACCGACTCTGGGTAAAACGCCACTTGTAGCGTTGCGCGTCCAACTTTCTGAAGGAAATGAATGTCTTGAGGTGGCTCCGAGAGTTTGGCGAGCGCAGACGGCCGACTGGCGACACAACAGGTGCTGCACATAAAGTAAAAGTTCCCCGTGGAGGAAACTCCCCGGAGAGGCGGGGACCATTCACAAGCTGCTGCTGGTGCTGCCGCTGCAGTCGCTTTAGAGTGAAAGACTATATTTCTCACATATCCACCGCCACACAAGTGTGTGTTTGTGTGTGTGTGTGTGTGTGTGAGAGAGAGAGAGAGAGAGAGAGAGAGAGAGAGAGAGAGAGAGAGAGAGAGAGAGAGAGAGAGAGAGAGAGAGAGAGAGAGAGAGAGAGATCATATGTTTATGGGTCGATGATGTCTGTTCAAGAATATATGTTAAAAACACTTCTGATGAACAAATTGTCTTAATTTAAATTATTTTGTATAGCCTACATTTTGTGGAGCTTAGTCAAAATTATTTATGTGGTGTAACTAGAAGATAAATAAATAATTAAATAAATAAAATTAGGCTTGACGAAGTATTTGTATAAGTATACTGCAAAAAGTTAGTAGCCTACAGTATATGATCAATAAGCTATGACAGCATGTGTTTTTACATTGCTTTAATTAATCAAAATAAGTGAATGTTCAACTTTTTTTATATAAGTTATACAAGTCATTTTAATGTGATTTAAGTTGAAATTACTTAAACTTCCAAGTTGATTGTACTTAAAAATTGAAGGCAGCAACCTTCTATTTTTTTATACAGTTCTATTAATCTATTTATTTATTTAAAAGAGTAGACACACAAACACAATGTCGCAAACATGGTAGTGAATGTGTTCTATAAGACTGTAAATAAACATAAGAAAAGACTAATTTTGCGTAGATTACCGATGAACAAATAAAGCGATCAGAGCATAATTAAACATGCGTTAGGATAAGACAGAATATACAGTGTTAATGACATAAGTTACAATGTTCACTGCTGAGTTGGCAAAACTGGCAAAATATTGTGGAAAACATGACCCCACATACGAATACTATATGTATTTTCTGAAAATACCAGAGAGACCGCTGAGCTGTCAGATTTAACAAATAAATAAATAATAATACACTGTAAAAAAAAAAAACTGTTAAATTTACGGTAAAATACCGGCAGCTGTGGTTGCCAGTAATTTACCGTATAAAATACGGTAGCAACATTTTAGGTTTTACAGACTTAATTTTAAATTTACAGTAATAAACCATATTTCATTATCTGATATGATGTTAATTTACCGACCTATTGAAGTATTAAAGGGGTGGTAAAATGCCATTTTCACAAGATGTAAAATAAATATCTGATGTCCCCAGAGTGTGTGTGTGAAGTTTACCCCACAGTTATTTTTATAAAGCATGTTAAAGTTGTCACTTTTTGAGGGTGTGCAAAAACTCACCGTTTTGTGCCTGGCCCTTTTAATGCAAATGAGATGCTGCAGAGGGCGGGGTTTCAATCGCTGGCGTGTGTAAGCAGCTGCTATATTACCTCACGCAGACACACTAAAATGACAGAAACTGTTCTGCCTTTAATGTTAAAACGGAGTCAGACAAAGATGGAGAGACTCAAGAAGAAGTGACAACATGTAGAAGCAACAGGACGTCTCTGAATGTTTAGCTGATGAATTAATGTTGCTGATGTGGAGTTAACTATCTTCAATTAGCATTTTCTGTCATGATAATCTATAAATCACTCCTATAGGAACTGTTGTGAGATGCACACAGAGTGACTTTCTTTTGCATGTGAAAAGATGGATGCTAAAGTTTTTATGTACATTCTAGACTTGCTGATGTCACTAAACCCGGAGGAATGTCGTGTAGTCCCTACCAGCCATTTTTTGTAGTCCTTTTCTTTAAAAGCAAATATCTTCCGTTGCTTTGAACTTTGCAGATGTTGTTTATGTTCAAACAGCAACATTTCACACTAACTAAAGTTAGAAAAGTGAAATCATACTTTACCACCGGGTTTATATCTGTTTTGTATACACTGACAATCACCAATCACAGCAGTGATGAAAGTAACATGATCAATCAAAGTTCATCACAAGAAACTTTTCCACAAGAAATTGAATACTAATATAAAAAGCTGCACAGTCTCATTCACACAAACATTAAACACAATCATGGTTACACACATGAAATTTTAAAAATGCAATAAACATTCATTTAACAACATTAAATGTATAAAACCCTAATGTACATAACTGATTTAAAAAAAAAAACTAAGAAAACTATGAAGAAACATAGTTATTTCAACAAAAATACATAAAAAATGTGAAGTGTCACGCAGGGAATTGTGGGAATTCCAATTTAAGTTTTTTCACAGTAAATTATACAATGACTTTTTCACTTTCAAAAACTGTAAATTTAACAGTATTTTACAGTAAAATTACATTAAATGTATTGGATTGATCACAGTTATTTATCGTATAGAGTAAGGAAACTTTCTGTTAACTAATTAACAGTTTTTCACTGTAGCATTTTAGACTGTAGACTTATACACTGTAGACTGTAGTCTTTTACCGTTAAAATCACGATAATTTTTTACACTAGGGAGATCACACTGAACTAGGGAGATCTATGTTAAAGATCACAAGAAGTTGTTCTTAATAGTGGTTGAATTATACTTGTTTAAAAACACTAATTATTTTCATAGTTGTTGTATCATAGGTCAAAGAACCTAGTGGTCAAAGAACAATGACAACATGGGTGTATTCATACTACACACTTTCACAGCCTACACACTCCATCAATGGGATGGGAAGTAAGTTTGTCATCACATTCACACTGGAAGTACAGGAATTTGAATGCAGATAGCCTACTAAAACATGAAAAATGCATGACTTGTAATCTTTACTCATTTGTACTGTCGGCTGGCCGATTTAAGGTTGCCCTGCAAATGGTCTTGAAGGTGCATTAATCATTAGTTCATGACTGCTTCACATGTTTATGGAAAGGCTTCCTGAACGGGTGTGACCATTTGGAACAAGGCCTAACACTATTATTATCACAAGTTGTGGCCTGTGTCGGTCCTCATGTCTAAATCTTTTCATCATTTTGTTTGGCATTTCATCATTGTGAAGTCAGAACAATGCCTAAAGCATCTTAAGGGAAACGCTAAAGACATCTTAATTTGTCAAATCAAAGCTGCAGACAGTGCACTTACTCCCCTTGTGTAAGTTATTTCCTTCTCCCTACTCAAAGCATCAACCCATGAAGGTCTTTTCATGTGGTTAATCTCATCTCCCTGTTGTCAACGTGTTCCTCACATGCCTGTTAGGTGTAGATTTCTATGGCAGACTAAACAATCAGAGAAGGGCACACATTGAAATGATTCTCCCAGACAAATGATGCAATGGCAAAGCAATTCACTTTCAGGAGATGTGGGGAAAATCTGAGACCAGGAGCATGTGGAAGCTGAAGATTTCAATCTAGCTGACATGATCCGATTTCTAAGTTTGTTATTTTATTGTTGCATATTTGTATTGTGTGACATATATATATAAATAGTGGTGATACAGATGGTATATATTAGTGCTCTCAAATCGATTAACCACGATTAATCGCATTTAACATAAATCGATTAATCATGATTAATCGCATCTAACATAAAAGTTTGTGTTTATATAAAATATGTGTATATATTATTATATATAAATTGTATATATATATGTCTCTGTGGTTGTGTCTTTGTGTATATACATACACACATATATATGAATACATATGAATATATGAATGTGTGTGTGTGTGTTCGTGAGCGCGTGTGTGAGCGTGTGTGTGTGTTTGTGTTTGTGTGTGTGCGCGTGTATTTATACAGTATATACACAGCAAAGGAAGAGGTACATTGTACAGTAAAATGGTACAGTATATAACGCTTTATTTATTATTATTTAGTATTTACCAGGTATTTACTAGGTATGCAGGAAATATTGCTTATGGATCCCTCAGCAACTGAAAATGCAAAGGTGCAGTATGTGGTGCTGCCAGACTGGAGGTCATGTGCAGACTATGGGAGAGTATCATATTCCATCCCAAAACCTACAGCAGATGTCAGCACCTCTGCCAGAAAGAATCTCTCCCTCTGTCTGTATATGGGGGAGGGGTTTCAGTAGATTGCTATTTTGCCTTGTTTGAGACACTACAGTGTTTTATGCTTCCATGGTGGTCCTGTGAGTCACTTTGATATTGAATCTATAAACAGCTAAATTATAAACAAGGCTGATATTTGTGGATTGGATGAAGAGGTCACTGTGGCCAATGCCTGTCTGGCCAGCAAACACGGAGTTAGCATCCGGCAGTAGCATTAGCAAAAACATAATCTTTGTTTGTTTGCAATGAGGTCATGGAGGAAACTAAACTAAATAAATGTTGTGTCACCTTCAGTATAGTGTAGTATCCATCATGCAGGATGTGACACGTCAGATTGGCAAGAACAGGATATGCATCACCAGTAAGGGACATGACAATAACATTCTGATAATTTTCTGTAAAATGTAGTGTTATTTTAGTATTATTTATTTAATACAATTATAGTTTCTTTAATGTTTTGAATGATCTTTTTTAAAAATTGGTTAAAAAATGTTTCTTGAGCTTTTGTCATTTTTATTATTGAACTATTTAGCTGTACATTATTTTTATTTTAGTTTTAGCAATATTAGCACTTCAGCATAAATTTGTATTTAAGGCAACATTTCTATTTTTTGTTTAAGTTTATCATTCAATATTTATATTTTATTTCAATTAGAGATTTCAAATCACTACAATATAGATATTTGTCACGTTTAAGGTATTTTGGCTTGCAGACATGGTCGTCATTGTAAAACCATAACGATTTTTTTTAATCCTGTTGTATTTAACATCTGATCTCTATTTGCACTGCACTGAACATTTGTAGCTGTTAAAGTTCCATGTAATTTGTCAGGTGAGTAAATTCTCTCCTTGTAAATTGCTTCGGGTCTGTGATTTGGTTCTGTTCCAATGTGAGAAAAAGGGTAATGACCTGCTCACTTTGATTCATTTGGGTCTGTTCCAAGAGACATAAAAAGAGAAAGTAGTTAAAACAATCTCTTGTTAAGCTGCAATTATGACCTAAGGAATTATCACACTCCATACTTCACTAGACAGATAAACTTGATAGATTTTATCAGATAAAAATGTCGTAAAGTGAACGAGTGAGACGAGAGTCTATAGGATGAGTCATGCTGCTAGCACAGCTTTTTTGGCAAGAGAAACAGTGTAAATCCTTGAAATAGACATTGTCAGGGGAAAGTGAGACATAGACCTGTGATATACAGATTTATTAATACACTTCCTGGCAAATCTCTGTCAACACTAACTTTAAAGTCACAATTCAAGGCTACATTGTGTAAAATTGTGAATTGTGATAGGTAACACATTAGGAAGACCATTTTACCATACAAATTCCTGTCTGCCTAGAAACACGAAAGTCCCTTTCTTAGATGTCATGTCTCACTCTGTCTAGTGGCTATATGTGATGACTAATCCCGAGTCCCAGTTATTCTCCATCCGGGTCTTCCTGACATTCCTTCAGACCCCTTGAATGCTTGTCAATAACCTCTTGAGAGCTACACATTCACAACATCATACAGGAAAAATAAGTGGTACCTTCACCTTATGACTGCTTTTATTTTCATTTTAAACATGGAATGTGTCAGCACAGGGCTGTGTGGAGACTGATAGCGAAGTGGAGTCTGCATGCCAGATATAATACCACATTCGATTTGCTAGAATGTACTGACATATTTTTGGACCGGTGCAGCATTGTCCGTCAGCTAGGTGGCTCCTGGCCAAACATTGAACGTTTTCTGAAAACAAGCCTCCCTTTGTTCTTGGCCATTTATTATTGGGGTTTTAATTCAACCGGTATTAATCAGTAATTTAGTTTATGTGCACACATTATTAATACGTTCTACTCCAATACAATAAAAAACAGAGATTAAGGAGTCCATTGTCCTGACAAAGCTGATGAGGGAGGTATCGTATTGCGTATAATTCACATGAACAATGCCTGAGGTCTTTGGACCTCTGCTAAACGCCAGAGTGCCCTGTGGAAATTTGTGAATGTCTATGTTTTCATTCTCACTTAATCCAAACACCATTCACCCAAGACCCTTGGAGAGTATCTGCATGAGAGAGAAATGTGTCTGAGCTTTGTTTTTGGTTCACATCTTAATGTTTGTGTTGTCTTTTGAGGAAGTAATAGTGTTTGACTTCGCTCAGAGAGAATGAGAGTGTATTTGGCCTCAGTTTGGGACTGTATACCTGACGGCTACATTCCACCCAGGGCAACCTCTGTATGTCACGATGAGCTTCAAAATACAGACATCCACACCTTGTGTCTTTTGGCTGGCCTGGCACACTTATGTTTTACTTTGCTTGTTACTTTAGTACTTGGGTTTAAGTCTAAAAAGGCCATTCATTCATCTAGGAACATGTATAGCATACAGTATTCAGCTTTAAATTATGTACACACAACAAATACACAAAAGTTATTTTTTCTCTTTATTTATTGCATTCTTTTTTCTCACATGCATTTATTAATTATTGCATTTGGCCTTGTAATCATCTTTGTATTTTTCTTTCTTGCATTCATTCTTTTTTTACATGTATTCCTTTTTACAAATATGTGTTCAATTAATGTTTGCATGCATTCTTTCTGTTATTTTCTCTCTTTTTTTCATTACAGAGGCACAATTTCAAGCACTCTACAGACCCAATAAAGAATACTGCATGTGATCATCATTTTCGGGGTTATAGGCTACTTGTGCTGAAATGGGAAAGCAAGTGTGATGGCCTTGCATCCCAGTGATGCTGTGGAAGCTGTGTGATTAATTCTGTTCTTGTACAGCGTGCTACTGCGCATGTTGCATGACATGTGCACACACAAGTCTCCATCTTGGCAACCCTTTACCAATAGGACAGCGGGAATATATATTCTGCTCAGGTTGTTAAACTTGAAAAAGATAAGAAAAAACAGACGTGGAACGCCGTCGTAATGAACGAAGATTCGCGCTGATTGAGGGAACGACTATCAGAATGCGATTTAGACGGCGACTTGTTTTGGAGGCTTTTTGATCGATTGCGCTGTCAGCTCTACCGAATCGAATCTGTGGAACAACAGCCATTACTATTTTGAAATGGTGAGTGAAACCATACGTAATATTTTAAAGAAAAGAAAGATCGAGCGTTTTAAATGTGTATTATGAATGGGGAGGAGGTGCGACGCGCGTATTTGCTGTCATTCTGTGTTGTACTAGTTCCCCCATCATCATCATCATCATCATCATCATCATCATCCCAACCCCCTCGTCGTCATGGAGGATGCTGTTGCTATGTTTTCCCTCTTCCCCATATGCTGCCGTAACCTGCTTTATTTTATATCACGTCTGAATGCAACTTCTTCAACTGCTCAAAGCATCCACAGGTCGTTGTTGTACCTTTACGCATTTGCATGAGCATAAAATATGTGAGAATGGATTTCCAATATAGGTATCCTCCGTCAGGTTAAAATTATGTAATATGGGCCCAATTCTAATATTATTGTACTTCTAAAAAATGATAACCATATAATGAATGTGTGTGTGTGTGTGTGTGTGTGTGTGTGTGTGTGTGTGTGTGTGTGTGTGTGTGTGTGTGTGTGTGTATGTGTGTGTGTGTTTTGTTAAGTGGACAATTTTATACACCTATATTTTTTGTAATTGTATTTATTTAGGCATATAATTGTGTTTTTATTTTTTTACTAATATATTCAATTTTTATTTACTATTATATTATATTATAAATATTGTTATAAAATACATTTATATTTTATTCGGTTTCATTAATAATTTGACCGTACCACAAACCCATTCGTATTTTTATAAATATTTATCTTTGTACTACTATGGAACCTTTATAAATATGAGTTGATTTATACTTTTTCTGATTTAATGTTGTAGCGTATTGTGTGAAGTACAGCTGGCCTAAATTAATATACTGAACAAATATAAATGTATTTTTCACCTCAGCTACTTCTAATACATCATTTATAGACCTTTATAAGATCTTTGTTATAGGTCAGAGATCATGATATGAAAAATAATTTTTTTAAAGGGGTCATATTAACTTTAGTTAGTGTGTAATGTTGCTGTTTGAGCATAAAAAAGAGGTTACAAAGCTCAAAGTCTTGAGCTTTGCTTGAAAAATCAAGCATGAAAACATATTTTAGTACAGCCCAAAAACAAAATCAAGACTTCGTAAAAGGGCATAATAGTGAGTGAGCTGTGAATGAAGCAGTCAGACTTACTAAGGGCACACAGCCAAAGAAGGGGTGTTTCAAATGAAGGGTCAAGTTTACTTAGATTTAGTCTATTGTGGAAATAAAGCAAAACCATGTCTCTCCTTCCCCTAAATTGTCTTCCATAGTTAAACATTATTATCCACTACTTGAATTTCTATTCTTCATATGTAAACCTGCAGTGTTTGTGTGTGTCTTTCCAAGGAGGAACATTAAACTCAAATTGCCATGACCGCTGAATCAGTGAAAAGGAAGGGAACGAGAGCGAGAACGAGATTGAGAGATCTGGAGAGATGTGAAAGAGAAACACAAGCATCTGGTGATAATAATAGTGATGGAATGAGTGAGAGATTGGAGGAGTGTGCGTGAACACTGGCCTGTTTCATATAAGATGATGATCAATGCACTGGCGTAGAATCAGGCCTCCAGAGGTGGAGGGTGGAAGAGTCTAGACAGGGGAGTTTTCTGGCAGTGTTCCTCAGAGGGGAATTCCTCATGCTGATTTTTCCAGTTGCTTCCTCTCCTCTACATTTTGGACACTCATCGATGGCTGTGTTTTACAGGAGGACTGTACATGTGTACATTGTCGAATAGATCAGTGTTTGGCATATTTCAAACTACTAGGCATGCATGTGTCTCCGCATTTTAAATTCAGTAAACTTGGTCATTTTCTTTTGATGTACATACAAGGATACCAAGCATGGCTATGTATCTGTAAAGCACTGTTTACATGGGGCAAAATTATTAGTTTTGATAATAAATTCATTAATTAGGGCCCAAGCCTTGAAAAGGCGAAGGCCCTATTGTTTTTCTTGGGATTATTATTAGGGCCCAAGCCTTGAAAAGGCGAAGGCCCTATTGTTTTCCATGGGATTATTATTTATTCTTCTTCTTTATTATTATTATTTTACTACCTTTTGGGCACTTTTGGGGGCCTTAACGTGCTCAAAAACTCTTGAAACTTTGCACAAATGTCAGAACCCGCGGCCATTAGGGCCCGACTGAAGCTGGGACCCGGGCGTGGCAGGGGGGCTCGGCAGCGCCCCCTGGAATGGGATTCAAAAACATGTCCATATCTCAAACACGCTTGCATGTAATAATATGAAACTCGGTACACGTATAGATCTCATCGGGCCGAACAACTTTCGTGCTCTAAGTTTTACGCCAGTCCAACAGGAAGTCGGTTATTATGGGCTGTATGGAAACGCATGTTCTGGCATTTGAAACACTTGTCCTAGAGAATTCATCGGATGACCACGAAACTCGGTGTGCATGAAGTCAAGACATGGAGGATGATAAATTGCGAGGGGATTTTTGATATCTCGAACGGTTTGGCCGTGGCGAGGAAACGAATTTATGGCGAATATTGGAAACAGGAAGTGTGTTATAACATCCTCATACATTAACTGATCTTGATGAAACTTCAGCAGTGTGTTCGCTGTAAGAGGCTGATCACATGGATGTGACTATTGTGAGTCAAAGTTATAGCGCCACCAACTGGTAGCAGGAAGTGTGTCACTTTCCAAATGCTTTGAATTCACCCTCTTATTTTTACCCGATTTGCTTCAAACTTCATCTGTATAATGTAAACACACGACAGATGTAGACCTGTGAAAGGATTATTGATATCTTTAATACTGTCGCCATGGCAACGCTTTAAACTTTTATATTCTTTTTGGATGCATTTGAGGCTCTTAACATGCTTCAAATTGCATGAAACTCAACATGCATATCACATTTTTTGCCTAGTACACTTGTGCGAAGTTTCAGAAACGGGCGTGGTAAGGGGCTCAGTAGCGCCACCTTTAGTCAAAAATGGGGTATTAGTTTTACCTACAGTAACCAAACTCGGTACGTATATTCTTCTCTTCGATCTGGACAACTTTCTAATTTACACTCATTAGCTCCGACCAACAGGAAGTCAGATATTTTGGTTTGAATGTGTACTGTCTGGAGCATTTTCCCTCTGCCCCTCTGCGTCTCTCTGTGTGTGTGTGTGTGTGTGTGAGAGGAGGGGGGCTAGTTTAGTTTAACCCTTTCTCTGCTGTGTGCAAAATCTCTGGCACTTTTGAGGGCCTTAACATGCTCGAAAACTCTTGAAATTTTGCACACAGGTCAGAACCCGAAATATTATATTATTATATATAGAATAATAATATACATGTTAAAGAATATACACACATACCGGTATATATATGTAACCCAGATAGCATTTATTACCAGTAAAGGGTTAAAGGAAAAAGAGTGTTCTAGACGGAAAAGACATGTATCCAACCACACATCGTGCTGCAGTGACTGACACCTCTGTGAGCCAATAGTAGCAGCATATTGAGGAAGCCGCCCACAGGTCGCGCGGGCGCTGTCTTCAGCAGTGAGCAGATGAGAGCGCATTAGATGAAACAGCAGCACGGAGTATTTCTTCAGAAACTCTGCGTTAAAGAATGAATCTTGTACAGAACTAAGTGCATCTGGAAAGTTGGACTTTGGATACATTAGCCTGAAAAGTCGTCGAAGAGAGAAAAGAGTGAATTGATGATCGGAGGAGAGCAGATGTAAAGGATTTCGGAGTGAATCGACGTGAATGATCTTTCTTTTATGAAACTGATTCTATATCGCTTTGGTGAGTGAAAATTCAGCTATCAATCCGTTTCATATAAAAGACATGCCAAAATCTGTGTGTGTGTGTCTGTGTGGGGAGGGGAGGGAGGGAGGGCACACACACACACACACAAATAGACAGCCCCCCCTGTGTGTGTCTGTGTGGGGAGGGGAGCAGAAAGACTATGAACAATTGTGCCATCTAGTGTTTTATACTATGTATAAATGTGTTTTTTATTTTAAACAAGTGTTTTAAAGTACACTAATTTCAATTAATGATATGCTGCATTTTTATGTATATTTAAACATTATCAAAGTTAGGATGTCATTTTTTTAGTTTCAAAAGTTATCTGTCTCTGTCTCCCTTTGGCTGTCATTACCCTCCCCTCACTCCCACAGTCTCACTTATTTCTTTCTGTATCAAATAATATTACCATAAACAAAAAGTTTGAGTTTCTTTTTCAATCAATGTATTATGTGTAACTTAAAAATAAGCAGATTAAACAGATATGTTTTAGGGCAAGACATGAAAACGATGAAATATAATATAGTATTAGTAAAAGAGTGCAGTATAGGGTTGGATGAATCAGATAAATAACATATTTTGTTAAAAAAACATTTGATTAATTTTCGGTGTTGTGTACTTACAATGGCTGCTGATTTCATGTGTCCGTTAAGTCCATGAGACTGTAGGGTGTCTAATTTTTCATTTTAGGTTTCAGAAGGGTGCTCACGCATACTTTGTGGTTGATATGTGCCCTCGATGCGCACTATTGCAAAACCCACACTGATGCAAGCTCTAAAGCAGACTTCTTCTCGACAGTCAAAGCGGAGTTACGTTATTGCCCGTCGTGCACAGGAACCCTAAAGGCACCGGGGTGGCGGTTTATATATATATATATATATATATATATATATATATATATATAGCTGCAAGCAGCGATGGAGGGCCCAAGCCGGTGGCACCGCCACCGCGGTGCCTTTAGTGCAACTAAAGGCACCGGGGTGGCGGTGCCACCGGCTTGGGCCCGTAATCGCTGCTTGCAGCTATATTTTATTCTTCTTCTTCTTTATTATTATTATATTACTACCTTTTGGTCACTTTTGGGGGCCTTAACGTGCTCAAAAACTCTTGAAACTTTGCACAAATGTCAGAACCTGCGGCCATCAGGGCCCGACTGAAGCTGGGACCCGGGCGTGGCAGGGGGGCTCGCCAGCGCCCCCTGGAATGGGATTCAAAAACATGTCCATATATCAAACACGCTTGCATGAAATAATATGAAACTCGGTACACATATAGATCTCATCGGGCCGAACAACTTTCGTGCTCTAAGTTTTACGCCAGTCCAACAGGAAGTCGGTTATTATGGGTTGTATGGAAACGCATGTTCTGGCATTTGAAACACTTCTCCTAGAGAATTCATCGGATGACCACGAAACTCAATGTGCATGAAGCCAAGACATGGAGGATGATAAATTGCGAGGGGATTTTTGATATCTCGAACGGTTTGGCCGTGGCGAGGAAACAAATTTATGGCGAATATTGGAAACAGGAAGTGTGTTATAACATCCTCATACATTAACTGATCTTGATGAAACTTCAGCAGTGTGTTCGCTGTAAGAGGCCGATCACATGGATGTGACTATTGTGAGTCAAAGTTATAGCGCCACCAACTGGCAGCAGGAAGTGTGTCACTTTCAAGATACTTTTGACCCAAGAGGGGGGGGTTAGTTTTACCTACAGTCACAAAAATCTATATATGTGTTCTTCTCCTTGAGCCGGACAACTTTCTAATTTACAGTCATTAGCTCAGACCAACAGAATAGGGCTATTTAATAAAAATCAAGTCATACATAGGGCTATACTGCCCTCTAGTGATGTATGACAGTCAATGCCAGCATGTAAGGTCTAAATGAGATCAAAATAGTTCAGACATAAATATATATTTATTAGGGTGACTGTGTGAGGATATTTTCCCACCGGTTAATCGACGTGTGACACCAGCGGGAGCTTTTAAATCGCTAACTTAAAAGCGAAAGTAAGTACTGGACGTCCAGTAGGAATGAACTAAAACACATTCACTCTAATTCTGCTCGTTCCTCGCCGTGAACGCGTTATTGCTTGAATTGCGAGTTCAATAGCCTATTATTCTTAATGGAAAACAATAAAACAGTACAATGACAGATTCGCTTAAATAGTCGTTTTTACACAAAATATTCCGTCATCATCTTTTCAGTCTGCTCTTCACCCATGATGATTAATGAAATTGGACTGATCTTTGCTGCGACTCTCGTTCAACTCACGATTTATTAAGCGGACACGTTCAGGTTTTAATAGGTTAGTGCCCGTTCTCTAACTAAACTAAATTATTTTAACACACACACACACACACACACACACACACATACACACACACACGTGCATTGCAATCTCAAATCGACGGTGGAGCGCGATGATATATTTAAATCTGTATATTGTAGCCTAATATCTGTACCTAGTCACACCCCTACTCTTATTAAATGTATGCTTCATATTTCATTTTTAATTTCTAAATTTGATCAATAAATTAAATTATTTAGAATAATAAGACACTATAGGGACACCCTGTGGCTGATCAAATTAAATATTTTAAACTGAAAAATAACAATGCATTAAATAATGTTATGAGATTGTTTTAAATATAAGTTAATTAACGATCGTTGGAAAGAATGATAGGCTATACTTTTGAACATAACACTAAACCTCCTTTAAGTGTCGCAAGGCGACCGTCTTAATGAGCGAGTCATTGATTCATTCGTTCAAACGAGTCGTTTGAACGACTGAGTCATTAATGAATGAGACAGTTGTCTATTGATTGATAATTGAATCTTTGAGTCAAGCGATTCTTTTAAAAAGCGGAATCATTCACTAATGAAAAAACACTGTGAGATGCGCGATGGTTCTGCTGTGATCTTTGTTGAACTATTTTCGCTGCTGAAACAGAACAAAAACAGGAACATTGCATCTAAAGTGTAAGTGACTCATTTTATGCATTTATTGAACTGTTGTATGAAATCAATGTCAATTTTTCAATTGTGATGGTGGTATTCATGAAAAGAGGACTCGTCGTGTGAGGTTGCTTAACTGTATCAATGATATGAAAAAAAATATGAAAACGCCCCATTTTTTAATTGTTCACTGTGATTATTTTGTGAGTGCTTCGCAACATTGTTACCGTGACTAATGTATTTATAATGCACTATCGATAGCAGCTTACAATAAATGTTATAATCAGGATTTTGTTTCTTTTTTCCCCATGTTCTAATCAGGTTGGGCAAGTAAAATCATCTTTGTCTCAACCATGCGCTTTTTAGTTTCATGATTTGGCTCTATAGTTCGGGGTGGATTGCTTGAATTGTGAGTTCAATAGCCTATTGTTCTTACAGTAAATGAAATCGGACTCCTGCTGCTGATCTTTGCTGCTTAAAATAAATAGATTACTGCTCTGTTTGAGGACAAGAAATTAAAACCAATGCAATATGATGAATGTCCAAAAGATGGCACCGACAGACTGTTTTTAAATGAGGTTGGATACATTTTTTTTGCTTTTAAACTGTGTGTGTGTGTGTGTGTGTGTGTGTGTGTGTGTGTGTGTGTGTGTGTGTGTGTGTGTGTGTGTGTGTGTGTGTGTGAGTAGTGCTGGGTATCGATTCAAATTTCAAGAATCGATTCGTTTCCGATTCTCAAGATCTTGAATCGATTATCATTATTCGATTCGATTCGATCCGATCTGATCCGATCTTATATTTTTAAAATACACACATACCGGTATATATATATGTATATATACAATTTTTTTTCTTATATGTGCCCTCGATGCGCACTTTTGCAGAACCCACACTGATGCAAGCTCTAAAGCAGACTTCTTCTCGACAGTCAAAGCGGAGTTACGTTATTGCCCGTCGTGCACAGGAACCCGAAAGGCACCGGGGTGGCGTTTTTTTTATATATATATATATATATATATATATATATATATATATATATATATATATATATATATATATATAAATAAATATAGCTGCAAGCAGCGATGGAGGGCCCAAGCCGGTGGCACCGCCACCTCGGTGCCTTTAGTGCAACTAAAGGCACCGGGGTGGTGGTGCCACCGGCTTGGGCCCGTAATCGCTGCTTGCAGCTATATTTGTCCTATTTAATTTGTGGAAACAATGTGCTTTACTGTAGAAACACATTGTCAGACCACCCACTGTGACAGACACCCATAACCATTTTTAAAGCGGTCACGGATACAACAGAACCACATTTCCTGAGCCAACAGGCCATCAGTCTCTAAGACAGCTAGTGTGTCCTCTGAGAGAGGACGTTGTTATCCATTGATAGCCTGGGAATATTAGTGCTCCGCTTATAAAATGTCTTTGAACAAAGACAATAATATCAGTATAATAATTTTTCTAACTGTAAAATAGTGACATAATATGCAAATGCGTTGTTCTTGACAATGCCTACTGACAATGATATGCCGTTTAAAAAAAAATCTGTATAATGTATGTAATATACCGTATGTACTGCATTATTTGCTCTTAATGTACGTGTTGTTTCTCTTCCAGACTA
This sequence comes from Phoxinus phoxinus, assembly GCF_949152265.1. Taxonomy (NCBI): domain Eukaryota; kingdom Metazoa; phylum Chordata; class Actinopteri; order Cypriniformes; family Leuciscidae; genus Phoxinus; species Phoxinus phoxinus. The sequence continues at coordinate 21,239,711 of NC_136887.1, forward strand.
AGTTGAGTTGCTGTAACATGAAGGCTCTAAAGGTGATTTTCTTGTTGCTTATCATCTGTGTCTGGATGGAAGGAGGATTCACCAAAGAAAAATCTGCTAAGAAAGGAAAGAAGAAAGGAAAACAGGTTTACTGTCCTTCGTAAGTGTATTTGCATTCAACATTTTGTGGCAACATGGTGCAATACATTATGTTGACTTTCTGACTATTACACAGGGAACTATAGAAACAGCTAATTTGCTCTAATGTTGTGTGTGTACTTCACACTGTGGCAAATTAATGCAACAAGCCATCACAATGGAGTCACAATGGTTTTATGTAACTATACATGGTGACTTTTATTATGCTGTCCTTCACAAAAATGAAACGACTTTTTAATAAACAGATGACTGCATTTTTAAACATGAGCATGACTTGATATAGTTTTGTTGTTGTTAAAGACTGCACCCTAACACTTTCTGGTCCCTTCAGGCAGCTGTCATCAGAGGATCTGGCACGGGTTCCAGCGAACTCCACCAGCAACATTCTTAATAGACTTTTGGTCACCTATGACCCAAGAATACGACCCAACTTCAAAGGTCAGTAGGCTACCCTTGCAGTGCCATGATATTTATTACACTGCTCTGTGGAATACTTGATTCTGATTGGTTAATCACATCATCCAGCGGTATGTTATTCCTCGGTAAAAACTGATAACACTGGCTCATTCGAGCAACTGAGGTCAGCGCTATAAGCTTGCTAGGAAATTTTTTTTCCTTTGTAAAAGTTTTGATCCCCCTGTCAGGGTTTATTCTGCAATAACAACCGGCTGGATGTACATTATCCCTTATATATACACTCACCTGCCACTTTAGGTACACTTGTTCAACTGCTTGTTAACGCAAATATCTAATCAGCCAATTACATGGCAGCAACTCAATGCATTTAGGCATGTAGACATGGTCAAGACGATTTGCTGAAGTTAAATTGAGGCATCAGAATGGGGAAGAAAGGTGATTTAAGTGACTTTGAATGTGGCATGGCTGATAGTGCCAGGCAGGCTGGTCTGAGTATTTCAGAAACTGCTGATCTTCTGGGATTTTCACGCGCAAACATCTCTAGGGTTTACAGAAAATGGCCATGAAAAAGAGAAAATATCCAGTGAGCGGCAGTTCTGTGGGCGAAAATGCCTTGCTGATGCTAGAGGTCAGAGAAGAATGGCCATACTGGTTGGATCTGATAGAAAGGCAACAGTAACTCAAATAGAAGAGCATCTCTGAACACACAACATGTTGAACTTGAAGCAGATGTGCTACAGCAGCAGAAGACACACCGGTGCCACTCCTGTCAGCTAAGAACAGAAAACTGAGGATACAATTCACACAATACAACCCTGCAGGATCACCAATATTGCACAATAGAAGATTGGAACAATGTTGCCTGGTCTGATGAGTCTCAATTTCTGCTGCGACATTCAGATAGTAGGGTCAGAATTTGGCGTAAACAACATGAAAGCGTGGATCCAGCCTTGCATCAACGGTTCAGGCTGCTGCTGGTGGTGTAATGGTGTGTGGGATATTTTCCTGGCACACTTTGAGCCCCTTAGTACCAAATGAGCATTGTTAAAACGCCACAGCGGAGTATTGCTGCTGACCATATCCTTATGACCACATGGTATCCATCATCTGATGGCTACTTCCAACAAGACAATGTACCGTGTCACAAAGCTCAAAAATATCAAAATGGTTTCTTGAACATGACAATGAGTTCAATATACCGGTTCTCAAATGGCCACCACAGTCATATCTCAATCCAATAGAGTACCCTTGGAATGTAATGCGATCTCATGCGTAATACAGCGCAGTGATTGGATTAAATGAATCTATTCTCCTGAATAGTACAGAGAAACTGGTGACGTAAAAGCGTACTCTCCAGCCACGGCAGCTGATCACTACTCCGAAGGAATGCAAATACCTCACTTTCCGTGGCATTATAGTTCAACTTTGCTTTTCAACCGGAAGAATGAAATAGCTCAGAAAATAAAAACAACAACAACAACACCTTTCCCTTAAAGGGGTCATGACATGAGAAACCAAATTTGCCTTGATCTTTTGGTATATAAGAGGTCTTTGTACCATTAAAACGTCCTGCAAGTTTCATAGCTTAAGACGTCCTCCCCATTATAAACGAATAATTTATTTAATCAAGCTCTAAATACAGCTCGTTCTGGATCCATGGTAAGAAGTGATGTCACGGTGCGAAGTGACGTACCAGCGTTTGCATATGACCGCCTCCAGCACAAGACAGCTACGCTTTAAGCGCGCAGTGCGCCTCACAAGTGTTCAGTCGACGGACAGCGCGTGGGTCTGTGTACAGGAAAATTACGATGCCACGCAGATGTGCTGTTCCTGGCTGTGGACAAACAACATCTTTGAATACGCTGCCGAAAGATCCAGACGTCAGGGAAAAATGGATGCACTTTATTTTTTGTGGACGTCCCAGTCACGGCAGTGTTAATTTAAGCGTTTGTTCTATACATTTTAAGGATGACTGTTTTGAGGAAAAAATCCCAATATGATGCTGGCTTTGCCAGAAAACTGTTGCTCAAAGATAAGTCCGTGCCGACTATTCTGGGCTCAACAACGACGACGCAAACTTACTTTTTATCATGGCTAATATAAACACATTTGTATAAGAGAATATTGAAAATATGTCGCCTTTCTAGTAGGCCTACATGTGATAGAAAATTAAAAATGTTGCCTTAATCAATGCTGCATCTTCAAAGATGGCCTGTGCATGCATTTTTGTCTGTGGTACACCCTATCATTTCATTGAAATTAGTTAAATAATGTTAAACTGTTAGCAAATTATGCAACAATAATCCGTTTTCAAGTGTCTCGGGTTACAATTTTTTTATTAATTCAAAATAGTTTTACTTTCCATGTGGACACGGGCTGATCCAGTCTCCGTTGTTGTGGTGATGGTTCATTTTCCTCTGATTCCTCATCTGATTCCGGCTCAAACATATAAGGTTTTATCATTGCAAGAGCCATCGCTTCGCATGCATCTCCCGCTACTAAACAGTTGCGCCAAATCCGCAAATGTTCTGGCTGGGGGCGTTAATAATTGATGCATAGGCACTGACGTTAGCCAATCATAACAGTGGGCGTTAACACTGAACTCTTAAAGGGGAAACACCCCCAAAACAGACTGTTTGAATCAGAGGATGAGAAACGGGGTGGGAAAAGGTCATAAATCACTACATTTTAAAAGTTTTCTGTAAAAAAAACTATAGTAATACTGTAATTGCACCTAAGGGAACAATAATAAAATTAAAAAACCCATGTCATGACCCCTTTAATAATAATGGGTGCTAGTGTTGTTTTTATTGATGTGCAAACTGCATATCTGTTAACATCTCAAAAAAACAGTTTTAAGGTTTCATGACCCTTTAACAAGATACTGTCACATCTATAAGGCTTTGTCAAGACAACATTGAACGTTTTTTTCTTTGCTAGTGTAAATGTATTCTTCTGTTGGTACTGTTTACTGATATTTGTCCTTTTCATGTTCACTTGTAAGCTTTGCACTTTTTGCATGCCCTTCTGTAAATAAATAGCCTACATTTATGTACAATTATTAAATAACAAATCACGTTTTATTGTTGTATATACATTGTGGCAGATACTTAATTCTAGGTTATGCTACTGTTGGCAGCCGTTCCATATATAATGAACCAAGTTGTAAAGAGTGAGAAGCTCTGTAACCTCCTGCTCTCTGGCATTCAGTGTAAACGTGGGCCTTGATGTGGTCTGAGTGTTAAGAGCTCACTGTATGATTCAGTGTTATTAGTCTCTATGGCCAGCCAGCTGCTCTTCATATCTGAGCAAGATGAAAGCTCCTGGCAGTCATTAAAGTCAACATAATCATCTTGGGAATAGGAATAGCAGTGGAGTAGTTGGAGCATTTTCCTATAATGCCATGCTTTCCATTTAGTAAATACATATAAAGTGCAAACATATGTTTCATGGTATAAACCAAATAGTTAATGTTAACCATAAGAGTCCGTGAGAAAGTGCTCTGCTAAAAATGTTAGAATGACTTTTGGGGCGTCTTGTTTGATAGATGTGTTTGATGTGCTGAGATGTCCACTTTGTTTGTTTGTTTTGTTTTGTTTTTAGGTATTCCTGTTGAGGATCGTGTGAACATTTTCATCAACAGCTTTGGGTCCATCCAAGAGACCACTATGGTATCACTTTCATACACATACACATCCACACGTCCAGTATGTCTTCAGTGTCACATGATCCTTCAGAAATCAGTCTAATGCTGCTTTGCTGCTCAAGAAACATTTATAATTATTATCAATGTTGAAAAAAGTTTTATGTTGCTTAATATGTTGCTTATTTTTGTTAACTGACACATTTAACAATTTAGCAGGATTCTTTGATAAATAGAAAGTTCAAAATAACAGCATTTCTAAATAGAAAGGAATTGTCTATACTATCACTTTTGATCAGTTTAATTTATCCTTGCTAAATAAAGGTATTATTTTCTCTTTTTTTAAATAGATATTATAAATATATTCATTTACATATTTTCCTCAACATTTGCCATTTTAAAACAGAAATATTTGCGCTGTAATGTAATGGCAAAATCACGGTCAGGGCAAGTTCTTAACTATCAGTCAATTTCTTTGTAAAGTTATTTTACAACAGAAATATGCCTGGAGTATTAATATGTTCATCAAAAGTGGCATTTGTCATATAACTTATTCACAATTTTGGTCAATTCGTAATTCCCTCTTGAATAGGTATCTTGAAAAAGAAATGACTTCACGACTGCTAAAAAAGTATGTTCTAAGTATGAATGTAATCTGGACATACTACGTTTGCCATGTTGCCCTTATCACATGATCTACCAGCGTCAGTTGCGTTGTGTCCTTGAAATGGACCTTGGTCGCTTCACTGCCATTCATAAATGCTCTCCCGTGCTCATGGCATAGTAAAGTGTGATCGGATGCACACTTCAGAATCTCGCCGGAAATAGCAGGCCATACGGTTACTTTATGCCTATACTCTTTTATAAGTACTGTAAATTCAGACATACTTCTTTTGTCACAATACTGTTTTTCGCCTACTATATTGTATGCGATTTCGGATGCAGCCAACCTTTTGAAGTGTTCTAAACACAACTTTTGACCATATTGAGCCATATATTTCCCTCAGTTTTATTCTGCTGGTTTCTTTTCTTATTTCACTATTTTTGCGTTTTCTGATTTTTTTAAAATGTCATTGATGTTGAAATCAATAATTAGATCAAAAGAACATAACATTTTTGTAAAACAACAACAAAAACTATGTAAAAAAGTGTCGTTTTCAGAATGTCAGTTAGTCAGGGGAAACCCCTACAAGACAGATGATTGGATTCATGACTGTGTGCTTTATTTTGGGCTTACCGTGTTTACTTAACACTCCACCAGGGGAAAAACATCAGCTCCAGACCCCACAATCGTACGTCTGGCTCCTTATGAGCAGTGACACGCATAAACAACCCATCATGCCAAAGTGTCTCAGATCACCTCTACTGAAAATATTTCCCCTGGAAAGACATCAGAGGGCTGTGTTTTCTGCCCAGCACTGCATGGTGTCATAGGTTGAATATAGTTTGCAGTCAGTTCTACAGGAGCGCTGCGTGACACCAGGCATTGAAAATGAGGTCCCACTTTGTTGTTGCATCATTCTGCTGTGGTTAACCTTAATATGCACAGGTGGCATTAGACAGAAATACAAAAAGGCTATTCATAACCTCTCCAGAGACCCGACTAGTAAGAAGCAAGCACTACCACAGCTTATGTAGCACTTTATTAACATTTGGACAAGTCCAACAAAACAACACTTGTAAATATGACACAATGCCATCCGTGGTGTGTGTAATACATCCTGAACGTTCCTGGTCAGAGCACGGAACGAAAAACAGGACATACCAAGATGTGAATCATACACGCAAAGACACTTAGGGACCAAATTCACTTGACTCAGTAGTGCAGCTGGAGTGTGGCCATTTTATTTGGCATGTCATCTGTCTTCACAGTATCAGCGCTAGCAAAACAAGCTCCACTAAAAAAATGCCACTTCAAAGCTTTTTGCTCACGCAAGCCGGCAGGGAAGCTGGGGCCAATCTGACTTAACGAACCCTGTGTTTTCCCCAGTGTAGGTGCTCGCATACAGCGTGAGCCCTCATTGCAGCACCCGTTGCATGCCTCTGATGTTTGCGATAGTTGGAAATGTAAATAGGAGCAGCTCTGAGCGCCGCAGCTGCGCGACTTCAATACCAGCCATTATTGGAGCCTAGATACTTCAGAGACAAGCGTTTTTTAAAACATCACTCAGAGGTCGTGAGAAATGCTGGTTGCCATGGCGTTTCCTAAGACACCTGGGCTTCTCTGTCACTCTAAGAACTAATGTGCTGTTTTTGTGTCCAAGTCAAGGCTTCTAACAGTTCCTGTCACGTAACACAAAGACAGGTGTCAGCCCTCCTAGCTAGCACCCACCCACCCAGAATCAAGTTTTCAGTGTCACAAAATAGTTGATTTTTCAGGTTTAATGCAGTTTAACAGATTTATGAAAAATTTCAACCTTTATTTTATAGGATTATCGTGTCAACATCTTCTTGAGACAGCGCTGGAACGACCCCAGACTCCGGCTTCCTCAGGACTACAAGTCGGACTCACTCACCGTTGACCCGACGATGTTCAAATGCCTTTGGAAACCCGACCTTTTCTTCGCCAACGAAAAGAGTGCTAACTTTCACGACGTTACTCAGGAGAACATCCTGCTCTTTATCTTCAGAAACGGAGACGTACTCATCAGCATGAGGTGAAGTTTAATTCTCTCTTCCTGCTAAGCACACAACCTCTGTCTTTGTGGATGGTGACAAATGAGGTCTAAATGCCGGTAACACCTACTCACATTATTTACCACAGCAATCTAAACAAAGCAAACACAAGAGTTTATCAGATGTCAGGGCCTTTTAAAGTGGAACAAATTACCATGCAGTTTGATCGGAAGGTGTTAAATTGAATGCGTCAGCCAGGTTCATAACTTGATGGAAGCCTTTTTCCGAGAAATAATATATAAAATTATGAGATAAAGTTTAAAATAAAAGTTTGAGTTTGTTAAGATTTTGTAATGTTTTTGAAAGAAGTATCTTACTGTATGCTCATCAAGGCTTTATTTGATTTAAAAAATACAGTAAAAATAGTAATATTCGTGAAATATTTTACACATTCTATTTGAATATATTTTAATACATTTTGTAATTTATTCCTATGATTCCTCCAGTCCTCAGTGTCACACGATCCTCCAGAAATCAGTCTAATATGCTGATTTGGTGCTCAAAACACTTACTGACCCCAAACTTTCGAATGGTAGTGTATATTAAGTCACAGTGTGGGATAAAAATTTGAATAAATGAATGAACAATTTTGAGAAATCAAGTTAAATTACTTTTTAATATCTTTTTACTCTGAGGCAAGTATTGATACAATGAAAACAATCATATTATGATTAAACTTTATTTGGAGTGCTTCTCTATTGCACAATGCACATTTCTTAATATTAAGCCTAAAATGTGTTTTAATATCACTATTAGTAAGGATAGTATGATCCCTATATAATATCAGCCTTTAAATGCAAGATATTTAAAGTGTACCTAAAGTATACTTATGGTAGTTTCACTTTAGCACAATCAAATATACTTAAATATATCTTTAGTCGGACCTCAGCACTACTTCCAGATAACTAAAGTACATTAAGTACAATGTTAGTTGTTCCAATTTAGCAGACTTTAAGTATTTCATTATACCAAAAGTACAATTGCAGGGTATTTATATTTAGTATTAGTATATTTAGCATAAAATAAATGTATTTCAAATGCATTTTGGTATATTTATTTTTCACTAGGGTACAGGTAGTGACTGAACCCTCCTCTGAGCTCTTCTTAATGCTTTTAATAAACCTCAGGGGACTTGAAGTGATCTGAGAATTGGAGATTCGATACATCTGTTGACCCTAGAGTTTCACCTCACCACTGACACCTAAATTACAGCTCCTGCTATTTGATCCCATGTGAAAGTTCAGTCCTTTAGTAGTGGTGGACACCTCTCGTCATTATCTGTCCAGGGCTTTATCTACAGGTCCTGCTGAGTGAATGAAGCTCTCAGTGTCTTCTAGCAGTCAGTGACTACACCTGCTGTAGATCTGTCCACAGACTGCTGTGTTTTACATACCCTGTGCTGTGGGAATATTCTTTTTTAAATGTAGTAAGGTTTATTAGCACGGATAGAAACAAACAGTTATTTATGAAGGTAAACAAGGCTGTAATGCTTTAAACAAATGTGAGTCGTTTCTGTGGTCACCTTGCCAGCCGTGCATTGGACATGGTCCAGTTTAGTGTAAAGATAAAATCTAAACACTGGCACAGAGCCATTTCAGTCTGGATGGGAAGTTTTTTTAAGAGCATCACGTTTTGTTCTATTATGTCTGAGGCGAATGTATTTCCATAGTGTTTTTCCATGCCACCCGTATCACATCATGAGCTGGGTGGTCTTCCGTGAGCCCTTTCTCACTTTTGGCTTTGTCCCAGGATGCCTTGCTCTTTCTCTGGGTATGTGTGTGGCAAGGGATTACTGTCTTAATGAGAGTCTTTCAAAAAGAAACAAGAGTGTTTATTTCATATTATACCTCCCTGAAACAAATTCTGCCTTTACTCGTCCATCGACCTTCAACTTCCTCCCTACATTATATGTCTTATCTCTTTTTCTCAATGAAACTGTCACACCTTATAGCCCTCCTTATCACTTTTCTCCCATAACTTCTCCATTCCAAACGTCCAGTATACTGGAGAAAAATTATTTTATATTTTTTTATTTTGAAACATTCTGAGATTTCTGACTGGTCATTAGTGCAAATATTTATTTATTTATTTATTTGAGGTCATCTTGAAAATAATTTCAGAAATGTCAATGTCAGAATGACACTATACACTACATATAAAAAGGAAACATGTAACACCAATGAAACTATATATAGGCTATATATACTGTATGAAGACTTCAGATGAAAAAGCCTCTAAGTGCCATCTGAAATTTTCTTCTAAAATTAGCATTTTCATCAAGCTCGTATATTTAATTTCAGTAATTTCACTTTAATGACAATTAATAGGTAATTTTCATTGCCAGTGAAATAACTGAACATAATATATATATATATATATATATATATATATATATATATATATATATATATATATATATATATATATATATATATATACAAACACCAAATGAAAACAAGTAGGCTACATATAAAATAATTATCAAACATCTGCCATTTCATATACTGTACTATATATATTTCTTTATGTTAGAATAATGTCATATTTTATATGCTTTAGTCAAACTGTTCATTATTGGACATTGGATACAGTATCCCCTTCCCATTGGATACCAAGTCCCCTTCCCTGAAACTGCTTTTTGCTACATAATAATAGAGATTAAATTTTTTTGCAACTAAATATAGTGTGGAGCAGGATAATATAATGGATGCAGTGTTTATTTTCAAGGGAAATCTTTATTTGGCATCTTTGTTTGTCCCCCTGTCTTTTCCCGTCTGACCCCATCTTACATATTAACCCTTGTCTCTCTCTATCTCTCTTCCTCTCCGATAATTTGTATAACACACCGTAAAGATACATCTTAAACAAAAACAGATCTTACAGGGAAGCAATGATTCTCTCTAACCTCTCCCAGGCCTTTACAAAAATAACTTGGCACAGTGCTTCAGTTGCTTGCCGTGCACTCAAGTGCTGTGTGGCCTTGCTGGTGTAAAAAGTAGCTCTTTGCTGCATCTCAGTCTGTGCTTGTCAGATTATGAGAGAAAACCAAAAAGCTTTCATGTGTTAATGGTGTTTTAAATAAACATGCCTTGGTGTGCATGCTGTGCTCAAAAAAGGGAACTGCATGAAGAATTTATTCTACTGTTGGGAAAGACATTTTATGTCTGTGGCATCTATGAAATCGGTTACATTTTGATTGACCTTCAAGTAATGCAATCTGGTGTTAATAGTCAAAAATAGTCTTTGCAAGGTTGCTGAATATATTCACATAAGTGAACGTTTCAGCGTGAAACTTTAAATGCAGTTAGTGGAATCTGTTATTTTTCTATTTCACTCATTATTATTTTATATCGCTTCTTATTATGGTTTTGAAATGAAACGTTTAACAAGCTCAAATGTGTATAATGTTTAGGTGTCCATACAGTTGGTCAAAAAAGAAAATGCCTCATTCCAAATTACTACCCTGATTCAAACTGACCAAGCTGCTGCATGATTCATTGTCTCAAATGTATTGTCTCTCTTTTTTTAGGTTGTCTGTTACCCTCTCTTGTCCACTGGACTTGACTCTCTTCCCCATGGACACCCAGCGATGCAAAATGCAGCTTGAGAGCTGTATGTGAATATGAATAACATAATTTAGTAGTATTTAGAAGAAAATAATACTGTAAAAATATATATATCCGAGTTCCCACAGTCATGACAAACTTGGAAATATGAAGCAAAATATGTTTTTAATAGGTCTAAAAAGGTCAAGAAAAGTTGTAATATCTTAAGAAAACATGGCAAATGTAAAGTATCCAGTGCATATTGGATTTAATTGCGTACAAAAAAAGGAACAACTGTCTAGCTTATATTTCATTAAACATTTAATTATATATTTCATTAATAATATTTCATATTTTTAAAGTGTGAAAGTGTGTTTAAATATTGTAAAAAGTAATCTCTAGTAATCTAGTAATCTCATGGACTCAAAAGTCATAGAACATACATTTAAATCTCTGACGTATGAAGCTAGCATAACAGGTATTATTGTTATTTGTAGTGTTATTTTTCATTTTAATGTGTGTGTGCGTGTCTGTGTGTGTGTGTGTGTGCAGTCGGCTACACCACAGATGACCTGCAGTTCATGTGGCAGTCTGGTGACCCCGTACAGATGGAAGAGATTGCTCTGCCTCAGTTCGATATTAAACAAGAGGACATTGAATATGGCAACTGCACCAAGTTCTACGCAGGGACAGGTACACGTTTTCACTTTTTATGAATGCCACTAAATGTGTGCATAAGTTCTCTCTCTGGTCTAGTTGAAGAGGTAGCCATTAGATGTAATTCCATGATAAATGTACCCTTTTGTCCATTTAAAGCAACCTTTTGAACCGTTGAATGATAGGCTACTACACGTGTGTGGAGGTGATTTTTACTCTGAGGAGGCAGGTGGGCTTCTACATGATGGGTGTGTACGCTCCCACCCTGCTCATCGTCGTCCTGTCCTGGCTCTCCTTTTGGATCAACCCTGACGCCAGCGCTGCCCGTGTGCCTCTGGGTACTTTTTCCAATCATCAGTCCTGCCACAAGCATCAGCCCCTCATCTCGTGTCTCTGTGGAGTCCTGTACCCCCATAAACAACCCCATCCTTTACATTTTTCATTTCACGGTTTCACCAATATAACATTCACCAATGAATCTCTTCAATGCCGCTGATCTCACATCTGCGCAGGAGGTTTAGGGTGATAGTTTTTTTATCCCCTACAGCACTATAGCTTCTTTTCATCAATTGCTTACCTAAAGGCATCTCCAAGGAAATGTAATGCATGTCCAGGATATTTCCATCCGCCTCAGCTGCAGCCCACAGGCGTTATTTCGCTATTGGAACCGCAGAGTTCAGTGAGAGAAGATTATCCAAGATGCGACGAAGATTACGCGAGATGCCGTGAAATGTGACAATTTCTTGTGTTTTCCAATTATAGCCTGATATTGCTGATAAATGCATGCACTGTTTTCATGGAACACGCTTATTCCTTGTGCTAGTTCTGTTTCATGGGTGGACATTACAAAATGTCTGCAAATCCTGTGCCGTGATTTGGTTACAATTGGATTTTTTTTGCGATTCCATTGGTGATGCCAGTAACACCACCATTCTGTCCACATTGTTGTCCTTGTCACAGTATAACGTGATTACATCAAGTGTGTCATCTCAAAAAAACCCTGTCCATGGTCTCAAACCCATACTATTTCAGGTCAGTCATTTAATGCAGTTTGTGAGTGTTTGGTTTGTATGTGTGTGTGTCATTTTGATTATTCACAGGCCTAGATGGAATCTACAGAACATTTTTTGTAGATTTTGTGGGGAAACGTGCAGAATGAATATAATATTTAACTCTTTTCCCGCCATTAACAAATTTTTTCGGCAATCTATGTTATACGTTAGGGGGCGCTATCAGTACATAATCTCCAGTTCCATAAACAAGCGAAGAAGAAGCAGAACGACTGATAGAAGAAAACATCAAACATTCAATAATAGCATATAAATCAAAACGTTTAATGAAATGTCAACCCAGGAAGAGGTTAAGACTGTGAAGCTTTGGGGGTGTTGATCGACTCGATCTGATTCGACTGTTTTGATCATCGTTCTGAATCCGATCTGGACAAAGTATTTTAACAAAAATATATTTTTTGTGTGCGTGTGTGTTTAAAATGTTTCTTTTTTTATGAAACTTTTTTTATGAAACAAAAGACAGAGCCTTTTAGATATTCTAGCTTCATGCATTCTTTTATAATTTATTTAGATAATTTTTTTACAAAAAAATATTCTGGGGGCCACATTTTTGTGAAAATGCTGGCAACTTAAAAATCTGCAGGGGAAAGAGTTAATAATATTTATATTTTAATAAAATATGAGAAAAAGCTGTAAGATTAAATATTAATAAATTATTATTAAATAAAATTCAAATGTGTAGTAAACAAACACTTAAGGGACAGGGATGTGCTTCTGTGTGATTCCATGTGAGCCTGCTCATAAAATAATATTTTTTGAAATATTTTGAAATAAATACAGGTGAAACTCGAAAAATTTGAATATCGTGCAAAAGTTAATTTATATCAGTAATTCAACTTAAAAGGTGAAACATAGGCTATATATATTATATAGACTCATTACATGCAAAGTGAGATATTTCAAGCCTTTATTTGTTATAATTTTGATGATTATGGCTTACAGCTATGTAAACCTTTTCACAATATTCTAATTTTGAATTTGGGGTTTTCATAAGCTGTAAGCCATAATCATCAAAATTATAACAAATATGAAATATCTCACTTTGCATCTAATGAGTCTATATAATATATTAGTTCCACCTTTTAAGTTGAATTACTGAAATAAATGAACTTTTGCACGATATTCTTTGAGTTTCGCCTATATATGCATCTATAATAAAATAGATTAAATTCTCTAAGCAGCATTGTATTGGTATAGGTATACCATTCGCAATTTTGCTGTCAGTAATATTTTCTATTTTCGGCAAATATGCATTAAGTTGATCAAAAGGGACAATAAAGACGTTTAATGTTTCAAATAAATTCAGCACTTTTGAAGTTTCTATGCATTAAAGAATATGCACCATGGTTTCCACAAAAAATATTAAGCAACTCCGCTGTTTTCACAACACAACTGCATGTTTTTACTGTATTTTTGATCAAATAATGCAGCCTTGGTGAGACTTCTTTCAAAAACATCAAAACATCCGACACCAGATTTTAAACTGTAATGTATAAACAGAGAACAAGATGAACATCAGTTGCAAAGAACTTACAATACATGGATGGCATTTATTTTCAAACCAATGCTGTCACAGATGCATTCATATTATGTTGTACAGCCTGCTCTAGTGTGAACAACTTCAGATCAATGTGCAAGCTCATCTCTCCTCTGCTCATTTGATCTAATGACCCCTCTCTTTGTCTGCAGGGATACTGTCAGTGCTCTCGCTCTCTTCTGAGTGCACGTCTCTGGCCTCTGAACTGCCCAAAGTCTCCTATGTAAAAGCGATTGACATCTGGCTGATTGCCTGCCTGCTCTTTGGCTTTGCCTCTCTGGTCGAATATGCTGTGGTTCAGGTGATGCTTAACAGCCCTAAACGTCTGGAGGCGGAGAGAGCAAAGATTGCCAGCAAAGAGAAAGCAGAGGGAAAGACCCCTGCCAAGAACACCATCAATGGCGTGGGAAGCACCCCTATACACGTCAGTACGCTACAGGTCAGAAACAACCCGCTGACTCTATTTAAACAGAATGATTATGAAAAGCACCACTGGTAGTGATAATACTATGATAACACTATAGTTTTTGGACACGGCAATATCACTTCTTTGAACATCGACCATAATCTTAAAGGGGTCATGACATGAGAAACCAAATTTGCCTTGATCTTTTGGTATATAAGAGGTCTTTGTATCATTAAAACGTCCTGCAAGTTTCATAGCTTAAGACGTCCTCCCCATTATAAACGAATAATTTATTTAATCAAGCTCTAAATACAGCTCGTTCTGGATCCATGGTAAGAAGTGACGTCACGGTGCGAAGTGACGTACCAGCGTTTGCATACGACCGCCTCCGGCAAAAGGCAACTACGCTTTAAGCGCAAGACAACTACGCTCATTCCGTATCGTTGTCGCGCCCGCGCGCTGCGCGCTCCACAAGTGTTCAGTCGACGGATAGCGAGTGGGTCTGTGTACAGGGAAATTACGATGCCACGCAGATGTGCTGTTCCTGGCTGTGGACAAACAACATCTTTGAATACGCTGCGAAAGATCCAGTCGTCAGGGAAAAATGGATGCACTTTATTTTTTGCGGACGTCTCAGTCACGGCAGTGTTAGTTTAAGCGTGTGTTCTGTACATTTGAAGGATGACTGTTTTGAGAACAAATCCCAAAATGATGCTGGCTTTGCCAGAAAACTGTTGCTCAAAGATAAGTCCGTGCCGACTATTCTGGGCTCAACAACGACGACGCAAACTGTAAGTAATGTGTTTAAAACTTTAAACTACTTTTTAAATATGCCAAATCCGCAAATGTTCTGGCTGGGGGCGTTAATAATTGATGCATAGGCACTGACGTTAGCCAATCATAACAGTGGGCGTTAACACTGAACTCTTAAAGGGGAAACACCCCCAAAACAGACTGTTTGAATCAGAGGATGAGAAACAGGGTGGGAAAAGGTCATAAATCACTACATTTTAAAAGTTTTTTGTAAAAAAAACCTATAGTAATACTATATTTGCACCTAAGGGAACATAATAATAAAAATATATATATATATATATATATATATATATATATATATATATATATATAAATATAGCTGCAAGCAGCGATTACGGGCCCAAGCCGGTGGCACCGCCACCCTGGTGCCTTTAGTTGCACTAAAGGCACCGGGCTGGCGCTGCCACCGGCTTGGGCCCTCCATCGCTGCTTGCAGCTATATTTATATATATATATATATATATATATATATATATATATATATATATAAAGCCGCCACCCCGTTGCCTTTCGGGTTCCTGTGCACGACTGGCAATAACGTAACCCCGCTTTGACTGTCGAGAAGAAGTCTGCTTTAGAGCTTGTATCAGTGTGAGTCTTTCTGCTCCCCTCCAAACACACACAGAAAAGGGGGGGGGGGGCTGTCTGTGTGTGCACCCCCCCCCCCCCCCCCCACCCACACACACACAGAGAGAATGGCAGGGGGAACTCTGTCAGAGAGAGACAAAGCCACATTCAAACCAAAATATCTGACTTCCTGTTGGTCGGAGCTTATGACTGTAAAAGAGAAAGTTGTCCGGATCGATAAGCATAATATACAGACCGAGTTTTGTGACTGTAGGCAAAAATAACCCCCCCACTTTAGTCAAAAGTATCTTGAAAGTAACACACTTCCTGCTGCCAGTTGGTGGCGCTATAACTTTGACTCACAATAGTCACATCCATGTGATAGCCCTCTTACAACAAACACACTGCTGAAGTTTCATCAAGATCAATAAATGTATGAAGACGTTATAACACATTGTGTTTTTCTTTTCTCGCCATAACTTCGTTTCCTCGCCACGGCCAAACCATTCGAGATATCAAAAATCCGTCCGCAATTTAGCGTCCTCAATGTCTTGACTTCATGCTGACCGAGTTTGGTGAAGATCAAATTAAATTTCTTGGAGGAGTATATAAAATTCCAGGGGTGTGCGTTTTCATTCAACCCATAATAGCCGACTTCCTGTTGGGCTGGCGTAAAACTTAGAGAACGAAAGTTGTTCGGCCCGATGAGATCTATATGTGTACCGAGTTTCATACTAATTCATGCAATATTCAGTTTGATATATGGACCAAGTTTTCAGACCCCGTTAAAGGGGGCGCTGTTGAGCCCCCCTGCCACGCCCGGGTACCAGCTTCAGCCCGGCCCTGATGGCCGCAGGTTCTGACCTGTGTGCAAAGTTTCAAGAGTTTTCGAGCACGTTAAGGGCCCCAAAAGTGCCCGAGAAGTCCCACACAGTAGAGAAAGGGTTAAAATAAAGCCCCCCCTCCTCTCTCACACACACAGACACTGAGAGAGACTGGCAAAATTCCCATCAAATCACATTCAAACCAAAATATCTGACTTCCTGTTGGTCGGAGCTAATGACTGTAAATTAGAAAGTTGTCCGGCTCGGGGAGATAAATATAAATACCGATTTTTGTTACTGTAGGTAAAACTAATACCCCATTTTTGACTAAAGGTGGCGCTACTGAGCCCCTTACCACGCCCGTTTCTGAAACTTTGCACAAGTGTACTAGGCAATAAATGTAAAGTGTCTGTCGAGTTTCATGCAATTTCAAGCATGCTAAGAGTCTCAAAAACTTTAAAAAAGAATATTAAAGTTTGCTGCGTTGCCATGGCAACAGTATTTAAGATATCAATAATCCTTTCACAGGTCTACATCTGCCGTGTGTTTACATTATACACATAAAGTTTGAAGCAAATCGGGTAAAAATAAGAGGGTGATTTTAAAGCATTTTGAAAGTGACACACTTCCTGCTGCCAGTTGGTGGCGCTATAACTTTGACTCACAATAGTCACATCCATGTGATCGGCCTCTTACAGTGAACACACTGCTGAAGTTTCATCCAGATCAATTAATGTATGAGGATGTTATAACACACTTCCTGTTTCCAATATTCGCCATAAATTCGTTTCCTCGCCACGGCCAAACCGTTCGAGATATCAAAAATCCCCTGGCAATTTTTCATCCTCCATGTCTTGACTTCATGCACACCGAGTTTCGTGGTGATTGGTTGAATTTTCTAGGAGGAGTATTTTAAATTCCATTGCATGTGTTTTTTAAACTACGCCAAATAGCCGACTTCCTGTTGGGCTGGGGTAAAAAGTCAGAGCACGAAGGATATATGAACCGATGAGATCTATAAGTGTACCGAGTTTCATATTATTACACGCAAGCGTGTTTGATTTATGGACCAAGTTTTCGGACCGCGTTCCAGGGGGCGCTGTCGAGCCCGCCTGCCACGCCCGGGTACCAGCTTCAGTCCGGCTCTAATGGCCGCGGGTTCTGACATTTGTGCAAAGTTTCAAGAGTTTTTGAGCACGTTAAGAGACCCAAAAGTGCCCGAATAGTCGTAAGAAAAATAATAATAATAATAATAATAATAATAATAATAATAATAATAATAATAATAATAATCCGAAGGAAAACAATAGGGCCTTCGCCTTTTCAAGGCTTGGGCCCTAATTAAAAAAAACATGTCATGACCCCTTTAAAGTACCATTGTTTTACCATCTAATACCAAATTGTATTCTGGTGGTGTCGCAGTATGTTGTGTTACCTTCATTTAAATTTATATAATTTTTTATACATTTAAAAATACTTAAAGCATGTATATAATTATGTATTTTATTTAATATACCACTGTTCAAAAGTTTAAATGAGTTCATTCTTATATTCAGCGCTTCTATGTGACAAAAGCCACAGTATAATGTTACTATTTCAAATAAATGCTGTTCTTTTTAACTTTCTGTTTATCAAATAATCAAGCATTAGAGTTCCCACTGAGTTTTCAACTTTGATCAAATTAAGAAATGATTATTAAGCAAAAAATTAGAATGATTTCTGAAGGATCATGTGACACTGATGACTGAAGGAGTAATGATGAAAATTCTGTTTTGCCATCTCAGAAATAAAATACATTTTAAAATATATTCAAACAGAAAACAGTTATTTGAAATTGTAATAATATTTTTTTTTTTTTTTTTTTTTACAAATAAATGCAGTCTTGGTGAACATAAGATACTTCTTAAAAAAAAGCAAAAAAACATTAAAAAATCTTACTGACCCAGAACTTTTGAACAGTAGTGCAAATATTTGTACATAACATACAATTAAATATATGAATCATAATAATGTATTGTAAATATAATATTCTGTTAATTAATTATTATTTATTTAATTTACTTTATTTCCGATTCTGAAATACATGACACATCTGTATTCATTCTAAGTATATTTTATTCCATGACTCACGTTAAGCAGCACATGGGGACACAAATTATATTTAAATGGGTAATTTTGCCTGTACAAAGAAATCATTGTTTAAATTCTGTTTTTATTGTGTTCAGTTGCATTGCTGTCCCTGCAGTTATATAATCTCAAATCATGCACTGCTAATGTCAGGTCTGCATGCAAAAGTGTAGGTGGGATAATCACAGTACTTCATGTTCTTCAGAAAACAGACAGCTTTATAGCAACAATTGGAAGAGGAGCTTGAAGGCAATGGTTGCCTGACAGACAGGAGAAATAGGCTGAATAATGTGGTCTGCTGAAGTCTATTATAAGCTTTAAATTGGCCCCAGAGGGAGGCTTAAGGATGCAGTGTGTTTGCAACCACTGTCACACATTTACTCCCAGACTGGAACTTGACAGCAGAAGACCATCTGACCCGAAATTAACCCACATGCTCTTTTCACAACCCCTGAAAGTTACTGACCTCCAAGAAAACCTCATTCATTGCTCTGAATTAGAGCTGTTTGGAAGCGTCCCAAGGCTTGTTTTCTGCCACTGATTCTCCAGCCATGTAATGGCTGTTCAGACATACTGAAAGCTTTTGAGCAGACACTATTTATTAGAAGGATATGAAACCTCCAATACTGTATTTGACAAACAGTTTCCTAAATCTCTGCACTAAAAAACACATCAAGCTGTTTGAGGATTTAAGTGTTGTGTGCCCAGTGGGGAGTAGTACGGTCCAGCACTGCATGGCTTCTGCCCCTTTCCACACATCCAGAACTAATACAACAGACAAGTTGGCATTAGACCATCAGACATCACTCCAGACATCCCTCTGCTCTGTTAGTCAGAGAGAGAGAGAATCAGACAGTGCAATGTCACATCAGTTCTTAATGCTTGTCTTGTCCTGTTCTATTTTGATGCAAGGTAGGTGTTCCTACTCACCACTTCTTTTCTTCTCCTGTTGTTCCTGCGTGGGAGGGCCACGCTACACTGCCTCTGCCCTGTTAGGGCTTTAGGAAGAGCCCAAATTAATTGCCTGTCCTCAAACTCTCCCTCTCCCAGCACCTCAGAGTGTAAAGAGAAAGGAAAATGCTACAAGAAAGAGAGATTGTATGTGCCTCTACATGAGGGACACAATTCTGCGGGAAACATTTAATCAGATTTGGCTTGAGTTGTCCATGTCTGATGCCTGAATGAGTATCATAATGCATAAATGATCCGCCTGCCAGCTATCATTTGTTCATTTCCTAATTATACAAATTAAAATACCTAAGTGTGAAATTAAAGGGATAGTTCAGTCTTAAATGTCCTGTTATCAATAACACTCATGTCGTTCCGAACCAGTACCAGTTCGTTCTTTCTTTCTTTCTTTCTTTCTTTCTTTCTTTCTTTCTTTCTTTCTTTCTTTCTTTCTTTCTTTCTTTCTTTCTTTCTTTCTTTCTTTCTTTCTTTCTTTCTTTCTTTCTTTCTTTCTTTCTTTCTTTCATAACCCTAAAATCACACTTCGGAAAACACTAATGTAAATCGGTAACTCTTTCAATCAACTCCAGTTTTATTTGTATATTAAATATTTTGTAATCATTTTATTAAGTATGTTTAAAGTGCCTCTATCATGCAGTGTAAAATATAGCTGTTTGCGAATTTAAAAAGTATGCAAAATTTTAGAGATCAAAGTGCATGACAAATAAAGTTATTGCCTGAATCGATTCTGAACTGTTGAAACGAGTGGTCAGCAATTCCAATTACACTTCCTGTTACATACCTATGTAACTAATTTGCATAATGCCAGCCTGTGGATTTCATTGGCTGCCCGGGAACAATGCAAATCCACTTTACATGCACTTCAAAAGGATCAGGACTCACGCTAGAATTAATGCGGGAAAACCGAAAACAAGCACTGTATGCACAAGCACTGAGCAAGCCTCCAGAGCTGAAATTCAGTTATGGTAATGGCCGCTTCATTTCCGAAAGCTTGGACATTCTTCTAGATAACTCCTTTTGTTTTTTTCATTAAAGAAAGTCAGTCATACAGGTTTGGAACAACACGAGGGTGAGGAAATGAATGGAAATGGGGACAGAATTTCATTTTAGGGTGAACTATCCTTATACTGTTTCAGGAAAAATCATACCAGATGTTGCTGGGATCTGACATGTCTCTTTATTCATCTTTTTCTCACTCTCTCCCTCTTTATCTCTCTCAGGTGACAGAGACAAGGTGCAAAAAGGTATGCACCTCCAAGTCAGATTTGCGCTCCAATGACTTCAGCATCGTAGGCTCTCTGCCACGGGACTTTGAACTCTCAAACTTTGACTGCTATGGCAAACCCATCGATGTCGGCGCTGTTTTGGGTAAATCGCAAGCCAAAAACAACAAGAAGCCGCCACCCCCTAAACCTGTCATCCCCTCGGCAGCTAAGCGTGTAGATCTATATGCCCGTGCGATCTTCCCTTTCACCTTCCTATTCTTTAATGTTATTTACTGGTCTGTGTATTTGTGATTGTGTAAAGTTCAACCTGCTTTTGTTCAGATAACTTTTTTTCTCTCCTTCGTATCGTCTCGGTCCATATAATTTTTTACCCCAGATATAAAACGGAGCAGTTATGCCAATGGTGTGCAGAGCGAAACTATGGGAAGAAACAGTATTGCTAAACAAAACGACATTTTCTAATAAAAAAGGATGAAGGCATTGCTTGAAACATGTTTGATTTTCAGACTATATTTAATTTATGCACAAAAAAGAGAGAAATTATTACATTGCATGTGAAAATGGAATATATGGATATTAATATATTATATTTAAAACATTTAATATTTTTAACCCACAGATCATCAGCTGTTAAGATGATGCCGAGACATTTGTACTGAAAAACACTGCCATAAGAACTGTCTTTTGATGATGTTCCTATTACAAGCATTCCAGAAATTACAAGCAAATGTATAAAATAAAATAAAAACATCTCATGTGCTTGTGAATCATCCATCAATAAATGGCCGAATGGCTCAGCTGACCTCATGACCTATGACTCCTTTTCCTGCTAAATCCTCTCTCAAGCTCATCGTATCTTGAAGTCAACTTTTAAAAATATATAAATCCTAGCGCCTCTCTCTCTCTCTCTCTCTCTCTCTCTCTCTCTCTCTCTCTCTCTCTCTCTCTCTCTCTCTCTCTCTCTCTCTCTCTCTCTCTCTCTCTGCATGAAGGTTTTATCATTTAAATCTAAAGAATTTTAAGATAGTTCAATCAACATTAGTGTCTGATAAAAATAGAAGTTTGATTTTACAGTGTTGAGGCGATAAATCATAATATCATAATTAATTTAGTCGAAAACTATCAGTATTTTTCTATATAACGCTGTTTGGAAGTTCCTGTTGATCTCTTTTGATGTGTTATACTGACCTAGCATGTACTTGAGACCGAAGACACACAATAGGCTACACAGCTTTCTGGATGTCATGGTTTGGCCTGTTCCTGCACCCAACCCAAGAACCAGTATTCATTATGCTGTGAAATATGCTGGCAGATTGACCTACGGGTGTCTTTGGACTAGTTGGAATATGAAATCTGTCTGGAATGTAATGAAGCGTGGTGAATGGAGAATGCCCCACCCCTCCCTGCCACATTCACACAACAACTAGGCCATGCCAATAAATCTAAGAGAAACCTGGAATTGTTTATATAAAAAGGGAAGGGCAAATTGTCTTAAACCTGACCACATTTCCCCCCCATATTATCTTTGTGGTGGTATACACAGAGTTGCAGAGCATGTGTCGAATGGTTAGTTAGTTGCTATGGCAACAGACACCGAGACAGGAACTGCGTGATTTCGCTGATATATTTGACTCTGTCTGGAGCCAGGTTTGCTTTTTGAAACCTTTAAAGCAGTCACATTAGATGCTGGAGGAAGTCATCTCAGCCAGTTCTTTCCTCATTAAGACCATCATCTGAACATGTTTTTGATTAGCCATTGTGTATTTTAAGTAGGCTACTTTAGTTTAACTTAGGGTTTATCAAAAGCCTCACACTTCCAAATGTTAAGATGCACTATAGAGCCCCCTAGGGGTACAACTTATGAACTAACTAAAAAAAAAGAGACAATTGTGAAGTAAAGCTCAGTAATCCTATATGCAAAATCATGCCAATGTGTGATGAAAAAACTATTTGCAGACTTAGGAAGTTCTCAGTTATCTGGCAAATTACTTGATATGTGGCCTGTTTCTTCCCTCTGCATCCTCCTCCACAGTCATTTGGCTAATTACTGTGGTAGCGCCGCTCTTTGTGCAACTAGACAGACTAACATGGAGGTGGAAGCCTTTGAATAGGCTACAGTATATGGATATCAGTTCCATAAAGCCAGCCCTCATGAAATGGTTCACTCTGCGTCCAAGTGCATTATTTCCTTTTAAAATAATTTGATAAATTCATGACACAGGCTATATCACTTTATTATATAAAACCTATTTAGTTTGAATAAAATTTTTGGTAAATTAAAATTTACATAATATTTTATTTTTCATCTTAAACCCCCAAAATGTCAGGTGGTGCAACTGTCAGATTTTTTTTTATTTTTTTTAAATGGTGTCTTAAAATAAATAAATAAATACTATGGCATCATTTTAAGTTTTTGAAACCATTCATATAAACACATTTTATTGCTAAATATCAATAATAATAACAAATCCCAAACTCGAGCACAAAAAATATGATTGTGCACACAAATCAGCACGTTGAAAGGAGAAATAACAAAACTTCGAGTCAGGTCTCTCACGCGCAGATCTGAACACATTCCAGAGCTAAAATATTTATGCACAGTAGTTAGTTTTGACAGGGGGCGGAGGTCCAAACAGTTAACAAATGCTATTGGTTTCTGGTCTTCTCTGAAACTCTTATTTTGATTGGCTTATTTAAAATATTCTTATTTTGATTATTTCGTTAAAGATTTTCTTTTGAAGTTTATGTCTTAATAACTGTAAGGTTCTTTCTGCATTGGAGCAGCAGGTTTCCATTAAGGCAAACATGCTCAGTTGTGTATGATGAATGATCAGTTGTGTATGATGAATTAGGCTAACAGCTAATTATAAACTGTCTGCTATTTAAAATGAAAGATGAAGGTTGTGATATTAATATTGTACATGGGATCTTTTAAGGCTTATGTTTTTCCTATCAGTTTACATCCCTTTGAATGGAAATGCATTACAAAGACAGCACATTCTCATATAACCTGACACCAGCTGAAAGCACCTGCAACACAATAATTATTCCATTTATGTATTTTTCTATAGGCTATTGACAGTCGAAGATAGAAGATTGAAAAGGAAATCTTTTCAGAAATGTGTATCAGAGGTTTCAAAGTTATTTTCAGCAGCTTCAGCTTGCAGTTGTGTGCTTGAGCATGACACTACTCAGCATGTGTTTCCAAGCCCACCCACATGCGTTCGCCTCTGCGTTTTCCCCGTGATTGCTGTCTCACACATTTGTTTCAAGCAGCTTGTCTTGATTCCTGCTGGTTATCTGTCCTCCCACCCCACAGGTCAGTTCACTCTGTAACCTATATCACATATACTACTGCCTAATACAACCTGAACACACACTGGGTGGGGTGGGGGTGGAATAACTGCCTCTTCTTCCATGCCGTTTCCACACCCAACACCCTTCATTATACTGTTATCACAGTATTGTTGAAATGGTCTGGAAATGTTCAAAAAGTACTAATACACTGTGCTGCAAATTTTATTTGTTGTTCATTTGTTTTCTGTTATTTTTGTTTGGATAAATATTAAAAATAAAATAACATCAATGACAGTCAGGTCTTAAACCAAATTTGTTGGGTGATAACACACAAAATGTTCAAATAAAATAAAATAAAAAGTTTTATAAAATTATAATAATTCTATAGATAACTGGGTTCTTTTCGTTCAATAATAAAAAAGGTTCTATAGCTGTAAGGAGATAGGTCTTGATTGCATAATACTTTCATGTTACAGGTTATTTTATGTTTTTTTGTTGTGATAAGTATTTTACGAGATGTTTGATAGATTAACTAATTAAAAATTAAAACTAGATTAATTAAAACTAAATGCATAAAAGGATCCATGATAGGAACCCCTAATGCCTGTGTCACAAACACAGAAGGTTTCGGTGCACACAGTTTTTATTAAAAGCAGAGAAATGGTGGAACAACGGAATGAGTTTACAGGCCTTGGAGAAGCAGTCGACGACGACAAATACACCGGTATGATGGTTGGACGGAAGAAGGTCTGTCTTGAAGTCAATGCCAAGGTGGGACCAGGGACATATGGGTATCGGCAGAGGTACCAACTTTCCCTTGGGTAGCTTCCGGCAGCATGTAGGTGATGGCACAGACTGAGCACCCTCTGACATATCGGGAGATATCCTGGGCCATCAGTAGCGATCATGTAGGAGCGAGAGGGTTCACTGGCTGCCTGGGTGTCCTGGTACTCGCAGTGGCCTGCCGGAGTGATGAACGCAATCTTCCATTCGTCACCCTCACGTATCCGAATGAGGTTATAGGTGCTCCGTAGGTCCAGCTTGGAGAAGATGCAAGCCCCATGGAGCTGTTCCAAAGCGGCAGGGACCAGAGGAAGAGGATAACTGTATTTGACAGTCTATGCGTTTAGGGCACGGCCGCAAGCCTCCGTCCTTTTTTGCTACGAAGAAGCTGCTGGATGCGGCAGGGGATGTCGATGGACAGATAAAACATTGTTTGAGAGCCTCCTGAATCTACTCATCCATGGCCTTCTGTTCCGGGATGGACAGTGGGTAGACTTTACCCTTAGGTGGCGTTGCCCCAGGCAGCAGGTCGATGGCGCAGTCCCATGGCCAATGAGGTGGTAGATGGTTCGCCAACTATTTGCTGAATGTATCCTGGATTGCCCTGGAGGGATTTAAGTTTTACTCCCAGTCTCTGGGCAGACGATTTCATCACAGATGACAGACAGTTCTGGAAACAGGAATCACTCCATTGTAAAATCTCTCCTGAGTTCCAATGGATGGTGGGTTCGTGCTGGGTCATCCAGGGGGGTTCCAGGATGATGTCAACGGTGAACCTTCCAGCACCAAAAAAGAGATATTCTCCTCATGCAGGCAGCCGACACATAGCGTGACTGTGAGGGAGAAGTGGCAGACATGAACAATGCCCAGCGGCTTGCTGAGGATGGTGTAAATGGCTAATTCTTGTGTGCAGCGTTTCCCTTTGGATGTTGAGTCTTTGGAGAAGTTGATGAGAGATGAAGTTCCCTGCAGACCCGGAGTCGATGAGCGCTTGCGCTGAAACGAGAAGTTTTGGGGTTAGAATTTGGACAGGTGTGCGAGTGAGAGGTGCAACTTTGGGCAGAAACTGGATGGTACTCACCGCTGGGAATGGTGGTCGTATCGGGCAGTTGGTGATGATATGACCTTCTCCCCCACAATATAGACACAAGTGCTGTGTTAGTCTTCTTTGATGCTCAGAGTTGGAGAGATGGTAAGTGTCTACCTGCATGGGATCTGGTGCTGGAAGGGCGACAGATGGAGAGATGGGCAGAGGATGCGAAGCGGGTTGATCCAATGAGTGGGCTGAAAGATGTTGAGAGATACGCACAGCTTTCTGAATTAAACTCTCCAAACCGGCGGTGTCGTCATAAATGGTGGCGCACTTCCGGGTTCAGACGCTGGCGAAAAGCTGAAAAGTCTGAAGTGGAGCGAGACCAGACAAGGAGTGAAAGGTGAACGGGGCATATAAAGGGTGTGTAGATGAGGGAGTGCAGGTGCAGCGAATCAGTACTCTGGTGATTGTGAAGGAGTGGGTTGGTCCTGGTGATTGAGTGATGATTGGGGCTGTGTGGCTGACCCCGGATTTCCACCAACTGCGGAACGACTGCGGATCGGCTCCGCTGCGTGACGGCTCCATGCTCCGCCGTCCTTCAATACTCACCAGGTCCAGACTTGATGCGGAATGGCTGTGGCCATGACTGACAGCTGAAGTCACGAAGACCCATGAGATTCAGGTATGATCGCGCGATATAACCTGTCCCGCATAATCTGCCCTGTGCTGAATTGCTGCGGAACAGCTGTGGCATCAGGCAAAAATAGAAACTCTGCGTATCTGCTCCGAGGGCCGCTGATCGCCGTAGCTGGGACGGAGTCGGAACGCAGTCAGTGAAAATACACACATTGACTTTAATGGAAACCTATTGACTCCGCCGCCGTTCCGGAGCGGATCCGCAGCCGTTCCGCAGTTGGTGAAAATTGGGGGTGACTCTGTGACAGCCTGCTACAGACTGTGCGATTTTGGCAATCCTATAAGTTTATTACAAATCACGCTGTACGACATAAACACGATATATAAATTGGGGACGACATATATGTAGACTGTACAATGATAACACCAAATGAATCGTAGGTTACGACGCAAGTTAGTACAGAAGAAAAAAACGTCATCAGCATGCAGTAGTGATAAACAAATAGAGCAAGATGAATCGCACTTCGGAAATGCTGTTTTTTATGTGTGCTAAAAAAACAGGAGGAAGCAAAAGAGGACAATATATTTAGGGAAAAGAGGCCAACTTGGCATGCTAATTTTGCAAATGGAGCTTGAAGTGGTAGTTTTAAAGGTGACATATTATGCCTATTTTCACAAGATGTAATATAAATCTATGGTGTCCCCAGAATGTGTCTGGTGTGAACAAAAACGCACCGTTTGTGTGTGTGTGTCCCTTTAAATGCAAATGAGCTGCTGCTCCCCGCCCCCATTCAAAAGACAACCGATCCTTTACAGCTTCGGATACAATAACAAAACACGCGAATAATCTCACTCATCCAAAATCTCAGAAATAACCAGTAGCGGAGTGCAGCCTCAGGAAGAAGTTGCTACTTTTAGACTGCACCTGGACGTTTCTGAATGGTTAGTGGATCCATTTATGTAGTTGTTACATTTATTCTTTTCATCTACTTGCATGTACAGTCATGTTTAACTTTTACACAAGTTGACACAGTCACCCGAGGTCTTTATAAGCTTGTGACATTTTTTGCTCAAAATACCACAAGAATGAACTGAAGCCTGAGCGAGGCATGATTTGCTCAAACTTTTGCCACTGCGCTAGAATTTACACTGTTGTCGCTTGCGAAAACCAAATGGCGCCGTGGGTGGGTGGAAACGTGCAGATTAAGGCGCGGTAATATTTTAATACGTCAGAAGGAGAGCGAAATCTCATCGGCTTATTTTTTTTTTGACATGCTAACAAAAAGGCTTACCAAAACAGGGTTTTCACTTTTCACGTTTTCTGGGTTGGTATAGATGCACCGCCGGGGACCCGCCGATTATAGCTCACTTAAACATGGAAATAGTCCGATTTTCATGATATCTCCCCTTTAAGTTTTAGAGTAATGTCACGTTGATCAATATGCATTTCATGTTGCATTTTTATATAGTTAGTAGACGTATAGGTCCTAGAAGCAAACACACTGGCTGCATCAGAAAAAAAACAACAAAAAAACAGTAGGCCTTGTAATGTTTGCTCACTGGCTAAATCATATTTGACATATAATAACTGGAACAGACACGGACCCTTCGAACTGTGCGCTTTTTATTATTATTCTTCCATTACACACACTAGTCTCGCGACTCTCGCGAGACTTGCCCGAGGGCTACGGTGTCCCTTTTTGGACATACAGTCAGGATGTTACATCTCCCTTCTTAAGAAACAAATGGCATTACCTGAACACACAACATGAATTCCGTGAACATAACAATTGTGCTTAATGCATATATAAGCAGTCTGACAAGTACAGTCTGTGGTCATCATTAGTGTCATTGCTGTAATGTAAACAAGTACGGGTAGCATTTGAATGACATAAGACGTGGATGTAGATAAGTCATTGGTTTTCTAGTCAGAAACAATGTTTTTGATTTTTGTATGATTCAAGTAACTTGAAAGTGAACTAGTTGTGAAAAGATATAACAGGCAGTCAAGCTGATTTCACAGTGTATCTGAGGTATCGGGTAAGTAACAGGTTTGTAAACACATTTTCTCTCGGTTTCTCCCTTTTTTTTTTTTTTCAAGAGACAGAAACAACATTTTAACTACAATTTTTTTTTTTTTTTTTTTTTTTTAGGGCAGCGATCCGCCTACACCCTTTACATTATAAGTCAAGGACTTGTCTTGGCTTGGAGATGCGGCCAAATCTTGTTGTGTAATTGGGCTTTTGTTGGTTTGTTGGTTGCGGTTGGTCCACAGGTTCAGGTTGTGGTGGCTGTGTGTTATTGGTGTGTGTTTCTGCATGCTGTGTGTCTTTAGTGTCTGGATCATCTCTGCTTTCGCGGAGGTGCCAACGGTTGCGTCGTAGAGTTTGTCCATCTTTTGTCTGGATGTGGTAGCTCCTATGTGTGTGTGCATGTTGTGTTACCGTTGCAGGTCTCCAGGAACCATCCTCCTGACGGAAGCGAATAGGTGTGCCAGCAGGTAGGTGAGACAATGGCTTGGTGCCTCTGTTGAAGTATGCTTGTTGGCGGTGTTGGCACGCCTTCCGTCTGTCTTGGACAGCTTTCTGGGGTGCTACCTGTGGCTGTAGATGTCTACTGGTCGCTGGGAGTATGGAACGTAGTCGTCGGCTCATCAGAAGCTGGGCCGGTGACTGGAGGTTGTCCACTGGAGTGTTCCTGTACTCCAGCAGAGCGAGGTAGGGGTCTGTGTTTCCAGCTTTTGCCTTGTCCAGGATGCGCTTTGCTGTCTGGACAGTCTTTTCAGCAAGGCCGTTGCTCTGTGGGTAGCGTGGACTTGTGGTGGTGTGGGTGAAGTTCCACGCGTTTGCGAAGCAGCGGAACTCCTCAGAGCTGTAGCATGGTCCGTTGTCGCTGATGACTGTCTCTGCGATGCCGTGACGGGCGAACGCGGACTTGAGTTTGGCGATTACTGCAAGTGAGGTGCAGCTCGTGAGTTGCTCCATTTCAAAGAATCTACTGTAGTAGTCTACAATGATGATGAAGTTTTGAGTGTTCCATGTGAAGAGGTCTGTGCCTACCACTTGCCATGGTCTCTCGGGTATGTCATGTGACCACAGGGGTTCTTTGTGGTTAGCATCACGTCGTTCCTGGCATATACAGCACTGTTCTACTATTGCTTCTATTTGTTTTCCCATTCCGGGCCAAAACAGGAGGTCTCGTGCTCTATGCTTGCTTTTCTCCACACCCATGTGTCCTGCGTGTATGCGCTGGAGCATGCCTCCTCTGAGGCTCTGGGGAACTATGATTTTCTCACCTTTGAAAAGTATTCCTTCCATCTCAGAAATCTCATCTCGGTGGTTCCAATATTCCTGGATGCTAAGCGGGCATTTCCTCCTTTCGTCAGGCCATCCGTTCTGTGTGGCTTTTCTGAGTGTAGTAAGCTGTGCATCTTGTGCTGTAGCGTCCTTGATCTCCAGTAGCTTGCTGTCACTCACTGGAACAGTACTTATGAGTGTATGTACCTGTGCTTCCATGCTTTCCATAAGGCTGCTGTCTTGGTGCTCGATGGATTTCCGAACGGCAGCCTCAGGAACCTGTATCTGCCAAAGGGGGTATTAAATGTTGTTAATAGGGAAGACGTTGTACTTAGCTTTATGGCCCAATAGCCTGATCTGGCGTCGAGGACGCTGAAGTACTGCGCTCCGGCGAGCTTTGTGGTGACATCTTCTAGAGTCGGCAAGGGGTAGTGGGGCCTTTTTATTGCCTTGTTGAGGTCTCTGGGGTCCAGGCAGACTCTCAGCTTGCCAGTCTGTGGTTTTTCGACGACTACGAGGGCGTTAACCCATTCTGTGGGCTCTGTCACTTTGCAAATGACGTTGTTCTCCTCCATCTTGTCGAGCTCTTTTTTCAGTCTGTCTCGCAGAGCGATCGGTACTCTTCGTGGTGGGTATACTACTGGTGTGGCGTGTGGGTCGACATGGAGGTTGCACTCCCCTGGAAACTCTCCTATGCCCTGGAAGACGTCTGTGTATTCTTTAAGAAGGCTGTCTGTGTCTGTACATGGTTTCGCTTCTTCCTCGGCCACAGCCAGTATTAGTTTGATTAACTTGAGGTCTAGACTAGCTCTCATCCCTAGGATGGGGGGTGCTTTGGTGTCTACTATGTAGAATTCGAGCACGATGGAGGTGTTTTTATACTTGCACTTTAGACGACAGGTGCCCTTCACTTTCAGGAACTCACCACCATAGCCGGAGATTTTTTGGGTGGTTGGTTTTATGGCAGTATCTCTAAACAGTCTTTCAAATGTGTGTACGGGAATTGCATTGGTCTGTGCGCCAGTGTCAATTTTGAATTTAACTTTCTGAGTCCCGATTTCAATTTCAGCATAAGCTTGTTCGTTACATTTTCCTGTGTTTTCACTTGTAAGTCCGTCAATAAAAAGTTCTACCTCCTCATCTTCAGTGTCTTCATCCATAGTGTGAATCACTTTTCTTGAGTGTGTGTTTGTGTGTAGTTTTGACTTACAGACTTTTGCAAAGTGATTGAATTTTTTGCACTTCATGCATTGCTTTCCTTTTGCTGGACAGGCGCCTTCTTTGGTGGTATGCAGGCCGCCACATCTATCACATTCTCTTTGAGCTGTGGCGGGCTCTCTCGGCCTGGCTTTGTAACTCGTGCGCGTTTGTCTGTGTTCCGGTCTTCGGGCTATGGCGTGTACAGCGTCGTTGTTGGGGTATTTGCTTCCCACCATCTCTTTGAGTTGGGCTTGTGCTAGTTCATGTGATCGCGCGATGTCGATGGCTTGATCTAGCGTTAGCTCCGCGCCGTGGCTGAGCAACTTCTCCCGCACTCGCGGTGAATTTGTAGCGAAAACAATGCGGTCTCGCACCATCTCGTCACTGTTGGGGTATCCACAGTCCTTTACTAACAGCTTCAATTCCGTGACAAAGTGTTCGAAAGTTTCCCCATCACCTTGCGTTTTCTCGTGGAAACGATATCTTGCGTATATCGGGTTAGACTTTGGTGTGAGATACGCGGTGTACTTATCGTAGTATGTTTGCAGTTTCTTCGCGTCTTCGTCTGTTAGCGTCCATGTGTTGAAAATGTCGCGCCCTTTTTCCCCGATCCATAAGAGGAGATAGCTGCATTTGTCCTGTTCGCTTTTTTCCCGTAGAGGTCCGGAGAATATTAGCTCCGCGTGCTGCTTGAAACGTCGCCACGCTTCTGGTAAGTTAGCTGACTCCCAATCCATCTTGGGTGCTGGGACGCCGAAACTATCCATGTTTCTGTCGGACGTGAGTATTATAGCCTCTACTCTGACACCATGTACTGTTTGCTC
Organism: Phoxinus phoxinus; assembly: GCF_949152265.1. Classification (NCBI taxonomy): domain Eukaryota; kingdom Metazoa; phylum Chordata; class Actinopteri; order Cypriniformes; family Leuciscidae; genus Phoxinus; species Phoxinus phoxinus. Next base: position 21,271,398 of record NC_136887.1, read on the forward strand.
ACTGGCTAAATCATATTTGACATATAATAACTGGAACAGACACGGACCCTTCGAACTGTGCGCTTTTTATTATTATTCTTCCATTACACACACTAGTCTCGCGACTCTCGCGAGACTTGCCCGAGGGCTACGGTGTCCCTTTTTGGACATACAGTCAGGATGTTACAGGCCTATGTGACAATAGTATATCCGAATTCACAGTAGGCCTACTCATAAAAGAGTAGGCAAAAAGTGCCCAAACGGTTGGTCACATGATAACAGCATTGTAGTATGTCTGGATGCATTCATACTACACACATTCATAGGCCAACTACAAAATACTTTTTTTTTTTTTAGCAGTCGTGAAGTAATTACTTATTCAAAATAAAAACTTACTCGAGAGTTTATGATTTTGGACGCAGCACTTTGAGATGATCATGGTAAATTTCTGACCCCGAAAATTATAGCAGGCTGTCTTTGGCCGCATGACCATGATCGTCTTTGAACCTCTCTCACTGTACGATGTAGGACCATGCACAGTTTAGGAGCCATGACCTCGGAAATTGCCATGATTGGTCATCTTAATTTCGTCTGGGACAGCCCAAAATCGTACAATGTGTACCAGGCATAGTTTCTATATGAAGTGCCTGACAGGACCCTTTAAGTTTTTATATAGAACCTTTTCCTCTAAGAGTGTATAGTTCCATATCTTTAGCTGATGTTAATATGGCTGATGTCATTTGGTATTTATGATAAACTGACAATATTTCATTCAAAGGTGTTGCTTTAAATCAGAACTGGTGGCACCGGAAAAAAAATATATTTGAAGCAATGTTCCCAATGCAGAATTTTCCAGTGTCATTGTTTCTTATCCACGCATGAGTGAATTCAGAGTGGTCAAATTTTATCATGAGCTGAGACTGATGATAAGGTTTGATATGGAGTGTGTGGGCACAATATATAGTGTGTGCATACATTTGGTTTTGGAGTTTGAAACGGCTGCCATCTTTCAAATGGAGGCATGACAGAACTGGATAGGGCAGGAATGAGACGGAATAATGTGTGGAGGAAATGGATGATGAGAGCTCATTTTTTCACCCTCTTTTTGTCTTTTTCATTCTCTATCTCTTCCTCTAAACCCCAACTCACTGCCTCTCTCTTTCTGACCAGTATGGCTGCATGTTGCATGGGTGACACTGCTGATTATGGCCTCAATGTCATGTCACCATGGATTAGAGCAGCTGCAGTCTACAGCACACATACCGTATATTGGGGGAGGTCCATATTAAATATTACCAAATGCTGAATTATCAAAGATTTGGAAACATTTCTATTTTTAATGTTTTTGAAAGAAGTCTCTTATGCTTATTAGTCTCTTATGCTTAATTTCTTATACAGAAAAAAATCGGTAATATTGTGAAATATAAAAATAAAAAATATATATTTAAATATATGTTACTCCAGTCTTCTAATATTACTGTTTTTTTATCAAATAAATTCTGGCTTGATGAGCATAATATATATATATATTATAAAAGATTAATATTTAAAATAAATCCTGTTCTTTTGAACTTTCTATTCATTAAAGAATCCTGATTTTTATTTTAGATATAATAACCATTGGGGTTTGATAAGATTTCAGCAAACTGAACAATATCATGTTTTGTAATTTATGCCTTTTGTAATGTTCTACTAAAGCCAAGCCATAAAGACAAACACACTAGCCTGTGATATAGCTATAGGCTAAATCATGCTATATCATGGGAACTTCTCTCAGTGTGTCACACTTAGGTCCATGCCATGCGAAATGGCCATTAGTCCTGCAGCCAATCTCCTTGCCCACTGCATGACCTTTCTACTCATACTGTATATGGGTTGATTCACGGTGGCTTATCCAAGAGGAGAAGAGAGGATAGAGCAGTAATGTGTTAATGTGAGGACGACCCACTTGATAAACAGCCATGAGCATGAAAAGGGACATTGAAGAGTGCCAGAAGACACAGAGAGAGAAAGCGAGAGCATCGATGTGTCATGCACAACAACATATACTAAAGCTTATGGAACAAATAGTTTAGACTATAAGTTTTTGCTTGTCATTCATCTACATTGCTTTCTCCTTTTCTTAATTCTACAAAGACATATATAGGGCAAACATAGTTTGTGTGACTTGGTGAATAAACAGCATTGTTTACAGAGATTCAGCATATTATATTAAACTGTCTTTCAGTTCAGACATACACATTTCCAGGGAATTTAAGCCATACTGATTGAAGTTAATGCTGCAGTCCGCAGTTTTTCCTCTTTGTCGCCATCTCTGGTCGAAATCTGCAATTGCAGTTATTCGCGGAATTATCAACTTTACGTGAGTTGTGCCTCGGCTTGGCACAGCGCGGATGATTCAAATATTTTGAGGTGAATGTGCGGCTGTCAATCACCGCGCCGGTGTGGATACTGTCTAGCTTGGGTGCCAGCCCGAACCCCGCCCACAAAATTTTTTGGTCGGGAAGTTCGGTCTGGACTCGATCCGTTGAGGAGTAATTATGCTCGGCTCCCAGAAGGCCAAGCCAATCAAATTGTCAGGGCAGGCTTTAATCGATGATGGACGGATGATCTGCGGTTTACGTAATCACCACGTCATCAAAGAGCGGTTGGGTTGAATTGGTTTTCAACAAAGATGACTGCAGCTGAAGAATTGAGATGTTTAGATTCTGCTATCGCGTCTGTTATAAAAGAAATCGACAGCGCATTCATTTTAAAAGACGAACAGAGAACCGCAATCAAGGCATTTGTCGATCGGAAAGATGTGTTTGCCGTCCTTCCTACGGGATTCGGCAAAAGTTTAATTCATCAGCTGGCTCCGATGGTCGCTAAGAAGATGGGACACAATGAAAACCAATGGAAGGGATGGGCTCACGATCTCTTTTCTCTGAAGACTCAGATGAACACACTTCTTCAGCCTGGTCTCTTTCGTCGTCTTTCCATTTTTTAAAATCTGTCAAGTTGCGTTGCAACCATGTTATAAAGTTGAGACAGGGCCGACAAATGCGAGAAGATTTATTTGCTTTATTGTCGAGATCTAATCCTAAACGGAGAACTTCGTATATACATACACCTTTTGTGTTTCTCTCAAAAATGCTATTCGTGCTTGTAAGTACTCCGCAAATTCTTAATTTCTTTTTACAACAACGTCAAAGATCGTTTACACTCATTAATTTACTACTTCTTCCAGCGTGCGTGCAGTTGAGCTCTGTTGACAACTATGCGTCGCTCAACATGCGTTGCTCTGATTGGTTGTAGGTCTATCCAATTGAGTGCAGAGTTTTTTTTCCCCCTGGTTTGGTTAAGACACTCCTCATAATCAAAGCCCTATGGAGCAGTATCAGACTCACATTCTGCCTAGAATATGAGTATGACGAAGTCAGGCTAGATAGTGTCATTCAGAATCCCAGAATCATTCTACTTTTTGGAAGTTTGACCAACATAAGAATTTTCACCGGAAAATGTAATCTGCATAAGTAAGTAACATCCACGTTTGTTCTGATCAACTAAGGGGAAAATGCATTGCAGTAAATCGCACTGATCAAATCTAACGATCGCGTAGCCTACGTATCACGTACGTCAAACCGTGCAAATTTATACTTTGTTCTCAAACTGTTAATGTTAACAACATCAGCATTGCGTGACTACATTTAATGCCCTTCCGATATTTATCCTTGTTTTCGAATGGGCCCGGTTGCAGTCTCTTTTTTTCTGTAGCCACTCCAAAGTCTTTTGCATTTTACAACGGGTGAATCTCCAGTTGTCACTGGTGGTTGTCGTCTGAACCTTTCTGAATCCGCCATCAAATTAATAAGTTTAATTATATCAAGTGCTGTGAGAAAAGGCTATAAATCTCCACCTCCAACATCCTCACACTCAGTCATATGTGTGTTCTTTGTGACGTAATGACGCGAAGACATGTTCGAATTTCCCGCGGAAATCCACCAGTACCACTGGAATTAAAAACATTATAACAAGCTTACTGCTTTGAATCGAGTTATGGCAAGCAGATAGGTTTGAACACTGATTGGTTATGTATCCAAAATGTAATTTGGATAATTTTTAACCCAAAAAAGTTACGGACTGGAGCTTTAAAATATGCTTGTGATTAGAAGTTACCTGAGCCTGGATGATTGAATGTGGTTAAAAGCCCCCTCTTGGGTTATGGTTATCCTCACCTTTCTTTAGATAAACACATTGTCATTTTTTCATCATGAAATATTTAATTTTCCATTTATCACTTGAGTGAGCTCCGTTTTTATATTTGCAATTTAACTCTGGAAGACCATGCAGCCTGGATCTTGTTATAGCAACTCATGCAGTATAGAGCTTGGGCCGAGGGGAATGAAACTGGGACATGGAGGTTGGGGAGCTGTAAGAGATGATGATTAAGGTGTTGCTTGTGGTCTGTGCTAAAAGGAGGAGGAGGCAAACAGAAGAGTTTCCAAAATCCAATCACATATCTCTGAGCAGTTTTAGTAGATGCATTGCCATTATATATTCAGCAATGAAAGCAGTCAGGGGTTTAGTGTGCTGTGATGTACACTGCAAAACTATGGCACAAAGAGTTGTAGTACAGAGGTACAAACTACACCTAGGGTTATTTGGTTGGGACAGGTGTATTAAACATCATGCAAACCGATGATCCACACACACATATACATATGAGTGCACAAATAGTGTGAAAATAATGACTGGTCTCACAGGAGGTTCAAAGCTGTGCAATGCAAAATATTCATGAAATTTTAATGACTTTGTTTCATCACAGACATGGACATCCAGAGAAATAACGAAGTGTGGCTATATGTTCGGCTCATCAAATCAGGTCACTTTACATGTCATTTGTTTTGTGGAGGTGCGAGGGACCTGTCCATGGTCCTGAATGCAATGCAACTTCTATACATCAGAGATTTGGCCAAAATCTAGGAAGTCCAGTATTCTAGGACAGGGTATAGCGAGTGGGGTGACTCAAAGGCACACAGATCCAATTTCTAATTGCATGGGGCTCACAATAAATTCTAATTTTATTTTGAAAAAGTAAGAGGCCCAGAATGCCTAGATGCAGCCCTCTTTACATACACTGCAGTACTTCCATGGAGATATTCTCTATATTTAGCCTATATGGATGGTAAAATAAAATCTGTCTCATTTAGCACTTTTTGTATGACTATAAAATATTCATTCATTTTTTATGATCGCCTGTTCTCATTGAGTGAGTCATCACATTTTAAAAGGGGAAATGGACCAGAATATCTATCAGCCAAGTCCATTTTCAACTGGATAAATTGAAATAACTAACCTCTTTCTTTCTTTCTTTCTTTCTTTCTTTCTTTCTTTCTTTCTTTCTTTCTTTCTTTCTTTCTTTCTTGCTTTCTTATATTTGTTGGGCTTAAAAAACTGTTTATATGTCCAGAGTTAGTGAAAAAAAAATAATTCTGAAATTCTTGACAATAAAAATGTATGGGGTATGTAGCTTGGCATGATCTTATTATTTCTTTGAGAAGCAGTAAAGCAATTTTGTTAAAAAATTTTATTAATATTTGAAAAAACTTTGTCATCCAAATCAAAGTCAGTGGCTGCTTCCGAAATTGCATATGTCCCTACTAAATTGAAGGCGAAAAAACAGTATGTGACAAAAGAAGCATGTCTGAATTCACAGTAGGCTACTCATAAAAGAGTATGCAAATATTACCCGGATTACCCACTGCTTCTGTTGATATTCTTTGTTAGTGGTCGTTGAGTAATTACTTAGCCTATTCAAGTTGGCAACTTACTCGAGAGTATGCAATTCTGGATACAGCCAGTTAGGTGTAACCAACATGGTGGAACCCTTGTATTGTCATGTGACTACATAAGACAAAACAGAAAAGACCCATTTAGACCCTCCTTGTTTGTGTCAAGATCACATTTTACATTCTTTTGAAAAAGTTCAAACTTCATGACTCAGTGATTACTTAAAAATATGTTTGAAAAACTTTTGTTGAGAGATGTGAAAAAAAAGAAGTGTTCAAGTAGGCCTATTCAAAACCTTTTTTTATTTTTATTAGAGTCGTTAATTCAAATAGGCTAGTGTTTATAAAATGATTTAAAGGTTTTTCAGAAAAGTATGAAAGCAAAATGAACACGAAAAAATAAGAACTTGGCACGTGTGTTTTAAACTAGTTTATATAGCCTAGTTAAAGTACCACTGACCCGGGTTTCGTTATCATTCGTGACCAGTTACCGTGTATGCAGTGTTCAGTGTGTTATTGAAGGTAATATCAACTCATAGGAAGGCGCGCGAATAGGAGCAGGAGAGAGAGAGAGGGGGAGAGAGAGGGAGAGAGAGAGAGAGAGAGATAAATCTGCATTATTCTTCCAGAAGCGGGACTGAGGCAGGAGTCCGCGATAGAGGAACCACCTGCAGACAGCAGCAGCTCTCATTCTCCAGCAACGCCTCAATATGTTACGGATTTGATTGAACACTGTGCAAACGACAAATACTTCCTTCATACAGTGGGTGAACACACTGGCGTGGAGATGCAACAGTTTAAGAATTTATCGATTTGTCTCATTTCCCTTTTATGTGGGTTGTCAACTGGAGGCTCTCCAAGTGTTCAAATTGGTACGTTTAATATGGGCGTCTTTTGTGTTAAATCAGCGTTTTTAATTCGTGTGAACGGTATGATTATTTTCATCATATTTTGGTGTGTGTCGTGCAGGGGGCTTGTTTCCGAGGGGAGCTGATCAGGAATACAGCGCGTTTCGGATCGGAATGGTTCAGTTTGGAACGGCTGAATTTAGACTGACGCCTCACATCGACAATCTGGAAGTAGCTAACAGTTTCGCTGTAACTAACTGCTGTAAGTTATGTCTTCTTCTTTTTATATATAGATAAATGTGATTGCATAGTTTTTACAGCTGTTCGTTTTTATACATTGCTAATGGATAGTTTGTTTGCATGCTGAAGTTTCAGTGTGGCTATTGGAATTTGTGTATAGCAGGATGTGAAGTTGGTTTCCACAGTAACGGAGATGAGCACGAGCTCACATCATCAGAAGCAGCTTAACCATTCTATTGTCTTCGGTAAAATAAATAAATAATAAATAGCCAATTATATTAGTTTGTTACTAGAACCAAGCTTTTTTGCTATAACCAACGTTATCACGAATACATTTTTACTCATATAAAAATTACATAAAAAAAATATAGGATATTATTTATTTATGTTGTCGCATTTGACCCGGATTTAAACAATTTCACAATTTTGAACCGGATTACGACTTTTCACCTTTGGCCTTTATTTTTATTTTTTATTGTTTTAGATTGAACCACTCACACACTTTTCTCTTTAAGTTTGGGTACCACCAGTGGCATTTTTCTAAACATCTGTAATGATTGTTTTGCATAAGTAGGGAGGAATGGATTTGTTAAGACAGATGTTCAAATTTGGCCCATATTGACTGCTCCAATCACATATTTGTTAAAAATTGTTATCATGAAATGCAAAAGTGATTATTTGATTTATTACATTTTGCACAAGTTATTTTTCAATGATCTTTAACAATTATTAAGATTAGGATACTATAAAGATTAATGTCGCAGAAAGCATAGGCTACAAGAGTGTCCATTTATCTGAATAAATTACCCGCTTAACAGGAGGTTTATAATGCAGACGAAATGTATATTGTTAAATATCCAGACATTTGAAACTGCTATTTTTTTTGTAGGAATTTTTGTGGTCTATCAGTATCACAAGGCTAGAAAATGTCATACGGTTGATTTGCATTCACATATTTGCTGTTTTAACGTGGGTAGCCTGTTGAGCTACAAATGGTCAAAAGAGTAAAAAGAAGACATTTTCAATGTATGAGAAACCACTCTTACATTTACTGACCATCGCTGCATTAGATTTAATCAGCGAAGAACTTTATGAGATGATCATGAATAAATGAAGCCTTTATTAAGTGGATCACTTATATTCAAGGATTTCATTAAGTATTCAGTGGGCTGTTGCTAAGCAATATTTAGAAAATGATTATTGTTGAAGTCTCTTCAAGAGAATCAGTTAAATATATATATATATATATATATATATATATATATATATATATATATTTCTCAAAAAGACTACATATCTAAATCATTTGCAGAACTTTCTTATATGAGAACATTACATTTTATGTTTTAGTTTCCTATTCAATACAGATTCATTTTTAGAATTGCTCTTTGATATTGTTAATAACGATAGTCTAGCACTTCATTTGTTGTGCTTATTCTTGAAAAGCGTACTTTAGCACTCAATATCTTCCCCAAGATGAATGTTATGTGTTAACATTTGGTCTGTTAGGCGTCATTCCTTTTATTTCTCAAACATAAAAACCCCTAGATGGCACTATGCATTTACAGGCACTGCTTTATCGTTTTCCATCTTTCCCAGTGTGCCTTTTTAAAAGCAGCTGGGGAGAATGTGTCCATCAGTCGTATTTAATCTGAACCACAATGTCATTTACACTTGCTTTCCTTAAAATTAATCATTTGAAGAACACAACCGATGATATGATCCATAACGCAACACAGCTTTTTGGTCCGGTATATGGAAGACTTCATGGGTCTTGTTGGTTTGGAAAACATTTACTCTCTAAACCTGACATTTGCTCTGTGTTGTTGGTTAGGCATGAGTCAGTTACAGTCATTCTTGTTACTGAAGTATGACAACTCGAGAACAAATACTGTGAATGGCCCATTAAATGGCTGTTCTAATGAGAAAAAACACAAGATATGCCACCTTGGTATGAGATGCAGCTAATGAGACTCTTCTCCTTTGAAGCTATATAGCTTTTGGCAAGATACTGTGTATTATTATATTAGCACTTATCCTCAGATGTGAATCACTTACTATATAACCCGAGAGGCATTGATGACACTCGTACTATCATGTAAATATGGTTGTTTGTAACATCCCAACTTCAAATTGATTCAAATTGACCACTCAGAAAAATGTTCTCAGTAAGTGTTGCAGCAACATATTTTCTGTTGCTTTACAAGAAAAGGTGTCACAATTAAGAGTTAGCTGCAAATATCATGTTATGTTCTGATTTGACCATGATTGCTTGCTCACTTCACTGAACAGACTAAAAAATGTGAAATAGGAATGGACTAGACTGAATGATAAAACACCCCAGCTTTAAACATAAAAGCTTTATGTTTGCGCAGGGCCTCCCAATCTAATTTAGTGGATTTATGATTCATATTTAAATGCATATATTTGAGTCAAGTGAGCAGATGTGCTGGTCAGCTTTCCTTAGGCCTTCCATCTATCTGGAAGATATATCTGGAGCACGTTTGCTGACATTGCACAAAATATAACAGAGATTAGTTGTAGATAAATACATTTAAAGAGTCTGCTGCTCCTTGACATTTCTTGAAGATTAATTATCAAATTAATGGGATGGAAACTGTATCAGCATCTTACTATATTGTACACAGTGCTGGGTAGTAATTTATTACATGTAACCTAGATTACATAATCAGATTACATGTAGAAAGATTAAATACTTGTAATTTTGGATTACATTATGTTTTAAAATACTCGTAATCAGATTACAGTTACTTTTTTATTGATCACATGTTATTCTCACAATGGCAGTAAATTATTTATAATACATTGATTCTACTTTGGAACTACTTTTTTATTGTATATTAAGCCTACTGCTTATATATGTTCAGAATATCTTCTGGGTTTGTGGAATTAAACACAGACCGGCAACGAGCCATGGATTTACAGATTTAAAACACTTTTAAGAAGTGTTTACTCAGCATTGCATTTGCAACACTGCATATCTAATCAACTCCTGACAAACTCAATAAGTATTATTTTAATTATGACTGTAGTCACTTAACTACAGTATTTATTACTGTCTTTGGGAGGCTTTTGTCTTCCAAACACATTAAACTGTACTAATTCACGCCATTTTATATTTACATGCAAAATAAGGATTCCCAACTTTTTCTTCCTTAAAATGTTTAGTTTATAAGTTAGGTCAATAATAAAATTATGACAGTAAGTAAAATAATACAATTACGTTCACGGTTCTCTGTCGGTTAATGGTTTTAATTTTAAAATAATTTATTTTAATTTTACATTTAGCTTTACAATAAACTCACAAACCTCTTGCAGTTCCATCATGAACCCCAGTCTGGGGAACTCTGACGTAAAGTAATATTTAATGCACTTCATGTTTTTGATAACAAAGAATGGAAACTATTTTCTTTCTCTTTATATCAGTATGATACTTATCCTATTCAAATCAATGTGATAATCGAGTTAGGTCAAAAGTATTCTAAAAAGTAATATTATATTACCTTAAATGTGTAATGTAATGGATTATGTTACTGATTTTTGTTAGTACCCAGCACTGATTGTACAAATTGGTAAATGTGTGTTATGTATTCGACTTACACACACAAATTTATCCTAATAAATATATATATGCTGATTGAGTAGCTTGGATATCAAAATATTTACTCAAGACTAATCAATGTGAAATCAATGTTGTACGTGCCATGACTCCTGTTTTCGGAGTACTTTCACAGGACATTCATTTGCATGTAAGCGGACACAATTCCACTTGGGAGCACTGATTGGTATCCAGTGTGGTTTTATCACTGGTTTTTGGATTTGGAAGCACTTCCGGTGCTGGATCTTGCTTCAGTGCGTTTGTACTTCACTAAATGTTGTAACCATGAACCCCCCAGATACTATATCAGTAGTCATAAATAGTACGGACCCTATATCCCCTCTCACATCCTTAAATCTGGTTTGGGATTGTGAAGTCTATTAACTGTGGGAAATAAATTACGTGATCATGATCAATAGCTGCGTGTGTTTCAATCCTTGTCTCTTGTCAGTACATACATAAGTCGTTCAACTATCCTCCGCTAACTGGGTGATTCGATCCCTTTTCAATTAAAAAGACCTGCTGTTTTTTCCTACCTGACACAGCAGGGTTCTCAGGACTGCTCGCACTGATCCGGCTGTCACACAGCAGCCTGGGAAAGGCTTTAGTGCTGCACTGCTGAGAAAAAAGAAAAAAAAGCACGGAACAGAAAAAAAGCATTAGAAACTGTGAATGATTTGAAGTCAGGGTCCAAAATAACTTTATGCCACACCTTTAGATGCCGAACGAGTTGAGGACGTTTACTAGTCATAAATATTTCTTATTGCCCATGAAATTACATTTAGCATATTTTTTCTTACTAAAATATATACTTTTTAGTCCTTGTGACAGGCTATGTCTCTTGGTAAAACTGCACTTGTCACATTATGACTCATCACGATTTTTTTTCTCATGTTTCCGGTTTGGTGGCTTAATGCATGAAATAATCCACATTTGTATTGTTGCAAGAAGTTCTGGAGAGAGAAAAAAATAAACTTTAGGCTTCTTAAACGACTTAAATGTCATCTTTTCCACCAAGGTAAAAGAGACAGATTTTTTTTCTTTAGTTGATGGTTTGACTTGAATTGCTCTGATAATTTACATCAACAAGGGTCAAATGATTTATGAAATTATTATAGGCCTACTTAAAACCAGGAAATCCAAGAAAGAAAGATGAAAATTCATCATGGCAATTGTGTTGGGAAGGTGTCTTGTCTTCAGTGAAGTGCAGTACTTTCATCCCCCACCCCGCACAGGGATGACCCCCGTCTATTAAAAGCTCTTTTTTCCCCTGGCTGCAGCCACATAACAGAAATGGGCTGCATAAATTATCTGACAGTTCGATTTCCACTTTCTCCGGCCTTCTCATACAGAAGGAAACAGTAATTGCGTGGCATTCAATAAGAGCTTTTAAGACTGAGCCGTGTGAGACAGCGCAGCTTTGTCATATTTCTGCAGTAAGTCCAGTACATCATCTCATCATGACAAATGAGTGAGAGTCGGTACTGGTCAACATCTCAATTTGGCCTATTTTTTTAGTCCGTGCTCCATTCAGCCTATATGGCCAGAGATGGTTCACACCTGTGATCAATGTTTACAAAATGGATAAAATGGTTTATAGCTTTGAACTAGAGCTGCACTATTCTATTCTATAAATTGAGAATCGCTATTTTTTTCTTCGAATAGAAATTGCGATTCTCGTCATACTGGAGATTTTTTTGTTGATTTCAGTGATTTACAAAACCTGAACATTAGGCTTGTAAAAAAATAACATGCAATATCCAGGGCTCTGAGGTTCTAAATACAATGTTTCAATCAATTTTTTAAAAATGTATTAAATCAGTTTAATAAATGATCCAATGACTCACTATAGGCAGTCACGTGTTTGTGTTTTTGAACGACTCAATTTAATGAATGATTCAATAGGCTTTATGCCTATTGGTGGCTACAAAGAAATCTCTAATGTTAATTTTGGTCATGGCTTGTCTTGAAAAACGATTTGACAGCTGCTGTAATAGAAGTCACACTACAGGACTGTGAGTCAAATCTTCTGACTCTGCCAGAATTTCATCTGAGGTAAAATTTGATCGCAATGGACATTAATCGGCTGTCGGTGAACATGTCAAACTAATGATCATTTAGGCCTTTTAGGATTTGCTAAATTGGTCTCAGACAGGCAAATCGTGGCCAAAATATACAGTGTGCACCTGGCTTAAATCATTGTCATTTAAGACTTGTGTGGGTGTTTGAATCAAGACCACAGTCTTTTTAAAGTTTAACTGTGCAGTCCTGAGATGTATGTCCAATGCCATAAAAAAGCATGGAAAAGCAATGGCAAAATTTGGGATTGTTACATGTTAAAAATAAATGCATTGAAGGCATCTGAGCTTAAGTTTCATAAGGCACATTCAATGACCTAATAAACAAACAAAGAAAAAATATATAATAGAAATAAAATGAATAAATAAAACATACTTTCCAGACAAAAACTAATTTCTGAGATAATCCTAAAACTTGAAATGTGCATATTTTATGGACATTCTTGGGTCCTTTTCACAGGAAGCGAAGGGACTTCCAACTGGTATCCCTCGCAGCCTGTGCTCCAGACTGTGCCATTGTTTCCATAGTGATGAGCTTCCCCGTTAGAGGAAGACTTTTCTAACACCCTGTGGTTTATCTATCTGTTCCTAAGCTTGTACACTTGCCACCGAGAACTCCCTCAATGAATGTGTGTGTGTGTTTGTATGTGTGGGTGGAATATGATTTGTCCTGCCAGAGTGTGAAATCAACACACACACACACACACACACACACACAAACACACACACAAACACACACACACACACACACACACACACACACACACAGGAAAGAAACACGCTCTATTCGACGGTCACCATGGAGATGCTGGGTTCTTTTTAAAGGGTTGCATTTACATAATGGAAATTGCATCTATCGCTGTCGCCCTGCTGTAATCCATATAAAGTGTTCATGACTGAAATTAAGCATGACTAATCATGGTTTCTCTCAGTTAGTTGTTACAGTGTGCATGTTTGATCAGGAATTCTCAGAAGTGAATTCTGAACAGTGTCTGAAAGTCTGCAAGCTGTGCCGGTATTCATGCAGACCGCATTATAATAACTTCCGCCAAAGTGCTTTCGCTTTTCCAATCGACACAGACAATTACACTATTTATAAAAGCTCAAGGAATAATTGATGGCAGTATGACATAATTAAAACAACTATTAAAGCACTATTATAAAAATAAAAAAAATCTGAGATTGGATGTGCTGTGTTAAATTGTTTATTCCACTAATTATTATTATTAATAAATTGAACTGCTTATTGAGCATGAGTGTCTTTTGTGCACAGCTCATTTATATTAGTACTTGAGTCCTTGTGTTAAAATGATTTCCCCACTGCTTGGTGTATTCTAAAACAAAATGATGATCTTACTCGATTCGTGTTTTATCTGTATATTCCCTTAATCATTCTTAAAGTTTATTTCACAGCCTTTGAAACATTCAGCTTTCCCTCTCCATTGAATGTCTGGCGGTTGCAGTTTCTATGGCAACGGCACGTCAATAATGAGCAAACATCAAGTCTCATGTGTTTATTATACTGGACTCCGACTCGGAGCTACTTACAGAAGCTTATTAGATGCTGTGACACACCAGTGCACTGCACTCTCTTCATACAGCCATTTGCAGAATTTACACATACGCACCTGCTCTGTCTGCATTCAGGCTGATTTACAGTATTTGTGCCTGAATTCACTGATCGTGCCCCTAAAATCAGCTAAAAACATAAAACTTGTTTGTTGAAATAAAGCTGAATACAAATTTAATGTAAAAAAACTTTTATATAGCCTCAATGACTAACTGAAATAAAATATGTTTAAGTTAAAGTACTAAAATTAAAAAAAAAAGAAAAAAAAGAAAGCTACAGTAAATAGATATTGCTAAAAAAATCAACTAAAATGAAAACGGAAAAGCTAATTAAAAGTATTATTAAATACTGTATATACTAAATAATACTAAAATAATGCTGGTTTACAAATTTTTAATAAATAATGTAATACAAATTGAACCAGTACAACATTTAAATTGACGTTTTGCTGTTATATTACTGGATAATTGATCCTAAACAAAAGAGATATTTTTCTCATAAAGAAGAGAATATCATTTAAGAATACAGAACATTGTCTTTCCGGCCAAGTTTAATAAAAACAAAATGATTTCCTCCAAAAAAGTTTAAATGGTCCAAAGAAGTCTATTAAAGGTGATGTGTGTAATGTTTGAACCACTTGTTTCACTAAATGGAAGTGGGGGAAATGGAGAGAGACGACTTTTTAATGAGGTTTCATGAAAACTCCCCCCGTCTGCCATTGGCTGAATACAGAGTTAGCCCCGCCCCAAACTCACACCATTGGTTGAGCTAGTGTTGCTGTGTCAGACTGGTATAATATTTCTCCCTTATTTTTTTATTGAGATATTTTATTGAAATAAAAGCATCATTTGTTCGTTTCATAGAGAGCATTAGCCTATATTTTGAACCAGAAAGTCACTCCATTTCCAGATGCCTTGATTATGTTTTGAATTCTGCTTTATTTGAACTTTTGCCCTATGTGTTTAAAATCAGATAATTTAGGTCAGGTCTCAAAGGTTAGGTTTTTGTCTGGTTTACATCCCCCTGTCTTTTTAGCATGCTTCTATCCGGTCTCTGTAAACAAGAAGGTTGCTGGGGACTGAGGCTCTCTGTGTTTCCATGGAGCAGCTGCAGGAAGAGACTGTGAGAACCACATCCATCCCACAATGCTCCTCTTAAACCAATGACAGGAATGTGTCCGCTCAGACATGTCTGCTCAGATAAACTTGCTTTTATACACAGAGACACATACTGACTTAAACACACACAGGACCAGACCGTAACAGTCAGAGCCTATTAAGGCTGACCAAAACCAGCCATTTCAGCATTCACATCCTTAGCATATCATATATGAAAAGTGACAGAGTAATGTACGGTCAACCGTAAAAAGAGAACCGCAATTCTGTTTGCTAACAGCACAAACCCAATGAAACGGTTTGGCAAGCAGCGATAAGGTGCCATATGCAATATATTGCAATGTCAAACACATAAGAGGAGGAGGAACAGTAGAAATTATCATGTTAACAAATCAATGTTTAATTAGACTTACTGTGCACGCTCTCAGTCAATATAAACAAACAAATAAGAAAATGAGTAAACAACAAATTAGAAATGATAATGAGGACTTAAGGGGGAGTTTATTGCTCTTGTGTGGCACCTATGCAATTTATGTGTAAATAAGATATTAGGGCATATGAGTGTAATATATTGCACAGTATTGCGCTAATTTTCGCTCTAGTTAATGTAATTATTTCATCAAAGGTGACTGGCACATAATATGGAGGCTGGAAAATGATGTTTCGTTAGTGGACTCAATACGTGTTCTGAAAATGTACTTAGTTAGCTTAAAAGTCCATCAAGCGACACGTTTTGCAGGGAACTTGATCGCAGGTCCCGGAAATGGAAGCCCTATAGAACAGAATGTGTCAGACACAAGAAAATAAGGCCAACTAATGAGGACAGCTAAATATACCACTTCAGGCATTCTGCTCTCTCTCTCTCTCTCTCTCTCTCTCTCTCTCTCTCTCTCTCTCTCTCTCTCTCTCTCTCTCTCTCTCTCTCTCTCTCTCTCTCTCTCTCTCTCTCTCTCTCTCTCTCTCTCTCTCTCTCTCTCTCTCTCTCTCTCTCTTTCTCTGAAGGTTACCTTGCTTTCATTACAAGAGGACACATTTAATATCAGTTCTATGATCATGCCCATATAGAGCTTTTATCTTGGGTTTGGACCATCATAATTGTCAAAGAAGACATACTATTTTTTGTGCCCAAGGCTAAAGAACAAACATTCGAAAATTCTGTCATTGTTTGCTGACCGTCATGTTGTTCTGACCCCATTTGCTGTTGTTATTTGGACAATGGAAGTAGACTTTTTTCCCCTTTTTTAATAATCATTACGCAACTTGTCATACAGCATAGTGACCAGGGCTGTCATGCTCCTAAAATAAATAATTAAATAAAAAAAACTGGCAGTAGCTTTTATGGTGATATTTAGCAGTGATGTTTATACTTTTTGTAAATCATTTATAATAAATACTGCAATATTACATACAAAAAAAATCCAATTTTTATTTCATGGTGACTTTAAGAGAAGATATGGTAACACTTTAGGGTCAAATTCTCACTATTAAAGGTAGCCTACATATTAGCATGTGTAATTACTAGGATATTGGCTGTTTATGATTCATTATAAAGCACATAAACGCCTTATTCTGCAAGACCATATTCCCTTAATCCTACCTCAACTATCTTACAAACTGTTAATAAACAGTAATTAGGAGTTTATTGAGGCAAAAGTCGAAGTTAATAGTGAGAATTGGACCCTAATCTAAAGTGTGACCAAATATAGAAATTTGCTGTGAGCAAAGTTTAAAGACAAAACACATACAGATTATACTACAGTATATCCTTTAAGACAGACCAGTCTTTATTGTGTTTCTTCGATTAAATGTAAAAATAATGATGATGAGAATTTGAAATGAAATAAATAAGCAGAGCATTAGCTATTAACAGCATGAAGTAATTTATCCACACACGTATGCTAATGACTCTGTGCTATTGAAAAGCAGTCATTTGTGACAGTGTCATTAATGGCTTCTCGGGTCTCTCATTCGCTCTCTGTATATGGTGGCAGTCTTGGTCTTGATTAAAAGACTTTAATAAGACGACGTACATACTGTTCTTCCACACTTGACTGACTGGGCCATACAAACATTTAAATGAACTCAAGTCTTAAATTTCTGTTCATTACATAGCACATTCTGAGATATGGGTTACATAGGGGATTCTCCAATTAGAGCCTCTTTCAAAAATTTAAATCCTAATAATAATGATACTGTAAAATGTTTTACCTAACTTGAAAAAAATAAGGCAACCTATCAGATTTACCTTGTTACGTTTACTCAACTAATTTGCTCTTATTAAAGTCAACCTTTGTTCCATCTAGTAGAGGACCTTTATCGAGAAATTCTGGCAAATGTAACATTTCTAATCTCCAATTAGGAAAGAGTAATTACAGAGACATAATAAAGAAGTTTAAGGCTATTACAATCTGTCCTTTACAACTATAATTTCATGTTCCCCTTTAAATTCATACTAGAGACCAGAACAGTTCCCCTAAAGGAAGAATCACTCAGCATGTATTGAGGTTGACTGCAAGCAATAATTGGCAGAATTGTAAAAAAATAAAACTAGTCATTTTATATTTATTCAGTAATAGCCCGAGGAAAGGCAATTCAAAAGTGTATTTTTATCTGCACTTGACATCCGTTTTTACTTATTTTGTTGTAATACGGCTGGTATTTTGAAAAAATGCATTAATGGGGTTGATTCATGCTGATTCAACAACCAACCATATACCAGATGACCTGACCTGACCCATCTGATAACCCGACCTCTTCTTGACCTTTTGATTGCTATAGATCAATGGAAATGTTGAAACTGGTTTATAGATAAGAAAGTTTTAATGTTCATAAATGGTTTTACTAATAGTGCTGAGCAACATACTCATTAAGGACAGGTCTAAGAGCAGCTGCTCACTTTTGGTTAATGATCTGTCACACAGCTTTCATTGTATGCATGGAGGTGACAGACAGAAAGGTGTCTTGGGAAATAGCGACAGTCCAACGAAAAGTGGAGTGGGGGAAGGGACCAAGCAGGAAAAAAATTCAGAGGCTCAGAGCCAGATGGTCATTGATATATAGAGGTGGCCCAGTTACAGTATGTTATACCAACTTATGAACATGAGGACACACTGTACTTAGTTGTACTTTTTTTTTTTATCTTAGTGTATTATATTAGGTGAACAGCATCAGTGACAGCAGAACTCTTTGTGCCAGCAACCATTCTTTATTACTAATATCATTGCTCTTGCTCATATACTCCTGGGGCTGACCAGACAGTAGGACCAAGATGGCAGTGGTTAAAAAAAATGTTAGTACCACACCACTGTCTATATTTTTCCATGGCTTTTTAATATACTAATTTAACTATATGATCAATCATAAAGTCATAATTTGGTCAGCAATTCTTCATAACTCAAAGGCCCCGAGTTAATTACACTGATTGCAATGCATATTTCATCAATAAATTTGATTATGCCATCCCTCAGTAATAATCTTCACCGTTTACTTCTGCTGACTTCACATCATATTAGAACAATGAAGTTTACAGTGCTCAGGTTCTCATATTCATTTCATCAGCCCATTTGACAACTTTAATAATGAGTGGATCCGAATGAGATAAAAAAAAATGTTATCTGTGCTGGGGCTCTTTCAGGTTTTGTTTGCAATAAAATTGTATATCAGAGGTATTCATCTTTTTTAGGCCATTCGCCTCTTTGGTATATATAGAGACAGAGAAAAGATGTAATTAAAATAATGTAGTAACATATATATATTTTTAATATGTTGATGTATAGAGTCATATACCTGAAGATTACATTGCAATGTTTATTTTATTTTACCACGTAATATTATATTTATTTTTTATCCTTCGATCAAACAATAACGAGTCACATTGTTGTAGATAAAAGATTAATACAAACTCTTCTCTTATACATATATTTTTTAAAATCATATTTTACATAATTCTTAAAAACACTTGAGGAAAGGGGGAATGATTTTTACAAATGATATTTTTCATATCATTTACTCTTTCTTTTCTGTCAGATTCTAATTGATTCTCTTTATTTCCAGTCTGTTCTCAGTTCTCAAGGGGAGTTTATGCTATTTTTGGATTTTATGACAAGAAGTCAGTGAACACAATAACGTCGTTCTGCGGGACACTTCACGTCTCCTTCATCACACCAAGCTTTCCCCTGGATGGAAATCAGCAGTTTATCATTCAGATGCGACCAGACATCAAAGGTCCTCTCTTGAGTCTCATTGAGTACTACAAATGGGACAAGTTTGCCTACCTGTACGACAGTGACCGAGGTAAAGCACCGCACTGCATTATTCAATACCATATGAACATGAGATGCGTGGGCTGAAGATAAGTAGTGATTTTTAAAATAGATATCAGTAAAGTGTCTTGTTGCGTATGTGTTTTTAGGCATGTCATTATGGATTATGGCTGTTGTTTTCTGAATAGTCACACATATTTTAAGTATATTAAGGGAGCATAGCCTGTCAAAAGGCATATCTACAATAAAACGCAGGCTTGTTTTGCATCTTAAACAAGAGTGGAAGGATCCTGTGGGCTACAGAATTATTAAAGGTTCATTTTGTGTTTGTTGGACCCACTGGCCTTTGTTTCTCAGCTTTCTATTTGCCTCAAGTATATCTGTCTCTCTCACTCTCCATTTTTTCAGTCTCCCTCTCTGTCTCACTCATTTTCCTGTGTCACCCTCCCATTTCTTTGATGGTTGCGGAGGTTGAGAGAGCTTTGTGGCACAAATGAGAATGGTTGATGTGTCTCTAAGGATCGTGGTGTCATAAATATCTGTAATGGGGACGTTTTATTAACTGTGAGGTTGCTACTTTCAACTTTCCTGTGATGAAGATCAGTATGCACCCAATGTGCCATTTATAATTTATTAATATTAATTATGTATACATAACACAGTGCCCACCCCGCAAAAAAAATCCTCTTTGTGTGTGTTTTTGCTTGCGTGCATTTGCGACTGTTTGCTTTTGTTGCGGGCTGAATCTGGCTGCATTATTTATTTCAGACCTGTGTGGTTGTGTGTGTGGTATGTAAACGTGTGTCAAGGTGCATATTTTATCACCTGCCATACTAATTAGGTCAATCGACGCTGCATTCCCATGGCAACCATTGTGCTGTGTGTGTTATTAATGTGTCAACGTTACAGTGTGAGAGCAGCAGCACAGCGCCTGTGGTCATGACGCATTCCACTGGTGAGATCGTTTTGACATGAATGCAAACTTAACGCCACAACCAGTATTTCAGTCCTCCATTTGTGCAAATAATACTGAAGATTGAGGGTACATAATGTATGTTTTCAAATGATTTACATGCTTTGGTATGTGAAACACAAGAACATAGAACATCATTTTCAGAGTTTTTTAATTTAAGTCAGTACGACATAACACACTTTTCGGTCGCGTGTAAATGGAATGCACTGAATGATGATTTGTGAGTGAGCCGGTTTATGGTGGTACATCTGTGTGTCTGTGAGCATCACACTTGTGGTGTTCATTCATAGAGGATTTGTTGACTGATAGTTTGAAAGAAGGTGGCTATGAAAAATAAAGGCTAAGAAAGGGCAATAATAACAAATAAAAGCTATATAAAATATGTGTGTTATTGTATTTTTAAAGAAAAAAGGTTTGGTTTCAAATAATAATCTGCTAATATTAACTTCCCTTCAAAAGTCTTCCCTTAACTTCCATTTAGAAGTCTCTTCTGCTCACCAAGGCTGCATTTACTTGATCAAAAATAAAAAAAAATGTTGTTAATGTTGTGAAGTATTATTAGAATTTATAACTATTTTCTATTTTAATATATTGAATTTAATTTATTCCTGTAATGGCAAGGCTGAATTTTCAGCATCATTTCTCCAGTCTTCAGTGTCACATGATCCTTCAGAAATCAGATTATCAGAAAGCTGATTTGATGCGCAAGAAACATTTCTTATTATTATCAGTTGTGCTGCTTGAAATTTAAACATTTTTTTGATTATTTGATGAATAGAAAGTTCAAAAGAACAGCATTTATTTTAAATTGAAATATTTTATAACATTATTAATACTTTTACTGTCACTTGTTACTTTTGTGCTTGCTGAATAAACCTAATACAAGTATTTTATTCTTTAAAAAAAACTTACTGACCTCAACCTTTTGAACGGTAGTGTACATTATAATAAAAAAAGTATGGAAAGATGTGTAACTATCAAAACGAACTGTAATATGATTTTATATTAGACAAAAAAGTGACTTTGCCTTCTCCACCACACACAACTGCATTTTTCATTGGCCCGCATAACCTTCAAAGATAAGGTAGAGGCATACACACTTGTTGCTGCATTAAATACATTATGAATGTTTTAGTGAAGAAATGGCTGATGGGTTAATAAAGAGTTTATTCAAGCCCGATATTGAGCACTTTAGCAGGAAACAAATTCATAATTTATAACCCCGGAAAGCCTTTTATTTTTAAACCACATAGCGTGTAAGTGAAAGTAACTGGTGACCAGGATGTTGTGCTTATATAAATTGTGTAAAGATTCCAGCTTAGTGTTTCGTTCATTGGCGTGTATGTGAAGACATGGTGGATTCTTACAGCATGCTGGTTGCGTTCTGCAGGACAATTGGTCTCTTTAGATACTTTTTCATCACCCACCTGACAGAGATGCCGCATCTCTTTTGTACTCAGTGTTGATGAGAACAGAAGTGACTGCAGCTGAGGGTCATTTTGTTACCCTGCCTGCTGCCTATGTGGATCTGACGTGGTGCTGTCCGTGGTCCTGGAGTACATGAGACAAGGGACCCACAGCGACACTGACACACACACACAGCCTCACAAACACTCTCAAGTGCTTGTTAGGTGGTGTGTTGTCTTAAGGGACAGGTGCATGACAAACAACAACAGAGAAATATGCTTACGACTGGAAACATACTAGAGCACCAGAATCCCTGTCTCAGCAGGTCAATAAAGTCAACTAAAGTTTGGATTGTGCTTTTCTTTCTTGTTTGAGCTTGAAGGATATTAAAGACAGTCACTGATCCTTGTCTCATTGGACTTTATCTTCTTTTAGTGGTTTGCTTTATGTTAAATTGTCTTATATAATCAATAAATGATTGGCTGTGCACAGACTAATTCTCCCTCACTGTGAGACTCATCCATAACCTCTGCATAATTTGGATGGCTAATTAAATCAGCCAAGCACCTCTCACAATCTACAAAGATCCAGCTGTGTACTTATAGAGAGACAATGAGATTATGTAATGCAGTTGACAGCACAGTTCAATGAGGGAGACCCCACACCGGGAAACAAATACACTGATATTGGACTATTATTCACTAATGTTTCACTCATGTTTATGTAACAAGAAAAAAATAATACAAATACACCACTGTTTAAAAACTTTTAATCAGCAAGTATGCATTAAACTGATGAAAGGTGACAATAAAGACATTTATACTGTTGCAAAATATGTATATTTCAAATAAATGCTGTGCTTTTGAACTTTCTATTCATCAAAGAGTCCTGAATAGTTTTTTATATCACGGTTTACACAAAAAATATTAAGCAGCACAACAGTTTTCAACATTGATAATAATAGTAAATGTTTCTTGAGCACCAAAATCAGCATGACTTCTGAAGGATCGTGTGACAGTGAAGACTGGAGTAATGATGCTGAAAATTCAGCTTTGTCATCAACGGAATATAATACAGTTTAAAATGTTAAATTAGAAAGCAGTTTTTCAGTAAACACACACGTAATTAATTATTATTATTTTGTTGTTGCTTTTTTATTTTAAGTGTAACAATGTTAAATAATTATATTTAACTATTTAACTTTTTTGCTCATTTATGGTTGAGGAAATGCATAGCAAACGATGTAAATACATCACTAATATAAAATAAATATAAAATGCATCACCTTACCATTGTCTTGACATTGGAGTCACACATGTACTTTTGAGTCTGTAATTTGCCTGTATTTAAATGGCTAAATATCCTGTTTATGTGTCACCCATCCGACATTCCTAGATTCAGAAGTGATTTTGGAGTGTGCTGGAACAATAATGAACAGAAGTGCTATCATCTCATTTGCTCCTTAGTCTTTTAGTGACCCACATCAGGATTTCCTAGATTCAGAAGTGATTTTTGAGTGTGGCGGAGTAACAACGCATTTCAATGCTATCATCTCATTTGTTAGCGCTAATGGCCCTTACTAACGAGTTTTTAATCACTTATCTCCAAGAATAGCTGTAAGCTTTTATCCTCATGTCCCCAAGACACACATTTAACAAAGGTTAAACATTGGAGCCCACTGTGCCTTGCCCTCCCTGAGATTTTACCCTTGGTCGAACTACAAACTAAATCCAACACACATATCTAGCATGCAAACACTCACCTTACATTGACATGTACTTGTTTATAAACAAGTGCTGTAGCTATTATGCACGCTTAATTGATTGTTTTAGTTGTTTACCTCCCCTGTGACTGACAGAAATCAAAATGCCAATTTTAGAGTCGCATTATCTGTATCAAATCCTCCATGGAGTATTATTAATAATGTAACTGGCAACTCTGTTAAGCATGGAAAAAAGTGACTGAATAAAAGCAAAGACAATTATTATTATTATTATTATATCATGTATAACCCCTGAATTGCTGCTCGTCATGAATATTGCAAAAACAGTCCTGTCCCGATCACATTGTTGTTTCTGGCACCCCTGGGGCGATACAACCTAAACAGTCTAAACGGTGTAGCAAATGCATTGCAGAGTTCTTAACCACTTATTGCAATTTATAAGGGGTCTAACCGACCTTTGAAAGTCTTTATTAACCTAATTTGTTGCTCTTCCTCATAATCAGGACTTACCACACTCCAAGTTGTGCTGGACACAGCAGCAGAGAAGAAATGGCAGGTGACCGCCATCAACGTGGGCAACATGAAGGACGAGAAAAAGGATGAAGCATATCGCTCACTCTTTCAGGACCTAGAAAACAAGAAGGAGCGGAGGGTCATCCTTGACTGTGAGCAGGACAAAGTTAAAGACATCATGGAGCAGGTATACGTCAACACATGTACAACAACTAAATAGTCTTTATTTAATATACATTTGGAAACTTTCAGCTGAAAAACCTGCATCATATTCACCAACAGCAACCAACCTGGCCAGGCATAATATGTGCTGGGTTAGCCGCAAGTCTTATTCCCTCTTAGTGGCAATGCAATAATCCATCAAAAGTGAAAGCAAAGACAATTACAATGCTACAAAAGATTTTTATTTTAAATAAATGCTGTTATTTAAAAAAACAGCATTTGGGCATCAAATCGCCATATTAGAATGATTTCTGAAGGATGACACTGAAGACTGGAGTGATGATGCTGAATATTCAACTTTGCCATCACAGGAATAAAACACATTTTAAAATATATTAAAATAAAAAACAGTTTTGTAATAATATTTCACAATATTACTGTTTTCACTGTATTATAAAATAAATGCAGCCTTGGTGAGCAGAAGAAAACAAAAACATTAAAACATCTGACCAACCTAAAACTTTTAAATGGTAGAACATTTAAAGAAAAAGAAAGTGACAATCCAAAATAAATGTTAGTGTTTCTATAAATCACAAGTCTACATAAAAACTAAAAGAAATATATAATTAAAGCAACTAAGGACTAAGAGCACCATAACTATGAATCATTAATTAGGCTGCACAAACAAACGTTGTTAGCGGGCAGAAAAGTCCTCATGAGATGGGTTTCTCATTCAGACTCGCTGCACCCTCAGGGAAGAGCTATTGATTTGTATTTAAGGCCTGCAGAAGTGTGTTTAACCAACCGCCAGAATCAATGCAACTGATCTTGGCTCTATAATATAGCTTCATCTACACACACACTCGCACATATACATCACAAGTGCATTGCCCTTATCACACACAAACTGCTGAAGCTGCTTTTATTTCGGTCCGTCGGATTGACGGCAGTGTGGAGCAGTTTGCATTTTCTTGTCATGTCTTAAATATATTATAATGGCTTAGATCTTAAGTGCAGTTTTATTTTGTGTATTTTTATTTATTTTGTTATTCTCTTTGCAGGTGATAACTATTGGCAGGCATGTGAAGGGATATCACTACATCATAGCAAATCTGGTAAATG
This sequence comes from Phoxinus phoxinus, assembly GCF_949152265.1. Taxonomy (NCBI): domain Eukaryota; kingdom Metazoa; phylum Chordata; class Actinopteri; order Cypriniformes; family Leuciscidae; genus Phoxinus; species Phoxinus phoxinus. Next base: position 21,296,780 of record NC_136887.1, read on the forward strand.
ATCTGAAATGGAACACTACCAAAGAAAAATATATGACGTTGAGAAAAAAAAAATCAAACAAAAATGCTGAGAAAAAGCATGTCATGTTTTCAGGGTTTTGTGGATGGAGATCTTTCAAAAATCCAGTATGGTGGATCCAATGTATCAGGCTTTCAGATTGTGGATTTCGATGACCCCCTGGTGTCCAAATTTGACCAGCGCTGGGAGGCTCTGGAGGAAAAAGAATATCCTGGAGCGGACAGCAAAATACGGGTGAGATCTCGGTTTGTGTCCGTCCATTAATTATTCTATTTTTTTTCTGTTTCAGACAGCTTTACTAAATTTGATTAAAAAAGATGTTCAGGTAATTTCTACATGAACATAAAATGTCTTCATTTAAATGCCAGTATAGTTCAGGCCATTTGCAGGACAAGCTTGTTAGTCATTTTGTACTCCAGATAAAATGTGGTCTCATCTGTCTTCTCAACAAGACAAAGTAGGTGTTTAATTTCCTGGGACTGAAATCAAGTGTTTCATTCTTACATTACTAATGAATCCTGAAAATAAATTGAACCTACATTAAGGTAACAAAAGTTCAAACGAATTCAAATGTGATGAAATTCAAATATATCTGCTGTTATTCTTTCAGAGATGGCTTCACCAAATACATGTTAAAATCAAAGTGTATGGCTTTGCCATGTGTTATTCATTTCAAATATAATTCTGAACCACAAATTACATTTTGAATTGCTATACCACCTTCAGATTTTTTTCCTGATAACTAACTCATTGTTATCTCTCTCTCTGTATCCAGTACACTTCAGCACTGACGTATGACGCAGTTCAGGTGATGACTGAGGCCTTCCGCTATCTGCACAAACAGAGAATTGACATCTCCCGTAGAGCTAACAACGGAGACTGCCTGGCTAATCCAGCTGTACCATGGGCACAGGGGGTTGAGATAGAGCGCGCCCTAAAACAGGTGACAAGTCACCGTGACACCCTGCCATACGATGAGCGCAAAGACAGTTATAGAACTATTTTAATTACAATTTAAAATTTGTTAAATATTACTACTACTAATAATAATATCTCATCTATGAGTTATATATATATATATATATATTATTAATAATTCTAATTTATTAATTGTTCTGAACACTATGTAAAATGTTTCTACTTCACATTTAATTGAATCTCTAATTAATATTTGATAAAAAATGTTGAACAGAAAAATTATTACGAATTTTAGAGCTTCTTAATATTGGGTCTTTAATGTGTTTGTAAAATAAACTTAAAACGTTTTTTTATTTTTTTTTTATTTCCAGGATTAAATACTATTTTGAAGCCCACTTTAGATATTTAATCTTTCTAAGATAAAAAAAGAAAGGAAACAATTCCTCACTGTCATATCTTTTTCATGCAGGTGAGAGTTGATGGTCTCACTGGTAACATTCAGTTTGACCAGTATGGAAAGAGGGTGAATTACACCGTCAATGTCATGGAACTGAAAAGCAATGGGCCAGTTAAGGTAAGACTCTTGTTCTAAGAAAAGTATATGAACAGAAAAGCATGCTTTATCATTTCAAGTCATAAGTTACTACATAAGTCATAAGTTACTCACAAATGCCTCTCTTTTTCAGATTGGCTATTGGAATGAAGTTGACAAAATGGTTGTGACAAAGTCTGATCTCTTCCCAAATGATACAATGGGGCTGGAAAACAAGACTGTGATTGTCACCACCATTCTAGTAGGTTTCACTTGTGGTTTTCCGTGCTATTACGCTGTTCTGTTGAAATATGTGCACTGTAGTAAAAATGTGCACAGCTCTGACAAGGTGTTCCTTGCTGTCGCTTTCAGGAAGCGCCGTATGTAATGCTAAAGAAGAATGCTGACCTTTTTATGGATAATGAAAGATATGAGGGGTACTGTGTGGACTTGGCAGCTGAAATAGCAAAGCACTGTGGATTTAAATATCAGCTGAAAATAGTGGAAGATGGCAAATATGGAGCTAGAGATGCAGAGACAAAGATCTGGAATGGAATGGTTGGAGAATTGGTTTATGGGGTAAGAACGGTTTATTTATTAAACTTTCAAAGTTGGGCATAATTGAACAGGTAGCTGCTGCTGGTCTGAAAAGTAGTCTTAACCATGAGCTCAAACATTTTTCAGTTCAAACAATATTATGAAATATATTGAATTAGATTAAATTTCTTTCATTTCAGAAAGCGGACATAGCAGTGGCTCCATTGACTATCACTTTAGTCAGAGAAGAAGTCATTGACTTCTCAAAGCCATTCATGAGTTTGGGCATCTCCATCATGATCAAGAAGCCTCAGAAGTCCAAGCCTGGTGTGTTCTCATTCCTGGACCCTCTGGCCTATGAGATCTGGATGTGTATCGTGTTTGCCTACATCGGTGTGAGCGTGGTGCTTTTCCTGGTCAGTCGTTTCAGTCCATATGAGTGGCACACAGAGGAATACGAGGACGGCCAGATCCAGACCAACGAGTCGACCAATGAGTTTGGGATTTTCAACAGCCTTTGGTTCTCTCTTGGAGCTTTTATGAGACAAGGCTGTGATATTTCACCAAGGTAAGTTCTTTATATTTCTACATGCCATTTTTTTCAAGAAATGCTGCTTTTATAAAGGCAAATGCATTTTTGTATGAAAAGCAATGGCTTGTTTAGTCACTGACTAAGTTATGTTATGGTGGAAACTGATATTTTTGATTTAAGATGAATTATTAGTTACATCTATATGCTGAAATGCATAAATGTACTACACTTTTAAACTAAGATAAAACATTATATATTGAGATGTTCATTGTGAATGACGCAGACTCATCTAAGCAGGCGAAGCAAATTCTACCTAGCAGCCATTTTCACAAATACCTTAAAATCATTAGTCAAGCTTCTGTTCAGACTTCATGTTGCCTTCATAACTCTTTTACATATTGTAAATATCTTTTCAGAGATAACACAAGATTCAAGTTTCAACAATACAATGAGTTGCAACAATACAATGACAATGAATTTTGCTGACATTTTCAACTGACATTTTGCTGACATTTTCAACAATACAATGAATTTTGCACATGTAAAATGTACAAAATTTTAAGACATTTATATAGTTGAGTTATGAGTTACGCAGTTTGCTTTCAATGTAGCCTGTTAGATGAGAATAACATTTTTGAACTGTGATCATGATATCATGTCTAATGATTTTCATTGGGCTTTTTTCATCAGGTCTCTTTCTGGCCGCATCGTTGGAGGTGTCTGGTGGTTTTTCACCCTCATCATAATTTCATCCTATACGGCTAATTTGGCTGCCTTCCTGACCGTGGAAAGGATGGTGTCTCCAATTGAGAGTGCAGAGGACTTAGCAAAGCAAACAGAGATTGCTTATGGAACTTTAGATTCTGGTTCAACGAAAGAGTTTTTCAGGGTAAGACACCCATTTTCTCAATTTCCATGTAATCCTGATGTCTACTTTTTCATTTGCAATTAGTTTTTTTAAAACTGCATATAATGTATGGCTGTTTTAAATAGGACTGATGAAATAGCACACACTTTTAAGTTTGAGTTTAAGAGGCTAAGATAAATACTAAATTGCTGTAGTTACAGTAATTTGAAAAAAAATGTTTGGCATGGCCATTTTAGTTACAAAGTTATATTTGTTAACATTTAACTATATTGGTTATGATCAAAAAATTAAGAATAACTCTAAAGCATGTATTCATGAACATTTCCTAAAAAATTATCAAAATCAAAAGTTGTTTCTGGTAATATTTTTTTAATGCACCTAAGCTGACATGAACGTATTAATGAACTAACATGAACACAAATGAATGAATACTGTAACAAATTGCTTGTTAGTTCATTTTAGTTAACCAATGGGACCTTATTGTAAAGTGTTACTAAGATTTAACAGAGTTTACGTAATCATTGCGTCTTTTTTTTCCTCCAGCGTTCCAAAATCGCTCTTTTCGACAAAATGTGGACATACATGAAAAGTGCGGAGCCCTCAGTGTTTGTTAAGACGACAGCAGAAGGTGTTATGCGGGTGAGGAAGTCCAAGGGGAAGTATGCCTATCTGCTGGAGTCTACCATGAACGAGTACATCGAGCAGCGCAAACCCTGTGACACGATGAAGGTCGGAGGGAACCTGGACTCCAAAGGCTACGGCATCGCCACCCCCAAAGGATCCTCATTAAGGTGGGTGGAATAGTATAACAATGTGTCCAATGTTGTTATAGTATCCCACCTACCCTGATGTAGCTGTGCTCATGTGTCCTGGTTTGTATAAAAGAGATAGATGTAGTAGCTGGATACATTAGAGCCAAAAATAATTTTAAATATTTTTTTTTTATCTTATCAATTTTTTTTACAAATTAAAAAAAACAACAGAATACTTCATTATTTATATCTTACAGATATGAATACCTCGTTATTTTATAAATATAATATATTTGAATACATCCAAATTTTATATCTTAAAGATATACATTATATTAGTGCATGTTTTCATGCTTTGAATTCAAGTTTAACCGAATGCTAATCTATAGAGATATATCTTTGAGATTTTGAATTTTTCAAGTGTTGTGTCTCCGTTTTGTCTTTTGAATGTTTTAAGGTTTTGCCTAATATCCTCTCCTATCATGTCTCTCATCTTTCTATATTCATTAATTATTGCTGTCTTTGCCTATTTCTAATAATGTAATGATTGCTGAAATGTTTTTACCAAACCCTTGCAGTACACATTTTTCGTTAAAGAACATTAACAAAGATGTGCTTTGAACCTCCACATTGGCATTCAAACTAAATTTAGCCATATTCAAAGAACAGGTGGCACTGCTTGGGTTTACCTATGTAAATGTATTTGAAGATATGCTGATATTTGAAATGTATTTCATAATGCCATCTCTCAGCCTTATTAGAGACAGTCTTCATTTAGTGGGATTCAATTTCTCCTCCTCCTGTGAACAGCAACCAATCTGGACAGATTTAAGAATTGGGTGGGCGGGCCTTAGGAGAAGATTGAATTATATATGATGAAGATATAACCAGCTTTTATTGCTGTTCTGCTGTCCTTCTTCAAGTAATGTTACGTGCAGGCCACTGCTATTATAGTTATGGATGTGAGTACTGCGTTAAACGTCTCTATTCACGGCACTCTGAGCCACCTTGATCAGTTAAACTCACCTAAAGTACATTTAACTGATGACATTAGTTGATTGGACTTATGTTTGCTAACAGCTCCATATTTTGAAAGGGAGGAGATATGATTTCTTCTTACTTGTTAAAATGCTGAAAACAGAGAAAAGCAATCAGCAGGTTTGAAAGAGGACCATTGACAATTGCTAAGTTGGCTCACCCTGTCTTACAAGTTATGTTTTATCGTTTCAAGAAATGCGGTTAACCTCGCAGTACTAAAACTGAATGAACAAGGCCTGTTGGACAAATTGAAAAACAAATGGTGGTACGACAAGGGAGAGTGCGGCAGCGGGGGAGGTGATTCCAAGGTCAGCCCCAGAGAGCAAAGTGATGGGTAACTCAATGCAACACTCAAGTAAGCAGCAAAACCACACAGGAACCACAAGTCCAAAGGCGGACATTTTCTTCAACACTGACAGGTTAGGCATTGCTAACCATTGCCAGAGGACACACACATAAACATAATAGCCATTGGTATTCTGATTGGTTATTGTGTGCAGTACACATCGCTGTTGTCCTTGCTGCTTACTTCAGGCGATACGTTAATGCACATCTGGCTCTGCAAAACTTGCATTTGCTTAGGCCAAATGGCGCATCAACGTCATAATCGCTATGGCAATAAAGAAAAGAGGAGAGAAAAGGTGAAATCTAAGAGAAAGTTGAATGTAATAATAACATAAAATAACATTGATAATGTTATTTATGTTATTTCCCACGTGAAGAACGCCAGTAAACCTTGCAGTATTGAAACTCAGTGAGCAAGGCACCTTAGACAAGCTGAAAAACAAATGGTGGTACGATAAAGGTGAATGTGGAGCCAAGGACTCTGGAAGTAAGGTTAGTCGCTGCAGGTTCTATGTGATCAAGCACATTTTTGATTAGTGGGAATTGCCCATATTTTAAATAATAATGACTAAAAAAAAAATTTATTTTAGACAGACAATGCACAGATAAGCATGAGATGCCTTGGTGAGATTATTTGACTAATGCCTGCAGAGCTACTAATATCTGGTACCATCCACTGAGAATTAAAAAGTAATGCATGCCACTTATGCCATATGCACTTTTTGTAATATCTGTAACATAATCAGTGGTCTCCTTCCAGCTTCTAATTCTGAGAATCACAGATCCTGCTATTACTTGCAGGCCTGAGCTGTGCCAAGTTTAGAATAGCAGTTCTCAGACATTCATATCCAGCACATACAACGAAAGACTTCAAATTGTTCCAGTACAAACATGATTTCTCTCAGGTCATTTGTAGGACCATCTACAAGGGTGTCCAAGATTCCTAAATGTCTTTGTTTCATAGTGTGTTAAGCTGTTTGGTTGTGTTTTGTCGATTGTTGTATTGTCTTAGTGTGCTTTATTTCGATGCTTATTGAAATATTTATATGTACATTATGTAAAAACTGCTTTGCCATGTTTGCACTTTTATAATACAACAAAAAAGGGAATATAAAACAATACACTCTCTGCAACAAGGCATAGGTTGTTTTCATAGCCATATAGTCAAAGTATATCTCCGCTTCAGGTTTGTAACCACCATAGGCAATATTCAGGTTAGTGGTTGATCAATTTTGGTATGTCTAGTTCTTAAAATTTCACCTTTGGAACCCCAATTTATTGCTATTATTGGACACGCTGTCAAACAAAAATGTGCTTCTTGTGGTAACATCTAAATTAACGGGTAAAGTCAAATCCATCTGCATATGGTTACATAAACAAACTCAACAAAATAATTTTTTTAAGATTTTAGTATTATTATTATTTAAAAAGGTTAAATTGTTAAATACATATCATTAAATGATTTTAATTATTTTATTACATTTTAAAATTCAAGGTTAAAAAAAGGAAGATGTATCCTTAAAGGTAACAATTGCACATTACCACCTTTTACAGTGCAAAAAAAGAAATGAAGTTTCACAAAAGTAAGCTCTGTATCTGTCTATGTGTCGTGTTTTATGCGTGGTCATTCTGTGCACAGTACAGTACACTAATATCTGAAAAGAATATCTAACTGACAGCCCCTATCCCCCCAAAGACCTTTTTGTAGGTGTGTATATGTGTGTCGATCTCCTGTCTTTTACCCACAATGCCTGTCATCTGCTTCCCTGTGTCTAATGCTATGCCTTCCATTCAGATGCCTCTCTTGAGCATCCCTTTAAATGGTCCTGTAGGCTTTCTTACACAAGCATAATTCATATCACAGCTAAGCATAGCACATTAACCCCTGCTATAACTGTGAATTCAACAAAGAAATAATATTTACTACAGCCATTAGCATGTGGGGAATGTAAGGACTGGGATTTAAAACCACATTGCTGGTTTTGTATGTAACTTTCAAGCCAATGTTAACGGCTTTAGTAAATCCATCCCATTCGAGCAGAATTGTTGAATGCCCCCATTTGCATCGCTTCAAGGGCACATTAACCAGTAGCGCATTCTACTTAGCACAGTTATTGTTTTAACATTACTGTCCTGAGCTGTGCATTTGTATCCACATAGACGTAAAACTGCCACTTTAAATATTCTCTTGTTTATGCATATGAATGCTTATTACAGATATGTTGCACTTCCCCTGACCGCTGACCCGTGTCTCATGTGCATTTGCAGGAGAAGACCAGCGCTCTCAGCCTGAGCAATGTGGCTGGGGTCTTCTACATCCTTGTGGGCGGCCTGGGCTTGGCCATGCTGGTGGCCTTGGTCGAGTTCTGTTACAAATCCCGAGCCGAGGCCAAGCGCATGAAGGTGGCAAAGAATGCACAGAATATTAATCCCACTTCCTCGCAGAATTCACAGAATTTTGCCACTTATAAGGAAGGGTACAACGTATATGGGATCGAAAGTGTAAAAATTTAAGGGGGTAGGATACGCGGCCGTCATTCCAATCTATCCCCGTGCACGCTTCTTTTGGCTTCCATCTGTTCCATTCCCTGAATGTTCTATTGAATGAGGAGGTTTGGACCGTAAAGCTGGATCGTATGTACTGGTGTTCCTAGTGCAAAAAAAAAAAAAAAACTTGACTTCTCCCCATCCACTGCACCTATATTGGAGAGAAAAGTTTTTTGTACATCCCATGTGATTCTGTTCCGTCAACCCCATTGTCATGTATGAATGTTCTTGTTGTTGTATCGCCCGTCTCCCTCATTCCCTGCTTGCGATATGATTTTCTGAATGGTGTTTGCTCGTAACTTTGCTCCTCATTTTCAATGTTTTTCCCACCACATCAAATTCACATCTGCATTTTCAACTAAACATTTTAAAAATAAGACTGAAGCCCTTTTGTGGGATACGCTCTAACTTTCTGCCATCTCTCTTGTTTGGTGTGCGTGCGTGGATGTTTGTTTCTCCGCTTGCGTCTGTGTGCGTGTGTTCCAGGTGACCTTTTCGGACGCTATGAGGAGCAAAGCGAGGCTGTCTATAACTGGAAGTACTGGCGAGAATGGACGTGTGATGAGTCCTGAGTTTCCCAAAGCAGTACATGCGGTGCCCTTTGTTAGACCTGGTGTGGGAATGAACGTCAGTCTTACTGATCTCTCCTGATGGATAAGAACCTGCCGAGTGCCTTACACAATGGTTTTCAATAGAGCGCGTTCTATTCTCTTTCCTGTCGCTTTCTCCCCTCTCTCTCTCTCGTCTGAATGGAAGACGGAGGCCTCATTTGATGTCATAAGAGACAGAATCCTTTCTTGGCCCTTTATAACAAAAAATGCACTCTCCTATTGGAAATACGCCGACTGAGATAAAGATGCTCGATAAGCGAGCTGATGACATCTACCCCCTAACGGATATTTTTGACGACAAACTTGAAACTCACAGAAGCTCTGAGCGGGAAAGAAAGAAGTCAATAAAGTCTGTCTGTTTTCGTAGCTGACGCCATCCGATGTCTATTTCGGCTCAAGCACACTTTACCATTGTCTGCTTCAGGATGTGAAATGTCTTTTTATTAATAAAACAAACAAACAAACTCTATGAAAAAGTATTTTTATGTATTTTCACAGAAATGGCTTTTAAATGCTTACATACCAGTTAATTAAATCTGTAAATCATAAACTCGACATACTTTTAAGAGCTTCGCTACTAGTTTCACATTTTAATGCCAAATATGTTGCTTATCTTGTAATTTATTAGTCCTCTTCTGATATATTCATTAACATTTTGGTGTTAATATGAAATATCTAGCAATGCTTGACATTTGAAATTTGTTTGAAAAGTGGGTGCCGCTGTTATGTTCTCTTACTTTCATCGACTTGTTTGGTTTCAAGAATCTGTTTGTATTTTCTTGTTCACCAAGAAAATCAGGGTAGCGGTTAAAATATTTTAAAAAAAGAAAAAAGTGTTTAGAACATGAACATAACAAAAAAGGAAAATGTTTAAAAAAGTACCTATTGTATTATTGCATATGTTTTGCTGTGAAATGAATAGCATACACGTCAACAAAATGCTCTGTTAAAAATGCCAAATAATTAAATGTGCCAAAATTATTGATAAATATAGTCATATATTAATCTGTCATCAATGTGAATGTAGTCAATACATTCTGTAAGTTTTGTTACTAAATGTACAGTTGGATGGTATACTCAGTGATTTATCAAGGATTTAGTTCATTTCATTTTTTTTTTTTCGTTTTCACTTTATAGCCATGTTTGCATTCACACCACAATAATGGCTTTTTAAAAAATGTACTCTGCATCTTGAATTTGTTTTCCAAGTTTTAAAATATTCTTTCATAAAATATGAGAAATTCCATATTTCAGGCAAAAACATCTGTGCTTATTCTTCAGTATTTAAGATACCTATCACGAGAACATTTTGTTTAATAATGATAACGATTCACAGTGTATTATCTTACAGTTTAATGACTATTTCCTATAAAAGCAATGGCAACCTTAACAGTTAACACTTGATATTGCAATAAGCCAAGATAAAAAAAAACAAGAGATGTCCCCAAAAGTGAGAGAACTTTTGTAAACTTAGATAATTGTCACAATTATGTACAGTTTTGAATGATTTTTATTAGTCCCTTTTTCTCTCACTTCAGCCTTTTTCTCCTCAGTCTTTCGCACTAGACAGATACTGGATAACACTTTTGATTTTGTCATGATATACATAATATTAGTTGAACAAGTCCATGTAATTTTAAGGACCGCTCTCTACCATTTTGTAAATGAATGTGTGCCAACTTGTTTATTTTTTGGGATTCTTTCTAAATAAAAGCTGACTAATATTCTTATGTTTTGATTGCAGTTTTTCAATTACTAAATTGATTATGGCATAATTGTACTTATACAACAGTTTCACAGACTTCTGCTCAGTCTTAAAGTCCTCCTGTGGTAAAAATCAAGCTTTTAATGTAGTTTATATGTCTATGTGGTGTTTTCACAAATTCACAAGTCAACACCATTGCTTTTCTCCTTAAAACTAGTGAACCAAAGGCAGTCTCAAAAACGTGGTTTGAAATCGCAGGTGTTTTTGACGTCACAAACTACCTTGTAACCAATCACGTCAATCAGTGGGAGTTGGTGCGAGTGAGTGGAGGCGGGGCTAATTTGCATATTCATAGAACCACATATAAATGAGGCAAGGATGTAGAGTTACATTCAAACTATAAGGCATGAATACATTTTCAAGGAAAAAACATTTAAATATGTTATTTTGATGATCAAAGATGAGTTTTAAGGGATACAATTACAGGGGAACTTAAGCTTTGTCTGAGCATGTGCAAGAGTTAACAGAGCTTCTAATTTTACAGAACATTTAGAGTCATCTAAGAAATATGTTATGTGCTAATCATTTTGAATAAAAAGTCATTTTAGCTTGATTCTTTTTAAAGTGTTTCCAGTAATCACTGTCAAAATGATTCAATCAAACACAAAGACACAATCAAGGATTTCATTCTTTCCAATAGATAATTCATAAAGAGATTTCCACTCATTTCTTGTTGCTTTGGCAGTGATTTGAATGTGTCTGCTAGGCGATAGGAAATGAGAGGAACGGAGAGGTGTTTTTGATCATAAATAATCATGCTGTGACGCATTGGTGTTAATGAATGTCACACATTCCGAGATGACAGATACCCTCCCCCTGCTCTTCATACATAATCCCCCTTCCGTCTTTGCAGCCCATATGGTGCCCAACACTTCTGGAGACATCCATTTAATATTTCATCTAACATTTAGTCTAAAAAAATGAAAGGCTCTTTGGGCTTTTAAACAGGGGCATGAAATGTATCATTAGAAATTAATCTTTATCTAATTTCACGTCATCATCTGAACATCAAAGATGTTCCCTGTATTTCTGAAGATTCTTGATGGAAAACAAAATGGCTTGGGACCGCCTGTCCTGTTTCCGTTCCTTTATACTGGTTTCCAAACAATGCGCCCTGCTCATTTTTATATTAGACCAAATTGCATTTATTTTGACATCTAGCAGAATGCAATAGTGTATAGAGCAGTTTTTAGTTTTATTAGTAAATGTTTGGTCATGTGATCTCAACATGGTGGCCCAATCAGGGTTAATCTTTTCGCCGAAAGCAGTGGCAAAATGTTCATTAACAAAAGGTATAATTTAAGATTAATTTTTAAAAAGACAAGTAAAATGCTTAATTTAATACATAAAATATGAATATGGGTCAGGGATACATCACACCAATTTATCAAGGCGGAAGTCACTGCAGAATGAGACTGAGTGGCAGTGTTGGTGTTCAGCTTGAATGCTGCTAAAAACACACAAAACACGGTGGGAAAAATGGGAAAGAGAAATATAATCAACAAGAAATCTTAGCTCTCTTTTCTTTTTATAGGGTAAAATGTAAAAAGTTACTTTTATACAATTTTTTTGGAGAATTGGACTCTAATCACAAGTGTGACCAAAATGTTATACTCTTTATATAAAAAAAGTACAAATAATTGGTAAGACTTACAACGTGTCCTCAAAAGACCTTCAAAGATGCATTACAAAGAATAAGGCAGTGATCTGATACAGAGACAAAAGGAGGGATAGCCGTGGTTATATCTACATCAGTCTGACCTTTGGGTTATCTCCAGCATTCATGAGTCATTAGGTCAATGATAATACAGGGGGTTAGTGAGCTAAACTCAAAAACCCATTGCCATGTCTAAGATGACTATCTGTGCTTCAGCTTCCCCTTTTAGCAACTCAATCAAAGCCTTCATTGATAAAGTCAAGCACAGCACAGCTAGATGACAGCAGGAGGAACAACAGGACTGTCCTGAATATGGCAGACGTCAATACCTCATAAAGTCTCACCTTTCATCTCGCTACTCTCATAATGAAGCCCCAGAGCCATTTCCTGGGGTCTGCGGAGGAACCAGAGAGTGGGCTGCAAGAACACGATTACAATTTTATGAAAACACATGCATTATAAGTGGAATTATGTGGGACATAATTGGGGCAAGAACATTTCCAGCCGTAATCCTAATAATCCCAAATTCAAAAATGTGATTGTGCTTTAAATAATACAGCAATTCACTGCATAATTTATATTACAAGCTGTTGCAAAAGACATGTAAATATTTCTGTACGTACATATTCATAAGGATGAATTTATGTTCCTTTCCAAAATACAAAAAGTTGAAGAAATTATTCCATACATCAGTTAACCAGCAGTATGATGTAACATGACCCTAATATCTCTCCATCTAGAACGGTAAAAGAGAATTTTGATTGACGGTCCATTGGATTAATTTGAATTCACAATTTTGCCCCAGCAAAGAATTTTGCATATGTCACCCAGACGAAGAGAACTACTTTGATATTAGGGTCAGTGGCCAAAGTCTCATTACATCATTTGTATTAATCCACTAAAATATTTCCATTTCTCCAGTCCAGAGATGTGATTCATCGGGACAAACTCTGTTCTAGTTTTCTGGTACTAGTCAGATCAAATTATTCAAAAGTCAAATTAAAACAAAAAAAACCTTCAAGGATAATAGTTGAATTTTGTGTTTTATAATCATGTATTCAGCATCCAGGAATAATTAATCGCAGCATTCAGTGGTCAGACGCCTTCCAGGCCCTTCCACAAATCTGTTAGTGAAGGTCACTTCAAGGAAGTCATTCAATCGTTTATGGTCATGTGACCCACCCAAGTTCTCACGATTCATTTTAAATCTAGAGTTGGAATTTACATATAAACAGAATAATTCAAGTTGGTTTGTTTTGTTGTGATATATTATAATCACATTTCCGTTAAGTATTTCATATTATTTCAAAAAAAATGTTTCATTGGTAAGAAATGTGTTTCATGCTTTATGTGTTTAATGCTTAACTTATAAAGTTAAGAGCAGATCGGTAACACACACACACACTTATTTGTAGTAGTTGAACTGTATATCCCCTTACACTAACCCTACCCCTACCCCTATCCATCACAGAAAACTTTCTGCATTTTTACATTTTCAAAAAACATCTCTTAGTATGACTTATAAACCAGTAAATGGACAAGGATTTTGGATATTGCCATCTTTGTGGGGACATTACCGGTAATGTGCTCTATGTGAATGCGGAATGAAGATCACGTACGAGGTCAGAATGTGCTGACATAAGAAGTCTGCTTTGAGCCGATCATAAAGTTCTTATGGAGATGTCATGATTACTCAGCGCTGTAAGATTAAGTAAGTAAGATTAGTAGTTTTTTTATTAAAATATGCGCAAGATGATCATATTTGACCGTGTTGTGCTCGAGACTTTTTTTCATTCAACAGCGTTTGCGGCTCGGCAGTTGGGTGTTTTTAGGAGCAAAAACGCGTTGTTTGATCATACCCTCATGCCTTTCACTCAGATGTCAATTTTTTTTGTCAAATTGAACAGACAGTGACGAGGTGGCTAATTCGTACCAATTCATACGACCTCACTCGTACGAATTTGTACGTTTTTTGCTAAATCGTACATATTTTACGATTTGCCAAAATCGTATGAATTCATACGAATGACCTACTCCTGACCCCGCCCCTAAACCCAACCGTCACGTGGGTTTAGACAAATCGTACAAATTCGTACGAGTGAGGTCGTACAAATTCGTACGAATTAGCCACCTTTTAATCACTCGTACAAATTCGTACGAATTGGTCGTGAGATAGCGTTGGGACGGCTGAAGACAACGGCGCGGCGTTTAAATATCACTTCCGATGACTATTTTGCTGCTGGTGTGTGAATGGTCTCTTACCGGTAAAAAGCCAGAACGCAGTTGCTTGTGTGAACAGCATATTTGTGTATTTACCGGTAAAGTAATTCTGGCAATTTTACGGTAATTTACCGGGATTGCTGTGTGAAAGGTGCTGTTTAACTCTTGTAAGGAGCACCCATAACACTTCTTCTGACGAGGGAAACAGGTACTGGAAAACATACAGTCAAATCCGAGAGGTTCTGGCAGGTTCCGGCAAAAAATACGCATAAAACTATAGACCTCTATTTGGCCTAGTTGAGATGAAGTGTCAATATTCAAGATATGGGAGATGGGTGTCTTACCATTCCCCTTCAACAAACCTGAGATATGTTGATGTGATATGTGTATCCCTGACCCATAATTCAGTTGGGAGATGGTTTCACAGTACACTAGCAGCCCTGTCTGAAAGTTGCAGATGGCATCTGCTTTTGACATGTGATATGAAGTCTTTTCTCTGTAGAGCTGACATGGGACACACTGCTCAAAGCTCATCTTCATTTCGTTTTTCTCAAGGCTATCTTCAAACAACAGAAGAAAAATTCAGATGTTTTTTTTTTTTTTTCTCTTGCGGAGTTGCGGTAATGGGTTGGGATTCTGCACAGAAGGGAAAAAATAGAACCTGTTATCCCCTGGCTGTGTTGTCATGGAAACAGCATCGGCTGTGCTCTTTCCTGTGTGAAGAACAGGATGCCGTTTAGCATGTGGGATCTGAAGATGTTGTTGTAATTGATTCATGTCTTTGTCACCTTTACAAGTCATGAACACATGTCTACAACAACTGATTGGTGTGATCTTTGTACCTCAAAACCACAGAGGCACTAGCTGAGGTAGTCATGCAACATACTAATTTGTGCCGAAGTTCAACTAGTGTTTGCCGCCTTACACTGCATGAGTTTCTATGGCAACCACTTCCATGCGGTGATTATTCAGCTCATCCAGAAGAGATTCTCTACTGTGCAAGGGTATTAATGTGCTTTATGTAACTGAGTATGTTGTGATAGAAACCACAAATATACCTTTGAGTAGCACAGACAGGGAATTAAAACACACGAATGCAGTACTCTCAAAATGTACAAAAAAAAATTGCTCTCTTGATTGAATTGCTTTCAGATGAAATGGAGTTAGAAATTGAGTATGGATGCAGCTTTCTAAAAAATCTATATCTAACAGATTGTATAAATGTGATTGAGTTACTTATATTAAGTCAAATGTGGTACAGTGGACGAAATGGTCAGACAGTCCGTCTCTTTTGAATAGTCAGCAGAAGGGAGTGGGTGATCTCCAGTGCTTTAATGTCCCACATTATTCACGCTCACTTACACCCCCTCACAGACAGAGCAGTAAAGTTAAATGGTGTGTCTCTCTGAGAGGGGAGATATGCGTCTCTTCTATGACTGAAGAAATGGCTGAGAGTAGGCTATGAGTCACTGCTCCTTATCATTACATAAATAAATAAATAAATATGTAAATGAAAGCATTAGTGTGATTCAATAATTTTCCTCATGGGTCTTTTCGAGTGTTTATCTAGAGTGGTATTACAGGCTACAGGAAGAACATAAAAACAAGCATGTGCGTGCGATTCGTTTTTGCTTGTGTAATCTCATGTTTGTCGTAATCAACTCACTAATCCAGTTTAATTCTGATCCAGAGAATACTTGAGGCCAAGGGCAAAGTGAGGTGTGAGGTTGATATATGAGACGTGGCAGGACCTAAGGCTTCTGTTCCATACATCTGTTCATTCCCCATTTCCGCATCTGGTGTCTCTCTCCCTCCGTCCATCTGTGCAAAAAACATAATATTGCCTTTAGTCAGGATTCATAGATATGACTTTCAAAGCCTCATTAACTGAAGAATACATAGAATCAATTAAAATCACGTTTTCCAGAGGACTGTATAATAAAGAAAATTAAATAATTGATTACAATTGGTTAGATTTTTTCTTATGTTTTTTGAAAGAAGCCCCTTATGCTCACCAAGGCTACATTTATTTGATTTAAAAAAAAACAGTAATATTGAGAAATATTAATACAAGTTTTAAATTTTCATACATTTTAAAATGTAATTTATCCTGTGATGGCAAAGTTGAATTTCCAGCATCATTACTTCAATCTTCAGTGTCACATGATCCTTCAGAAATTAGTCTAGTGTGCTGATTTGGTGCGAAAGCATGTCTTTATAAATGTCAAAAAAAAGTTGTGCTGATTAATAGTTTTGTGGAAACTGTGGTACATTTATTTCAGGATTTTTCAGAAAGTTCAAAAAGACATTATAAGTAAGGGATAATCCATGGCTAGCTGTGCAGCAAACGATTTTAATGCACGACGTGGAGGCACAGAACCACTCGACGCGAAGCGGACCATACTTATACCATGGTAGTTTGCCAGCATTGACAACTTAAAGTGTTAGTTCACCCAAAAATGAAAATTACCCCATGATTTACTCACCCTCAAGTCATCCTAGCTGTATATGACTTTCTTCTTTCAGACGAATACAATCAGAGTTATATATATAAAAATGTCCTGGCTCGTCCAAGCTTTATAATGGCAGTGAATGGCAGTTTATGTTTTGAAGTCCATCAAAGTGCATCCATCCATGATAAAAGTGCTCAACAAGGCTCTGCAGGGGTTAATAAATGCCTTGTAAAGTGAATCATACTTCATAAGTAAATGTCTTTACTGTCACTTTTGATCAATTTAATGCATCCTTGTTGAAACAAAGGAATAATTCCATACTGATCCCAAACTTGGTTCCACTTTATTTTGATGGTCCCTTTATTCTGTTGACTCAAAAGTAACGTTGCACCTACATATCTACTAATTCTCAGAGTGTTAGTAGAGTTTTAGCAAACAGGTAGCTCAGGGTTAGAATAAGTTGACTTGTAGTTGCAAAGTTACTTATAGTTAGTAGAATGTCTTATGGGGGAGCATCACAATAAAGTAGCAGATATTAAGCAGATACTCTAATAATAATTTTATAATAGTTACTTATAGTCAACAGAATGTTCAAATGGGACTAACAAAATAAAATGTTACCCCAAACGTTTGATCAGTAGAATATAATAATATATAATTTAAGGGAATTAAAGGTGATGTAAGCATGTTTTTAGAATATCACTCATAAAAAGTACCTGACAGATATTTCGGGTGTCCTGGAAAATTGCATGTCTCTGTGGTGGCTCTATAGGAGCTGTAAATACTGTAGAAGCAATGCAATTTTTTTTTGTGAGTGCTCAGTTTTGCTAACATTGGGTTGGCTGACATGTATTTGGAGGGAAGGGTTTTGCAAAGAGAGTATGCATGAAGAAATGAGAGCTTAAAGGGATAATTCACCCAAAAATAAGAAAAAGAAGATTCTGTCATCATTTACTCACCCAAAAGTTGTTCCAAACCTGTATGAATTTCTTTCTTCTGCTGCACACAAAATATATTTTGAAGACTGTCGGTAACCAAAGAGCTGATGGACCCCATTGACTTCCATAGTGTTTTCTTTCCTACTATGGAAATCAACGGGGCCAAAAATATCTTCTTTTGTGTTCAGCAGAAGAAAGAAATTCATACAGGAGGGTTGATTCAAATTGAGGGTGAGTAAATGACAGATTTTTCATTTTTGGATGAACTATCCTTTTAATTCAGTATATCGGCTGTTAGCAAATCAGTTGAAATTGCTTACATCACCTTTAAACTTCAGATTACCTTTTATATAAAGTAGCTTAACTTCACTGAAGCTACTTAAGGTTTGTAGTAGGCATTATGTATACTATTTTACTCTTCATAAGAAACGGCATACTGACAGAACACAGGAAAAATTTATCTGGTACAAACACAACCAATCAAAATTGACAATGTCACATGATACACTAAATGCAACCAATAAAGTCCAAACATGTAACAAAACTTTTAACCAGGAAAAGTGCTTAGTGAGACCTCCGTTTCTGGAAACACTGATGTAGAATACCTCTAACATTGCATGTTTTCTTACCAATTCCAAGTGAGATTAAACTGAATTGGTTTCCAACTGAATGGAAATGAGCTTGGCAAACCAACCAGAGCATCATGTCTGCAGGTGGGAATCCTCTTTCAATTTCTGCTTATAGCTTTTCCATGATCCTTATCCCTCTGGGTTTCCCCACCATAGATGTGTTTTACATGTCCTCGGAGGCACATCCAGATTAACGCTCCGCTCTGTAATGGAAACATTTGATTTGTGCTTCTATGTCCCGGTTATTCAAATGTTCACAGACTATCTGCATTTGGTTGCATATAGTGCCAACTAATCCTATAGGTTTTTTACTAATATATAATGATTTAAGATGGGGCACAGTTGGAAAACATATATATATATATATATATATATATATATATATATATATATATATATATATATATATATATATATATATATATATATAAACGTATTTAAAGCATCAAGGACAAAATCAAAAGAAAGGAACGAGGTCATAACCGCTAGTCTATCTCAGTTTTTTGACAGCCTCCAGGATGCCACTGAAAAGGATCCCATGGTAACACTTGACATATGGTAGACATGGTGAGAGAGCTTGGTGCCAAAGAAGAACAGAAGGGCAGTCCCCTGGCAGGGAATTAGGCACTGTACCCAGACCAAGAGAGTGAGATTACTGGGTCTGAGGGTTTCGTACAGCTTGGCATTGCTAGCAGCTTGGCATTTACTCTGGCCAATGTGAAGGAAGATTTCATCAGCGTTACAAAATAAGCCCATATCATGGGGAAGATCAATGGCAGCACTAATTTATGCTTCAGCTGTCCCACCCCCGGACAACCATTACAAAAATTGTATAGACATGGGATGCCTCATGTTATTTTTCCAAACTGGCACCTTTGCAAAATGCTTTGTGAATGCCTCATGAATTCCAGCCAGCATTCAAATATGATGTAATTCCTTCACATGCAAACTTAAGGTGAGGACATCCAGAGGTCGCTGCTGCGCGTCATGTGAGCAGCTGCAGGGATGGACGCATGTGAGCATGTATGGCTGCTTTGAGGGGGAGGGCAAACAGTTCGTCGACTTCACTGCAGCCCCACTCATGCCACCACATGTGGTGCCTTTCACAGTGGGATCCTCATTTGTTGACGGGCACATTATTAATCCTGATGTAGAATTGATAGCTACCGCTGAGCCTGTTAGCAACATCCATGTGTGTTCTGGTGGTAAAACTTCCCAGAGAGCGGAAATCAAAAGGCACAATGACCCCTAGGGCCTAAAAACAGAGCAGAATGTAATAATAATGAAGTGGGGAAAAAATTGTTGTGTGTTTTGTTGGGCAAAAACAAAACAGGCCTTCAAAAGCTGTTGTTTCCATTGTGTTTCAGTGTTACGGCGAGGCACAGAGAGAGGTCTTTGTCGCATAATCTGCATCAATTTGCATTTGTTTGGCTATACAGCACAAAATATTAATTTAAAACATACCCTATTCCTATCTCGGCAAACACCTGATGACAAATGCTTGAGGAAATCACACAAAAAACTAATTAACAAAATACAGATTTTTTGAAAACACAATGACATTGAAAATACGCCCTATGAACCGTTTAGCCTTTAATCATCTGAATGCTGCTGCAATGGCTCATTTGGGCTTCTGGTTTGTTTAAATTTACATTTAAAGGGGACCTATTATGCCCCTTTTTACAAGGTGTATGTGGCGAGCAGGACGATGCCGGTGGCGTGATTGCTGGTGAGCGACACCTGCGCGACGCACCGGCCTCGTATCTCGTGAAGGATGAGAGAGGACCAGGCCTGGACTATTTTATTTGATGTTTTGTTTTATTATATGTGGCAGCAGTCGTCCGTGAAGGACTCCTGCCTTTACTTTCGTTTTTGTTGTTGATTTATCTTACGTCATTAAAGTCTTTAAATGTTCGCCCGTTCCCGCCTTCTTCCCACAACAACTAACCGTGCTACAATGTAATATAAGTCTCAGGTGTCCCCAGAATGTGTCTCTGAAGTTTCAGTTTAAAATACCCCACAGATCATTTATTATACGTTGTAAATGCACATTTTTGAGCGGAAGGAAAAACAAGCTGTTTCTGTGCATGTATTTTTAAATGTAAATAAACTGCTGTTCCCAACCCTGCTTTCCAGAAGAGGGCGGAACCTTTACAGCTCGTGCCTCGGATACTCTGCCAAAAACTAAAACGTCTGTTTGGTTTTGATTATCATCTCTATCGCGGTCATGCTCACGTAACATTGCAGTTCTTCATCATCATGAAAGTTTATTATCTGCATGCACTTTATAGCCATATCAGTCTAAACTTCTGATATATGTTTTTTTGAGCACACACATCCGAAGCTCACCCACAGAGAGCTAGATGTCAGACGGC
Organism: Phoxinus phoxinus; assembly: GCF_949152265.1. Taxonomy (NCBI): domain Eukaryota; kingdom Metazoa; phylum Chordata; class Actinopteri; order Cypriniformes; family Leuciscidae; genus Phoxinus; species Phoxinus phoxinus. Next base: position 21,317,515 of record NC_136887.1, read on the forward strand.
ACGTCCCGTGAGTAGTTCTCTCTCACGTCTTATTGCGCTTAAACTGTCAAATACGCAAAGGTTGTCAAAAACGCACAAAGTTCACATACTGTAAACACAGTCGGTAACTTAAGTCTGTGAATGAAAACAGCAAGTAAAGAAATCACATGTGTAGATTAGATCTGTGTATTAAAGTGAAAGCAAAGTAATATACAGTAAATATGAATCAAACAACAAAAGAAAAAGAGAAAATCAATCACTGCTCTTGATTGAATAACTTCAGTAGCTTTAATAAGAATACATTTCTTACTTGAATGCTGATGTTCAATGCTGTGGCGAGGAGATATACATGGTGGACTGTGTACAGCTCACTCAGGCCAGGGTCTATGCTAATAGGGCAGCAGTCGTGGGCGGGGCCTGTGCACTGTGATGTCACATTGCATAGAAACTGCAAACAGATTAAAAGAACAATTAGTGGGTGCATTTACCATTATAGGGTGGTTGTGTACAAACACTGCATGGCAACAAATAATGTATCATAAATTCTGCTGTTCTCACTTCAGTCATTTTTTGGATGAGGAAAGCAAAGCACGTATCCCTGTTGGTGTGGGCAAACATGTTAATCTGAATTCTGTTCTCATATCAATCTGTAATGTAGTCTCTTTAAAATACATTCCCCTGTCCCATCTGCCCTTTGTGCCCTTCTTATTTCTGACCCTCTGCTAGCTTGGGCCAGTCCTGCACTGTTGAGTTCCTGTAATGTGTAATCTCTAGAGTTCTGTTCCTCTTCTTCTTCTTTTACTCCACACACAGCTCTGTCTGTGCTCTTGATCAGATGGTCTCTACAATCATTGTGGCCATTAAACGCTCAGCTGGGCAAGAATTGCCTGTGGCGAACCGGACCCAGGAGCTCTCTGCTAATGTCCGCTATTGTTTGTGTGTTTATACTGTTTATTGATAACTCAACTCTTCAATGTTCAAATTATTAATCTTTACAGAAATGACAGGTGCATATTGTAGATATATTGGTTAAAAACAAATATATTTACTTGTGAATGTGAGAAAACAAAAATATCCTCAAGACATAAAACATTATTTTCTAGTCTTCTAGACCGTGACAAATCGCAGGCACAAATCATGATGTAAACGACTGGGCAAGAAAGGAAAATGGAAACAGAAAAAGGCAAACAAGAAATATGCATTTATAAAAACAATTACTTTAAAAAAAAAATAAAAGTTGCATAAAAAAAGATCATTTTCAGTTTAAAGAAACAAAAAAGAAAAGAAAATGTTTCAACTGCACTGATCACAACACAGAACTGATGATAAACAGAAAGTATAATCAAGTGCGGATAAAAGGATAAACTGTTTAATAATATTAGTATGAATAAATAATACAATCATAGCTGAATAATGGCCATAAAAGAGCAACACTTTGAATCACCTACCTAATTGTCTTGTGTTGTATGTCTCAAAAACACAAACTCACATACACAAGCACACATAGCAGATGCATAGTAAAGCACTGCTGTGAAGATCAAGTCCTCGGGCACTGTGCTCAAATCGTGTGTGCATTTGTGTGTGTGATCTAGAGACAGACAAAAAGAGAGACCACTACAGATGTGTTTTATTTCACCTTGTCATGACCCTGATAAACAGAGTATGCATATAGCTTCTCTGGCTCCAGGGTCATTTATATGCAACATGTGTTTGTCATAATTAAGAGCACAGAGAGACTGCTGTATCTCCTGACCTGTGGGGAGAGTTACTTTCAGCTGACATTAACCAAAGAGCAGGTCCCTTAAATCCCTCCTCCCTAAATATTCATTTCAGTAGGACCAATATGGCCTTTTCAATAGTTAATTCTTATGTAATTACATTTGATTGCCCCCAAACCTGAGAATGTGGTTAGGCCTGTCTTCTTGCATTCTTCCAAAAGATTCTGGAAGAACATTAATAATGAACATAACATGGATACAGTGTCTTTAAATGACAAGAGAGAGTGTCTGCTTTGGACTCTAGTTAGGGAAGATGTCATATCTAATTTCTCATGGATGAAAACAAGGCTGAAGGATGATATGTGCGCCGGTTTCATATTTGTTCTGTTTTTAACTTGCTGTTGATCATTCAGCTGGCGAGACATTAAAACAACAACAACAAAAAGAAGATATAGCCTATATATATATATTATGCACTACCACATTTACATTTGTGAAAAAATAAACATGGCATGAACCCCAGTTAAGGTCAGTAGTCACACCTTTATGTATACAGTATAATCATATATAAACAAACACACCTGGTAGACACATCATTTATGTATAACAAGCATACATTGGAAAAAGCTTGAAACATAAATTTGCCACGTGTCTAATGCTCAGGAGACACCGTCAAATTCTCTCTCAGAAGCACACAACTATGTTCTGCCTTCCTTTACGTATAAATTATGAATTTACTTCATAACACTCCCCATTCTCTCAGTGCTGAAACATTGCTGAAAGGTTCTCTGTGCATGTCATTAAGAGCTACAGACATTTGTATTTGGGTATGTAATTTTCAGAAAAATCTCAAAAATAGGGGCGCTGGTTAAAATGTTAAAGGAGACATTTTAAAAGTATCTGGTCCTTTCTCGTGAAACAGCAACAGAGCATGTTTCTTTGTAAATCCTTCATACATCCATTTTTATGTAAATTGTTGCATTGAATTGAATGTGACAATATATGCAAGAATGGCAAACAAACAATTTGCACATAAATTCAATCTGCTTGTTTCCTGAAAAAGACTCATTTTTTGATGGTTTTTCATTTTTCAGCTCACATTTCTGCATATTGTATGTGTAAATGTTTTTCCTTTTGCATTTATGGAATCATGTTTATTAATACAGCATGTGATGTGTTGAGGGCACAGTGGGAAGTACATATGTCACGTAAGACCTATAATGAGGATGTAGGTTCATGCTTTGTCTGTTTGAACCATTCCCCTCTCACTCTCTCTACAGTATTTCTCCCCAGACTCTCCTGTGAATGTAAAAGGCATTTTTTTTTAAGTATGAGATGATAAATATCCCACGGCCAGTATGGAACTTATATTAGTGTACTGGACCAAAAATAATTTGAATCTAGAGATATTCGGCAAAGCTGGCCTGGCCGGATATTGTGGAAACAAAACAACATGATTAAGGTAAAAAAAAAGAAAAAGATTCTACAGGCACAGAATTTTTTTATATGATTCGATCTTTGACAATAAGCTGACAGTGATTTCTGTTGTTATTCTGATGTTATATTGCAATTCAAAAATTTTATATCTTAATACAAATCCCAAATAAATAATTTCTTACTTTTTGACTTCATTATTTATGGAGAGATAAAAGATTAATTTATTATCTCTAAACTTACTGTATAACATCATTCTCATTGTAAAATCCTTAGACTCTTTCTCCCTCCACGTGATAAACTGATAATCTTCCATTATCTGTCCCTTTCCTCTCCGCTGTCTGCTTTATACATCTTCTTTTGCTCTTTCTCTTTTCATCTCTTATCCCTCTACTTCTGTCCTCACCACCTCTTTTTAGTCTTCAATAGCTGTTTCAAAGTTGCGAATTTAGCTTATGCGCAAATGGGAATAACGCATAAAGCATTTGCGATTATTGCAATAAATGCTCATGTTATCTTGCGTTTGGATGCCTGATGTTTGGGAACGCAATCATGTGAGACACTTCTGGAAGGTCATTATACCAAATCATTCTGATGACAGACTTCGGCTCAGGCATCTCAGAATGATCACACCAACATTTGAGAAGCTGTGCAATGAAATTGGTCCGCTGGTTTGTCCAGTTATCCAATCCCATCCTCTGTTGTTTTTTTTGCTGCGCATTGAAAGATTTAATTGCTAAATGTGTTTTCAAGATATATCGCCTTAATTGTGCATCTTGGGGTTTCCGTCCAACGTTTTTTGTGCAATATCCCAAAATGCACATAAAAAAAGTGGATGGAAACATAGCTATCCTCTTCTTCTTTTTTTCCATTGTCCTCATTTGTTTGCTCTGGCTTTTCAGAGATGAACCTTTATATTACAAATTCATAATAGTTGTAGACATCAATATGACAATTTTGTTTAGAAAAAAATTATGAAACTTGTTTTAGACATCAACCTTACTTCAAATCAATTGAGAAAAACTGTAAACGATGGCCATGGCAATGTGACATTTCACTGTAACCCTTTTCTCATGGCAACATCACTGAGGACATTTGAGTTTGACCAGCATGCACTGTGATGGGATGATAAGCTCAATTTTAACTGCAATTTTGACAAAATTCTTTGCCATTTGGCACCCAATGAGTCATATTGATTTGCCCACACAAACATGTGGTTCGATGTGTGATTTGCACCACCAGAGCTCCACTGCCTCCTATCCAGCGACTGAACAGTGCTCGGTGAGGCATAATGTCTCTGTGGAGGCTACTTTACATTCTGCTGCTCAGATAAATCTTGGCCACCATAGGCCAGGCTCTCTCAGCTGAAACACATGCATTTTTGTTAAGGGTCTCTGGGTCTAATTAAAGGCTAAAAGCATGGGAGACTCAGTTGAGTGATGGAAAAAAATTTTTTTCAACTGTTAATAACAATGCTCTCTACATCAGGGGTGGTGAATTAATTTGAGTGTGAAAATATCCATTTTGTAGACTGTCCAAAAGCAATATTTGGTCATAATTATTCAAATAAGCAAACTTTTAAGTATTAAATGGAAGTATTTGTATGATTGTACTTGCCCCGTAAAAGTGAGAATACATTTAGAATCAGGCTTGTTTGCTAAATGGATTTTATATTCACAAATAAGTGTTCTATAATTCCCTCCACCTCTGCTCTAACCAACTGTACACATCCAATTCTATAACTGCCTTTGATTAACTAGACTCTCATTACTTAATTGAGCATGGTGGGCAATGCGGAGGTAATTTAAAAGTAATGGGGATGGATGGTATTTTCTGACATTTAAAAAAAAATACTCATGAGCAGCCACTTATTAAAACTCGCTGAAATTACATTACTGTATTACAGTGATGCGTCCAAATAAGGTCTTAATTAGCCTTTACCTCATTTTTAGAGCATGTAGTTGGTTAAGTATAGTTAATATTGTGTAAACATTACCTCTAAAACAAACTCCCCCCATTTCAACCATTCCCATTATTATGAACGAACCCCATACCCCAGAACAAAGCACTGCATTTCTGCTCTGGGGTGCGTTTCCCGAAAGCATCGTTAGCCAACTATGATCGCAAGTTCCGTCGTTATCAGCATAGTTCAACGATTTGGTGTTTCCCGAAACCATCGTTCCAACGAACGTTCGCAAACAGCATAGCAAACTTGTGTGGTTGCAACGACTAGGGTTGCCACCTTCAGTGTGGCAAAATAAGGGACACCCATTCACCCCCCCCCCCCCCCCCCCAAATGCTCAACTTTGACAAAGTCATTTTTATTGTTATAATTGTGATTTCATAATATGTAGATATGAATCCAACTAAAAGCTATTGAAAATATGTATTTTAGTCAAATAGCAAATGGTGTAGCTCTGCAGCCATCTACTAAAGTGATAATTTCTTTACTTTTAAAACAGCATTTTCCAAAAGATGGGCAAAAATCTTACACTAAACCATGTCAAATTATCTATATCCATGAACGTTAGAAATGTGGGTCTTTTATAAAGTGAATTTTACTTTTTTTATTTTTTACTGTTTTTGTTTAAAAAATATTTATTTATATAGCCTAAAGTAAAAAAAATATAATAAATCCTCCTAAAACTATAAATCCAAAAAAAAAAAAAAACTATTATGTTTCAAAATGACATTTTGTTGAAACAACACAAGTGTGACTTTTTCCCCCCACACTAACATAAAAAAACAGATATTATTCAAATGTATTTAATTTTTTTTTGTAGATGTAGAAAGTGTTGTCAACCGTGCAAAGTCTCACATCATTTGGACAAATATAATGTTTTATTTATTTCAGCAAACGTCATTTGGGGTCAGAGACCCGAACAGCGCACAAGGGGTTAAAAAACGTGCAGGTTTACAGCGCATGTTCACGAGACTCAGTCGCTATAGAAACAAAGACGCTAAAATGCAATCACGCAATGAGCTTCTCTACTAAGAAATTGATTTCTTTATATTTGCTATTAGTATTATCCATACTGCAAAATCCTTATGTTTTTATTCAACTATATGTGGGCCTAATGTAAAATACGGGACAAATCGCGTCCCTTATTGATTTGATACGGGACGCATCATCTTACTTGTAAATACGGGACGATTCCGTATTTTAAGGGACGGGTGGCAACCCTAGCAACGACAGCTCTGGAGCTGTGGTTAGAAGCATAGTTTCTAGTTTACATGAGATGTAGACTGAATAAATCCTTATTTTTAGCAAAATAAGCAAGCTGACATTCAGTACAACCCGTATTTTTTATTTAGAATACATACAAATGTAATTTACGTCTTTTAGTTTGTCAAGAGATTTAAAGCACCGTTTTTGAAGACTGCGCATGTGCGAACGAGCTCTAGGCTACTATGTAAGAACGAGCCAAATATTGAGTCTGGTAATAAAGCAAAGTAACTGATAAAAATTTGAAATGGTCTTCAGATGCCATGTATGTAACTTATATGATGAAATCTAGCGTTAATTCGATCTCAAACAGATTAATTAAAAAAAGTTATTAGTCCACCACGTGCGAGACGTCATAAACCAACGTGGTTGAACGATACTTTACGACATTCGGTTTCGGGAAACACTCGTGACTAGCTAGTTGATTTCTCCAACGATGCATCGTACTATGGTAGTTAAGCAGTGAGCTATATAGTTGTACGGGAAACGCACCCCTGGTTAGCTTGTGCTGCAGTGTGCATGGCAGGTGGTTTTAGAATCAACAATGGACATTATCTTGTGACTATAAAAAAATATGTTTCATTATTTTGCCACTCGCTGCATCAAAATTAGAATGAATATTAAAGGTAGAAACGGAATCCAGGACAGTCTAAAGGCCAGTTCACACAGTCAAAGTTTTTACAGTTCAGCAGCTGGAAAATATCATTGTACTATTTTATCAAAGTGATTCCAAATAATTATTTTCTCTGTGCTGTTATTGTTATATGCTACTTATGGTGTGGGCTAGGGAGATAGGAAGCTGACTGTTACATATCCAATTTCTTTATTAGTATCGTTATATTGTCGTTGGTGCATTCTCAGAATTTTTTTTCATAATTGTACCTTTGGGGTACAACGGCTTGTCACTGGGGCAGTAAAAGGACATACTTGTTTTACCCCTAAAATATGCATAGCTATTAGTACCTCAGAGTAGCAATACGTACCTTAAAGGACAAGTTCGGTATTTTACACTTAAAGCCCTATTTACAGATCGTATCTGATGAAATAGAACGGTTAAGATTAAACTTTGGACACATGCTCCTGTCCCGAGAATTTTGGGTTTATTTCGCTTCCCCCCCACCCCCACACAATGGTTGTCTATGGCCACTGGAAGATTCCTTCCTAAAACACATTAAACTTTCGTTTACAAAGACGTGAAACTCACCGAGTGGTCAGGGGTGTTCACTGATACGGGCCCAAAAAAAAACGCTGAAAAAGATGCATTCCAACAGGTTTTATTGTAGTGTTTGTCCAACTCCATTGACTTGTATTGAATGTGCTGTGTGAGGTACAGTATTACTCCGCCGCTTCTTCTTCTGCTTCTTCTGTGTATTAAATGAAATGCCAGCGGTTTGCTTGCAATCGGCAAAGGTGCATTATCGCCACCAACTGGGCTGGAGTGTCTATTATTCAAGCTCTCAACGGAAGAATCTGGGTGTGACGCGTTTGGCAAAATAGGTCCACAAACGCTAAATAAAACTAAAATTCTCGGGACAGGAGCATGTGTCCAAATTTTAATCTTAACCGTTCTATTTCATCAGATACGATCTGTAAACAGGGCTTTAAGTGTAAAATACCGAACTTGTCCTTTAAGGTACTACTATGAACCTTTTAGGGGTTGATAAGGTACATAGCTGTCCCTTTGAGGCAGGGGTGGGGAACGTTGGTCCAGGAGGGCCATTGTCCTGCAGAGTTTAGCTCCAACCCTGAAAAACTCACCTGATTGTAGCCTTAAAGTCCCTGTAAAGTCAAAATTAAGTATGTGTTCTGAGTTTGTTATTAGCCACCCAGCCAAATTTGAAGGATAAAAAAGCCGGCAAGTACATAAAATAAGCTATCAAAATCGTGAAAAAATTTGCAGTATTCTCTGCTCTCAAATGCTGGGGGCGTGTCCGCTGGCTGCGCTGAAACCACGCCCACTCGTGGGAAAGCTGCAGTCGCCACACTCAACTATGGAGTTACTGTGGACCCGACCTACTATAATTATAACATATGCACACAAGACAACTTACACTCATTGGTGGGCACGCACTGCCGATGATGGCACCAGTTGTCGGCGCGATGGGAGGATGAAGGCCGAGGCGGGAGATAGTCGGTTCGGCCCCATTCACCAGTAGCTAACAGTGGATTATCTGTGAATTCCAGTTGTCTGAGACGAAAGTTTATAAATCTATCCCGTGTAAAATTATCACTACAGAGGCAGGTTTTGGCGGCGATCCTCAACTCTCCATCAAGGTGGCTCTTTATCTCTTCTCTTCTTGATGTGATCGTTTTTCGTAAATTTAAATAAGGACACCGATCTGGGGTGCGTTTCCCGTACAACTATATAGCTCACTGCTTAACTACCATAGTACGATGCATCGTTGGAGAAATCAACTAGCTCGTCACGACTGTTTCCCGAAACCGTGTCGCAAAGTATCGTTCAACCACGTTGGTTTATGACTTCTCGCACGTGGTGGACTAATAACTTATTTTAATTAATCTGTTTGAGATAGAATTAACGCTAGATTTTGTCATATAAGTTACAGACATGGCATCTGAAGACCATTTCTTATTTTTCTCAGTTATTTTGTTTAATTACCAGACTCAATATTTGGCTCGTTCTTACATAGTAGAGCACGTTCGCACATGCGTAGTCTTCAAAGCGGAGCTTTAAATCTCTTGATAAACTAAAAGACGTAAATTACATTTGTATGTATTCTAAATAAATAACACGGGTTGTACTGAATGTAAGCTTGCTTATTTTGCTAAAGATAAGGATTTATTCAGTCTACATCTCATGTAAACTAGAAACTATGCTTCTAACCACAGCTCGAGAGCTGTCGTTCCAACCACACAAGTTTGCGATTCTGTTTGCGAACGTTCGTTGGAACGATGGTTTCGGGAAACACCAAATAGTTGAACTATGCTGATAACGACGGAACTTGCGACCATAGTTGGCTAACGATGCTTTCGGGAAACGCACCCCTGTTTCGTACGTGATCGCATCCAGGTAGTACGCATTTCCGTGACGAAGGCATAGCTAGCTAGCAAACTGTAGGCTGTAGTAACTACCACTCCCTAAGTCCTATTGTACCGAATTTTGGTTGTAGTTCCACCAGAGTTCCACTGGGGGCGATCGCCCATGAGTGCAAAATTAATGTCTATGGAGCTAGACGGCTAAATTTGTCTCTTTCACCCGATTGCCGTTGAGAAATCTCAGATTTGATTGTAGGTTTTGCAAGTTCAACACGGGTTATAGGTCGAAAGTTGAATGGACGAGTACTTAAGTTGTTGTTGCCCATAACACGCTAGCATTCTAATGAACGCTGATTGGTCAGTGAAGGACTGATTACGACCAGAGATACCGCTTGATGGCATCGTGGCTTCCGAAGCGGGACCAGCAAAAACTCTTTAGCACGTGTATTTACCTGTGTCAGTGTAACCCCTCCACCCGGGTCCTTCTCACCCCGCTCCGTGCGGGTCTCGAACCCGGGTCTCCGGCATGAGAGTCAGGCGTTCTAACAAGGAGGCTAAAGACTGCAGCCTCTAGCATCTGTCGCTAGAGCGCCTATTGAGATCAGAGGAGTGAGGTTTACTAGCACAGCGACTACTAGCTGGCCTCCGTTACACTCACCCCCCTAAACCTCACTCCCATCCGGGTCACGGCACCAATGTAACCCCTCCACCCGGGTCCTTCTCACCCCGCTCCGTGCGGGTCTCGAACCCGGGTCTCCGGCATGAGAGTCAGGCGTTCTAACAAGGAGGCTAAAGACTGCAGCCTCTAGCATCTGTCGCTAGAGCGCCTATTGAGATCAGAGGAGTGAGGTTTACTAGCACAGCGACTACTAGCTGGCCTCCGTTACATCAGCTGTGTTGTCGATGCCTCGAGAGAAAAGAAAGTGCAGAGCGCGAAAGCACCAAAGTGAAGGATTGCCGTAAAGCAGTATCTCTGGTCATACGGATGTGTATGATGTCATTGACATTTTAAAAGACTTTTTAAAGCAAATAAGTGACTCTAAAAAATAAGTGACTCTAACACCCAGCAATGTGTAATTTATTTGCATCTCCTTTCGAATACAGCATTCAAATTACTAGACAAAAAATGATATCCTGAGAAAAGTGGATTTTGAGGGGTATAGCTCCATAGACATCCATTCATTCTGCACTCGTCCTGTGAGCGCCCTCATGGAACCAGAGTGGAACTGCAACCAGTTCAGAAGCCAGAAGTTTACTGAGAGTGGCAGTTCTCCCCATATTAGACATTCCCTGGTACTACTGACAGAGCCAGGACCAACGTTCCCCACCTGCTTTAAGGGCACTGCCCCAGTGACAAGCCGTTGTACTCTTAAAGGTACAATTTTTGCTAAAACATTTCTGAGAGTGTGTGAACGGGCCTTAACAGTTAGTGCGTTTACATGCACAACAATACGCTGATAGCTACCAAAAAAACTCAACAAAGTACAAAGGTACTTTCTTTTGGGAATTTGGATTGTTTTATCTTGTGTAATTTGAGTATCTTGGAAAAATCTGTGAAATTTTACAACTTGACAAAATGTGCCTTGTAATTTTTAATGTTCATTTTTAAGGCGACTAATTAACGAATTAAACAGTTCATGATATAACACCACACATTTTTGCCACAGCTGCTTTAAATGTCAGCTGAGGTCACGGATGGGCTCACTGACTTACGTGTATCAGTGAGATCATCATAGAACTAATGAGTCCAGTTAATGACTCCAACTAATGACTCAACAAATCTGAGTTCCTGAAACAAATGCGGGTGATTTAATGAATTTAACAGAACAAAAATCTCATTTGTTTATCATCATAATAATTACTGTTGGTTTATAAATGTAGCCTATAATATTATGACTTGTACTTACATACCTGATCAATTTATTTAATTTATTTAATTTCCTTGTGTGTTTATTAATGCACGCACGCACGCACGCGCTCACACACACACACACACACACACACACACACACACACACACACACACACACACACACACACACACACACACACACACACACACACACACGCACCAAAATGCTATGCATGTTGCACTTAACAAATGCATGTTTCAATGCATATTTAAATGATTTCTATTTGCCTTTACGATACAAACTAGCAAATCATAACTGAGAAAACAAATCATGATTTTTAAAATGTACTTATTACATGCAATCCTATTACAGGCTTTTTGACACTTATGTTAAGCAGTTTCCACATATAAACCCTGGTTACAAAACAGAGCCAGGCGATGCCAATAAATTAATACTTTTAACATTTTGGAACTCAAGAGATCACTTGAAATAATTTGAAGAGTGAAAATTCTTCTGGCTTTCAAGCAAGCTTCTGATATAAAAAAAAATAGCCTAATAGCCTTAAATTTATTGTAATTCGGACAATGAATAAGTCATTATGGAAAATAATGCCACAGGCAATGGTGTACAATTATATTTGTGCCCATGTTCCCATCAGCAATATGATATTGCAGTCATTAAAATGTAAATGTGAAATGAATCAATGCTCACGCTGGCTGTCATAATAGATTTCAGATTTATCGGAATGCAAACGACATTGCATTAGGCTATAAATAAAGCTGTAAGCTGTTGTTATGGCGACATACACTGCTATGAACATCAAAGGAGTTGAAATTCACACAGGACTCAATATGCACAATAAGAAAGACTCCATAAAGACTGTTTCTTGTGACTAAAAGTACTAAAAACTCTGCAATTAACTGATAATGTAGATTATAGTCCAGAAGACCCTTCTTGCAGCCGTACACCCGGGGTTATCAAGTGTTGATAAAATGGCAACAACAGTATATCCTTCATTCAATATTTCAAACTACAAAACCATGCCAGATTGACTGAGCTTTGCACAATATAACAAAGCTGTCTGTCCAGGGACTACTATCTGTTATTGTGTTGTACAGCAGGAATGTTGTATTGCACCAGTGGCACATTCTGTAAGATCAGTACTAATAGAAGTTCACTGATGGCTTTGAATTATAGGACTTTATAGATACATTTGGATTATGGTCTTAAAGGACTAGATGGATTTAGAGATATGTGAAGAACAAAGGCAATTTAAAAACAAAGGGGAAATAGAAACGGCATCTAGGGCCTCTTTGTGCTAATATGTTTCTCTCACCTGAAATGCCTTCTCTACAAGATTCCCTCTTTTGTGTAAAATAAAGATACAGCTAAATATATGATTTGCAATGATGAATATTTAAGATTATACATACTACACATGCAGCCTTCCCCCCTTATGCTAGTTTAGTGTGTGGCATCCGGGGTGGCTTGGGATGTAATTTATTTCACAAGGCCAGTTCTAAATCACATTCAGAATATTGTAGGCATCTGGCAGCAACTCCTCAGAGGGTCATTAAACAGGTTTAATTGAATTTCTGTCACCAGTTTTGACTAGACCAAAGAGCAATGGGAATAGCATATTTATTTTACTTCTTCTTGACTGGGGTACTCTGTGTCTCACAATCTTGCGAATATCTTTCAAGCAGCCAGATCACAGGTTTTACCATGCATTAAAAGTTAATAAAATGTAGAAAAATAAATTAGATATTATATAGTTGTTAGGTGTGCCTGATACAAACAAATACCAAAACACACGCATTGACCCAGAAAAATATTTTGACTTAGAAGCCAACCATAGAATGAATAAAATTCATTTAAAAATATCAAACCAAGTAGGCTACCATATATTTATAGTTAATGATACAGCAAACTTTAAAAAAAAACATTTGACAAAATTAAGTTTGTTAGGTTTATAATGAGGGAAGAAAAGATATAGTGTTCAAAATTAAGAAAATAGTTATTTGAATAATTGCTGCTTGTCAAACGTTAATGTGATGCGCTACACCTGTTATAACACTTGTGGAAACTTGAGGAGAACTGACTTCATGCATAGACTAAAATGTACAGGTCACTGCAAAACTGGCCAAGAAAATATGCAGTTACTTAGGTCTAGCATAATTAGTTTGAAGATGCCACTTAATATGTAATTGTGTTAATGCAACATAATTCATATATTTTAAAGTATGGGGAAAATGTCATTTCAAACTGAAATATTTAAAAGAATGTTGGTAACTAAACCGTTTTGTTGAGCATTGACCTCCATTGTATGGACACAAAACATCTTATAGATGTCTTCTTTTATGTTCCACAGAAGAGTTTTGGAACGACATGCGGGTGGGTAAATGATATCAGAATTACCATTCTTCAGTGAAATATCCAAATACTTTTTTGGGCCACACACACACATTCGCGCATAAATGTTTAGGTAAACGCTTATTATTTTTCCTATCTTTCTTTAATTGCTTTAAATATATCCAAAGGCCTCTTATCTACATTTTTTTCCCCTCCATGTATTAATAGCTTGCTAATAGCTCCCAAACTCTCCTGTTAGAAAATGAAGTCCCTGAATGACAAACAGTACAGTGAAAGCTATCAGACATGCTATAATGATGCACAATGATTCATCACAGGGATAATGAAGTACTCTGCTCTGCCTCAATTGTGTGAAGAAGATCCCCTGTGTCAATCACACTGTATTTTTTTTGCCTGTGCTGATCATTGTCATTTCATTTGGTCGATTTTCATCTTATTGTCATCTGCAGGTGTCTGACATTAATTATTATTATTTTTTAAACTAAACACAAATATCCCTGTCACACTATTTGTATGTATTATTTTTTTGTGGAGGTTTGTAAATGTGTCACTTTCTTTAGGCTTTCTGGAAATTAACATGAACTGCCTGAGCCTAAAGTAACACAAACATCAGATACAGTAGGCTATGTGGTACATACATTTTATGATATGGGCCATTCACATACATCTATTGATCTCCATGAGTCAGGGGAATAGGGAGGTTATTACAACAGCAAGGGCTGAAGCCACTTCAAGGAGAGAAATTAACTGGGACAGAGCGAAGCTAAACATTTTATCCAGACATGAAGCTGAAATCCTACATACTCCGCTGCTTCCTTCGCTTCATTTTACAATTGACATCTGTATCAGCAACTTTTCAGATTATTCACATGATGACTTTTCTGTGGGTTAACGTGCTATAGGCCTACACTCTCTTCAGAATATGCAACAGTGGCCATAATGCCATAGTCAATGAAAATGTACATTCCAGAGATCATAACGTTATAATGTCCAGGAGGCGTGCATTCATCCTGACAAAATTACTTTCTCTAATAACAGGAACAGTCACATATTATATTAAACACACTCTGTGCATTTCTGGCTCGATAAAGAGCAATTATGCATTTCAACTTTGTTTGAATACAACTGCAGAGAAGCACTGCCCTCCAATGGCCATCTAAAGAACTGTAATGTGATCACAAAGGCCTTGATAACCATAACAGTAAGCTGTTGTTCCCCAAAAAAATGTTTTTAATACAAACAGGTATATAACAAAAACAATATTACTAATAATTTGAACAATTCTCACCACCATACTGTTCTAACCCAGTAACCTTATCTTAGGCAGAATGTCCATGCAGCCTTTCCGTAATAAAAAGTTAATTTATAATGTCAATAATCATGTCAAGCTCGAAGAAAACAATAATAGTAGGCTATAGTTTATATAACTGGTCACTGGTAGACCAAAGCCCCTTTCACACAGAGATTCCGGAAAATACACGGATAAAGTGACCCGGGATTTGACCCGGGTTCGTTTGAAAATGATTCATTCACACTGCCAGTGATTTGCCGGAATCAGAGAGCGCGTTCACACACAACCCGGGTATGTCCCGGATAGACGCGTGACGTTATGATGTGACGTATAAGGTGGCGAACGATCTCAGCTTCGGCGCGGATTGCAAGGAGCTCTCGGGTCTCTGCTTCAGTCCAGTTTGCAGACATCTTTTCGTTCTTTCTTGTATCGATGACGAACACAAACTTTCTTCTAACAGAGTAACAGAGTCGCACGATAACTACGTCATTGCGAAGGCTCGTGCATCATCACTACGACACACCCCTTACGGCATTTGTCCTGGCTTTTGTTCACACAGCGCGCGTTCCGGGTCTGAACACGGCAATGTTACTAGGTCCCCAACCCGGCATCGATCCCGGCATTAAACCCGGGTCGTGTTTGCGTTCACACAGAAGGCGTTCCGGCAATTTGCCGGCAATTTGCCGGGTTCAAAGTGCTGTGTGAATGGGGCTCATGTGATATCACAGTTTGCGTAAAGACTGAAATTTAAGTCGTTCACGTAAACTCTCGTTGCACTCGAACGCCATTCGTGTACAAGGTTGATGCCAAACGCCATTGGTTCTCTCGTGTCACGTCATCGTTAGCAATGGTGCTGAAAACGTCACTGCAAATTATATTTGAATGCAGCGGCAAAGAATAACCTCATCGGTTTTAAAAATTAAATGAAAAAAAAAAAAATGTTTAAGAAACCTTATGTCCTCAGGCAGTCTTGCCATGGTTTAGAGAGAGCAGGACCAGCTAAATATTCATCTCCAGTTGGCTTTTCACTGACTGTGATTGCAGAGGCCGGCTCATTCATGTGATGAGTGATTCGAACCAAAAGTTGACTTTTCTGTAACACAGAATGTTCTTGCATCTGTCAGGATGATTCATTTAGCACATCCACGCTGGTTAAAAGGACATATTTCCGTTTGGTCAAGTTTAAAGGTGAACTATGCAGGTTTTTAAACTGAACAGCTTCGGAGCCATTGAAATATGGTTATATTACTTTTTTCGGTTTGAATGGTGTTCGTCTCGCACCCCCCTATCGCCTGTGAGCGGAAAAACCACCCTTGCAACTTTGGGCCGGCGGGTCGCCGTCAGGAAGTATCGCGTGATGTCAGGTCTCGTGATGTAACGAATTGCTTTATGGCAAAAAAAATCGGCAAAAATTATGTCATTATTGCGCTCCCTCACGCTGTTCGAACCCGAATGAAGAAGACGTTGTAAAGAATGTCCCGTCTGCTTTAATGTCGTTGATCCACTAGCCTCTGGTATCTGAGAGTCGCCAACGAGTTTTTCGACAGTGTTGTCAAATATCTATTCCGAAGCTGTAGGGGGAGCTCTATAGAGAAACCTGTGAGCAAAAAGTGAAGAAATTCCCGAAACTGTAGCTCTGCTTTAAAAAAAAGGTTTGATTATCCACCTTATTTTGCAACGCGGAAGTAAATACGATGACGTACTTCCTTTTAATGTGTTAGACTTCCGTTTTGCTAGCTGGTAGGTAAGAAGCCAAGTTGTGAAAGCACGCACAAAACACTATTAAACACTGTGATGGTTCATATTTATCTTACCCGTGGTGGAGGGATGAAATTAAGAAGTGGCCTGACATCTTATGAGAATATTTTCAATTATTTTGTGTTGTGATTCGGAGTGGGGGTCTTCGATGCGCGTCTCAGCAGCTCGTTTAACAAATGCCATCTCTGCATATGCTATGAGTTTGGGTTGCTTATATGACGTTTATATGGGAACGCAATGTGCACCATTTCACCAGATTTGTAACGTAAATAATTATAAACCAATGCCAACACAGAATACATCAATATGTTTCTATGCAAACTGTTTATTTATTGCGACTAAAGTTTATCCTCATGAGTGTGCGTGTTTAGATGTCCACATGTTATTGTTCAAGAAATTACAGTGGCTGTAACATTTCTATCGTAAAGAAGTGACCAAATATTAAAGGGATGATATTCCATGGATTAGGGGTGCACATTATTCACAGCACATGTGACCAACTGTTAAATGTGTGTATACGTTTTGAGAAAGAATGTGAATGATGCTGTTCTTGAAAAAGTTGTTTATTGTCAATTGCTACAAATGATTCCACATAAAGTTCGCAGTGGGGAAACATCGAGCGAGTTTTGTGGTTAATCTTCTCCCCCTTTATTCAGGGGTACAACACAAAGGACGCCAGTCTGTCTGTAGTCCATATTAAAAAGTAGCTAGCCAGTCAAAACTACACAGTCGCTGGCGCTGCAAAACTATGGGTTCACAATACAATTATGATTAGCGGAAGTGACTTACCGGAAATCTAACAAATTATATTTAAAAAATGAGGTGAATAAAATAGTGCAATACATTTTTTAAATATTTGAAACAGGTGGGAGGGGCTCGTATCAAGTAGTCTACCATTTCCATTGTAATATGCAATGTCCAATTTCACAACGCTTTTCACATGATACATTTTTAGCTTTTGAATGATTCCTAATGTATGAAGATTACTAAAATATGTGATATGGAAAAAGGGAACTAAAAAAGGCATGCCAAGTGTCCTGCTAAGTGTTCAGCTATGTTTACATCCCCTGTGTAAAGAGTTCCCAGGGCTAAAAATAGACTAGCTACCTTCCATTGAAATGAACTGATGGTGAAGGCTTGTATGATGCTGGCTACTCTTAGCAAAGGGATTGCTGAGTACCTCGGGACATCTTATTAAATCAAATAGCCTTCGTCCATGAAATGTTGTTTATGTTCTCTCCTTTCCCCTGAGAACTACAAAAGCTAATTCCAGTTGTTTTTATGAATGAATGAATGAATGAATGAATGAATGAATGAATGAATGAATGTTCCGTAACTTTTGTAGCCTACTGATTAATTTAATGCATGCAGCCATAGTTATTTTTCTTTGATCAAATAATATGAATGTGCATCAATCATTATGACATTTTTAATCTGCGGTCTAGGATTTAACAGACGATGATAAAAACCTACATTTTTACAGCCAGTGCTGTAGCAGTATTTTAGGGTGATGGTCCACAGAGATGCTCAGTCACATCTTCTCTAAGCTGACATAAAAGTGTGATATTTCCCCAGATAAAAACTCTCTCACACAGACACACAGAGTTCGTCTCTAAAGGTCCACTGCTCTCAGCCAGCCTTTTTAGCAATTGTCACTTTGTCACTATCAAAGGAAGAGTGGAGATCTCTGGGGTTCAAGCACACAAATCTGGTCTCCAAGTCGAGTGGCCCTCAAATCACATGTCAAAACAATGACATAAAAAGCAAGAACTGGAAGCAAAACTGAGTGAAATATAAAATATAAGCAATGATTTTTCAGTTTTGAGGTTCAGACAAACAGTGTTTGCACACAGTCAAACAGTGTGTTTGAGCAACCGGGTGACTTCCAGTCTTTATTCTTGTTTAATTTTGTGTCGTTAAGTTCAGGAAGGTGTTCCTTGTGACTAGTTATTTGCTTTGCTTGCCAGCTGATGCTGATTTATTCACTGCTGGAAAGAGCTGCTAGCACAACACGTTCAGGCTGTAAAGAGTATCCTCACAGGTCTGGAGCCCTTTAACATCCGGTAGTGAGGTGGTTGCCACGGGAACCGGCAAATTCGCCATCACTAAGATGATCCTTGATAGTGATGACATCATTTTAATAGCTTGTTCCTTACTGTTTCATTGTATTAGAGAGTATGAAAGAGTGAGAGACAGTGAAAGACAGATAAACACATCTCAGAGTCAAACAAGCCTACTTCATAATACACAGATGTAGTGTGTAATGACGCTGACTACACACCTCTCTTGGACAGTAGATGGCAGCAGAGTTTAATCTCTCATATAAAATTACATTTTGATTTTTGACAGTACTACCACTTTTTAAGTTAGTGTCTGTACCCCAAAATTCATTCAGGATGAGTCGATGATTGTTTTGACACTGATTTGACATCTCCTACATCAGCAGTGAGCACCAGTATGTTTTTACCTGTGAGTGAAAAACATTGATCCGAAAAAGTTCTGAAAATTTAGTTCTTCCTTAAACCAAACCTTCATTATAACATATTGACTGTTGACTGTGTGCATTCTAAAACAGTGAATCTTTAGTCTACGCTACACTGTCCTTTTCTTCTCCCTGACCCGATATATTTGTAACCTCATATATAATACAAATATATATTACTAGAGAGAATTTTCTCACAAGAAAAGTGGGGTTATTGTTTGATTAAGAAGTTACTCTTTTTTTTATTCTATGTCCAGAGTTGCTTACATGGAGATGTAGCTTTTCCTGGCACGCAGACTACAGGAAAGGGAAGAGAGGGAAAGGTTAAGCTAAGAATGAATAAACTGAGGTCTGCTGCTTCAGTTCCTTTTACCCTCGGATGATGTTGAGCAGCAGGAATGAAATTTTTGCCTCCCTGTCTCTTGTCCATCCTGCCACATTAGCTGGCCGTCTACTCTGAGCTGCCCATTCCTGTTTGTCTTCCTGCTCGAGTCATTTCCCAGAAGGTCTTTCCAGAATGTCGGAAAAAATGAGTGCTAATTTACTTGTAATGCACTCTACGGCACATTACTCTCTTTATTCGGTTCTCTTTCATCACAAAATGTAAGCCTAAAAATAGTTCAGAATACAAATAGCAGTTTTATATTCATTCTAAATTACTTCAGTTTGCCTGTTGCTCATCAGTTTCAAATTAGTCCTTCATACTCACTCTGTAGATTAGGCTACCACATAACTGTTGCAATTTGACATTTTAGACTTTTAAGATAATTTTTTATTTGCCATAATGTTCAGCAGCTGTCTTAACTCTTGATTTACACATCCCAATTGGAGTTACAGCTCCCAAATAGACACCTTCCAAAAGTGACCTGCCTTCTCCTTTATGAGCAAGTATTTCAGCTGAAACAACTCATAAATCAACGGACACAATAAATAATGTGTTGCGTTTCATACACCACTCATCAAATAGCTATATCAACTCAATTATCAACTCAATTAAGCAGCATATTTGAATGAATATCTTCATTTTTGGATACAAACCATAGTTAAACTCAACATTTCCATTTTCCATACAATTACTCATTTCCTGTTGGGAAAACAAATTCTTTGGAAAGGGCAATGGAAAGTTTGGTGATATTTAAAAACATAATTTCACTGCTGAAGACATTTCAAGCTGAAATGGCTTCCAAAGTTATCTTTTGTGTCATGCCTATATTTAGTGAAATGACATGGGCTCCTCTTAACTGCATGTGCGTAAGTTTAACAGCAGCTCGGATGATTCAGATGCCGATGTGAGGCAGATTCTCTGGCCTGCTTTTATATCTGGACATGTGAATAAGTGCAGTGTGCTGTGTCCCCTAATCTAGTTCTCATGTGGGGTTAACCCCTAGCACATGGGGACAGAGGCAGCATTAGTGAGAGCTTTTGTAAACATGCCAGTGACTATTCTCTCTCTCTAACACACACTCCCACGCACAAAGACATGCACACATCATAATCTCACACACATAGCTTATTTTACTCTTTGTTCAATGTGCATTCCTGTCAGGCAGACAAAGGGAGCCATGTGTGGCTGAGAATATAAGAGACACAGACAGAGAGATAAACCTTAAAGGGATAGTTCACCCACATTGTTTAATTGTGTCCTAACCTGTAAACTGTGGAGTTAACTTTTAAAATACCTTTACAAATCTTTTATGAAAGTTCAAAGTGACAACATCAGCCAAACTTAAACATAAATGCCTGGTTTCACAGACCAGTCTTAAACCTATAGTCCCAGACTAAAATGCCTGTTTGAGCTGTCTTAACTCAAAGTGACTTGCACAGACATTCCTTAGGAATGGTTACAGCTATGACTAAATTGAAGATTAATTAATCCTTCAAAGAGGCATAATTTAATGTTTGTGAGAAAGCATGGACTATTTGGAATATCTAAATGAAGAACAACATGCACATCAGAGGCTAGCAAGACGAGTACTTGTATTGGGGGAAATTCATATACTTTGATGACTGTTTCTATTCTATGAGCAGCATTAGACCAAGATCATGTGCTTATACCTAACCTAATTGACTTAACCCAAATGTTCTCATTTAGACTTGCTCACCCTATACACAACTAGTACACAATCCCCTGCTTTCACAGACAAGGCTTAAAACTAGTCCAGACTAAAATCCATGTTTGAGCTGTTTTAACTGAAAGCAACTTGCACTGACATAAAATATGTCAGTGTCATTGTTTTGTCTCAAGATCCGGCTGCGCAAAGGCTGCGATGAAGAGGATTTGCAGTGAATTATGATTTATTATGATTCATTTTCTGTCTGTTTGGAGCTTGCAATGCTGTTGTGTACATGGTCACTATGAACTTTTTAATAAAATGGTTTTGGAACACGAAGGTGAATAAATTATGACAGAATTTTCATTTTTGGAATATTCAACTATGCCTTTAACTATGATCAAACAAATGTATTTTCAGTCCAATTACCTTTCATGTGAGTTTCTGTGGTTAGGGAAGAGTTAAATGGCTAGTATCCTACTGTTAGATCTGACAGCTGCACACAGTCCCCAAAGAGAGATTATTTTTGACAAACTGAATGGAACAACTGAAGGAAACCTGGCTGCCTGCCTCAGGCGTGTTGTGCTGTTTTTACACGCAGATAGTATCTCTCCAAGCTAAAAAACCCATGACCAACATGAATCTCAGCTAACATCAACTGTGGCACAACTGAAGACCTTCTGTATCTCATCACAAAGTGCCTTTTCAGGTTATAACATGCCCTGATTTTTTCCTACCATCTGTTTTATTCGTTTTCTTTTTGGCTGCACGTGGAGGACATTAATGTTGAACAAGACTCATATTCCAGATGAGAATCTGAGGGGGTCTAATGCACCCGTGTCATGTCTAGAGCCTCGTGTTTTTGTACAAAGGTGAGCTCTATAGCTGCTTGTGTTCTAACTGATGCTGTCGATCTCATACTGTACATCTGTCTGCCAACCAGGTGGGATGTTGCTGGGGTGATGTTGTCATAGCAACAATTAAAAAAAAATAAGACAGACAGTGAGCGGCAGTGTAAAATTCCTTTCCATATTTTCACATGCCTGAGAAATGGAGCAGGTCAGCTGTGGAGGAAAATGAAAGGAGGATTGAGATGTTAGTATGGAAACAGCTGTGAGTTGATGTGAATGATAAGCAATCTATTATTTTTTTGTAAAGAAATTGTTCTGGCTGTTATTTACAAGAATTAATTATATTATATGGAAAAGCCTTCTGAATTAATGAGATGTTCAGCTGTTCTCTGGACTTTTATAAGTCTGGTTAAGGTCACAAGCTCAACAAGAAAGAGGGAGAAATGGAGAATAATGGCTTGTTTGATAGAGCGGAGAATGATGGTAATGTCCTAACAAAAGAAAAATCAGAACAACTGGTATAAAAGCTTTCTTGTTAGGATATAAAATGAAGGCAGAAAGCACAACAGAGGGAAATAATGAGTGGAAATGGTCCCTATGATATGACTGTGGCAAGTATGTTACTTTTCCAGCATGTTTAACAGTGTTTTTAAACTCAACTGAAGAAACAGACAGGAAGTTATTAGATTGGAATCATTGGTCAACTGAAAGGAATTTCATTACACTTCAAACATTGAAATAAATTGAGGTCATATGCAAAATCAGCTCTCAAAAGATGCTTATTTCCATTCCCATTATGGTATTCTGCATTTGATGAAACGTTTCATTTCAAGTGTTTGCATATCCAGCAGAGGTGATTTGACATTCCAAATGACCTGATTTTGTCTGGCAGAGAGTGTGGCAAGACACAGCAAGCCCACTGTGCAGAGCAGATACATCTGACATGGGTAATGCTGCCAAAGGTTAAGTATTTTCAAACTCATAAAAGAACTCTTGTGTGAGCATATTTCTGTGGTGTGTCTGGAGTTTTCCTTCACGCTTTTAAAAGGGTAACTTTAGGCTCTGAGAACTAACTGGCTGGTTGGCTGGCAAACTAAAAACGCAAATGAGGGCAACAGCAAAGTCAGAAGACAGCTGAACTCAAACTGAAGTATTCCTGCAGTCAACAGATAGCATGAAAATGAACATGATAGCTGTTCAAGGACTACAGTGAATATAGATCCAAAGGCTGTCATGTTAGGGTTAAAGCACTTTTCCATTTCCAAGATTATCATGTTTCCCCAAATTTGACAAACAAACAAACAGTGGTACTGTCTATAATATAATTCATATAAGTCAATTCATTATTATATTACTGTAATATTAATATTAAGTGATTTTCCAATGGACAGATGAAAAACTTTTATTCAATTAAAAAAAAAACATCATAGTACAAAATTAATAAAGTGTTATCTTCACGGTGATAAACTTGTACACAAGTGCAACATTACCAGATTTAATAATAATGCTCTGGAACCATAATCATCTCCATTTAACACAGCAGAAATTATCCTAAAAAGCTGAGCGTTTTGGTTACTTGCATCAGGTTTTCTGACATGCCACTGGGAATTGACTGAAGGGGTGATCTGATTCACAGGCTAAAGCTGCGTTCGAAATCGCATACTCAAGAGAGTATTTACTTATTTTGAATAAGTAATTACTTCACAACCACTAAAAGGCTATGTTCTTTATAGTATGAACATGTGCAGTATGCATGTAATTTGGACGTACTACATTCGCCATGTTGCCCTTATCACATGACCTATAGCGTCAGTTGCGTCACGTCACCAACGCCATTCACAAATCCTCTCGTGGCATAATGGGATAGTAAAGTGTCCTTCATATGCACACTTCAGAATCTCGTTGGAAGAAGTAGGTCATCCGGGTACTTTTTGCCAACTCTTTTAGAGTACTGTGAATTCGGACCTACTTCTTTTATCACATACTGTTTTTCGACTAGTAGGGAAGAATGTGATTTCGGATGCAGCCATTTTCTGGTGGAAGTTAATGAAATAGATCATATCACTTACAGCGCCGTGTAGAGCATTTAGGGAAACTATCCTTTAATATGATCTTGTCTTAAAAGGTGAATCGCTTACAACACCACAAAGTGGTGGTTTCAGAAGTGCACTAAGTTTTGACTTACAGACCTTCAATTCAACAGTTCTTCGTCATAGTCTGTCAAAAACATTGACATTTACTGGAAACCAAAAGGTTGGTGGTTCATTTTGCACACTGAAAACTGAAGCTCATTTGTCAAGAGTTCATAGGTACTACTTTAATCCCATGGGCATTGATGTACGTGAGCAAGACTTTGGCTCTTCTCTCAATTACGTCAATGAGTTTTTCAATGCCTTGACGGCCTCCCTGACTGTCCCAGTACTGCTGGTCGAGAAACAGCGATTGCAGGAGCTTTTCCCTGAGACGCTGAGACCTCAACACTGACACAGATTGATCTGGTAGCCTGAAAAAGGAAAAATATTGAAAGAATATAGTAATGCACTCCAAAATTATTAAAACAAACTTAGAGTAAATAACCACCTTTTAAAAATGTGTAACATAAAATATCATTAGATACTGTTTTTACAATCCGCTCAAAACAAATAGCATTGCTAACAGACAAATGATGTAATACCATGCTGTGATGCAGATAATGTGCAAGCTGTGATACCCATACACAGCAATGGCCGATCATTCATTCTGATTGATGTTATTGCACAAGTGAGCTTGCGTTCCCAGAGGTATCACATTAGCAGCATCGCCAGCAGAATCCCTTAGCTCAGACAGCACGAGTCAGATTGTTGGCGTATGTATTTGCTTACATCTTCAGTGGTGTTGTAGAGGTGTTGGCTTACTGAGGCCAAACTTGTGGCCTCACAGAAACAAATTCTTAGTTGCAGTCTTAGTTGCAGCAATTACAAATCACCTCAGATGGTCCAGTATGAACAAGAAAAGAAGCACAAAACTATTTATTTAAACAAATAAAAAACATTTGTCATCTGGGTTTTAATGTCTATGCAAACCTGATAACCTGTGGAGATTTGTAATTCAATTAAACTGCAAGGATTCATTTATTTGAGGTCATGAGTTTCAAGATGGTAGAAAACTACATTTCTTGTCTATTAACACCCACTGCTACTTATACCAATGACGTAAATAAGCGCAGTTACAATAGCAAAAGATGTGGGACAGCGTTGCTATAGTGTAACGATATTGTATTGCAATAGGCAGCACTTCAAAGTTAATACCGAATCAAAACTACTTAGCACATAATTTGTAATTGAAAGGGTTTAATGACAATATCTGGTTATGGTTATACTTAAAATAGATGTATGAGAGTGAGATAGAGATAGATAGATAGATAGAGAGAGACTTTAGAAAAGGGAAGAGAGGCAAAGCAAGAGTGCCCCAAAAAGGGACCTAGAGGGACCTAGAGGAAAAGATGCCCCAGCAAAAAAGTAGAGACAGAGAATCAAAGAGACAGAGCAACAGTTGCAATATTCTTTTATCCCTTCATTGACCATGTGACTGAAACCCTTTGCGAGACATTCAAGTTCCCCCACCGAACTAAAGTTGTGACTACTAGAAGACACCCGATGTACATTCATTTTGGCCTATGGGCCTTGCAACACCTCTTTTCCTTTAGGAATTCCTAACGGCTCTTGTGGTAAGAAAGAGGGGGTTGAAACAGTATGTATTTGTTCATTTTTATATATCTTTGATTATTTTCAATTCTACATGTGAAAATAATCTGTCTTTAAAAAAACATTTGCACAGCATCTCTGCAAAATCTGGCTATTCTTGACACTTATAAGATAATTATGAGATTAAATTAAAGATCATGGGGTCATGTGAAATACAGTGCTTAACAAATGTATTAGACCACCACCCATTGTAAGGTACTTTGTGCCACAGCTGCCCTAATGCCCACAGTATTGGTGATTGCCAAAATCATTTATGTTTCTGTAGTGGTTAATCCATCAGTATGTGTAAGCTCTTTAGTCACAGTTGACCAAGTCAAAGTCCGGATTTGAATCCTATTTAACAAAGTTTGGATTTAGTGGATTCAAAGACAGATTGCACAACAGTTTCATCAAAAGCAAGTCTTTGGGAACAACTAGAAACTATTTGGAAGTCAGTAACAACAGAGACTGTGGGAATACTGTATATTAAAACAATGGCAGCAAGGCCAAATGACACCATATACTAAATATTAAGGTTTGGTTATTATGTGGGAATAAAGACTATTTAGGCTAGTTGTTTCAGTTTGTTAGTCAGGTTTAGTTCAAACAAGTTTTTGACAGATTCCAATTTCCAAATATATTTGTGTTTCCTCTTTATTATGACAGATGGACTCATAAATGTGTTAAGCACTGTAGGTCTGGTCATTTTACTCACTCTTTGATTCCCTCTAGTAGCCTGAAGTCCAGATTCTCCTCATCTCGGTCAAAGTAGCCCTTGTTGTTAAAGAAAACCAGGTGGTGTGGGTCATGTCTACGGTGGACTATGCGTGTCAGCTCTATGCTGTCCTTATCTGTACAGTCTTCATGGTAACCAAGCTCAACACAGGTGTCCTCTGGGCGGGGCTTAAATCCACAGCAGTTTTTATCTAGTCGTTCATAAATCTGAGAAGAAACACAATGTTTATTTCCGTTTTAAATAATTCAGTCTAAATTAATTGGTCAGAAAACAACAGATATATATTAATGTTCATCTGTTTGTTTATCTACAAGTTTAAAGTTGCAACACAGATGAAAGAGGAGTAGAGTACCTGCAGAAGGAAATCAAAGACTACTAGCTTGCTCCATTCATGGTGGTGGATGATGGTGCACCTCCACTCTGGTTTAGGTTTGATGCCCCGATGCCAGCACTTGTATTTGAGAGAGGTTTGATATGAACCCCAGCTCAGTCTCTCAGAGGGTTGATCTACTGCTGGACTTAAAGAAGGATCCCACAAAACCACTGGACAAGGCTGACCCTCTAAAACAAGATTAAATATATGTACTAGGGCTATACATTCATTAGATCAGCATCAGTAACATTTGATTTCTCATTAGCTTGATAGACAGCTTTGATGACACTGAACTGATCCGAATGCAGTAGCGCCAGAAAGTAGCCTACTACTTTTAGTCTTAGTGTATTTAATCTAACGTATAAGACGCACACTTAATTGAAAATGGCAATCAAATTATGCTTTTCTCAGAACTGAGATTTTCTTATCTATTTGGCAATTATTTTAATTCTAAATTGGCCTTTAAAAATAAACAAATAAATGGAACTTGGTTTGATATTTTGTTATCTAATGTGGTTACATTTACACATTTTTTTTTATTGTGGCTTAAAGGCATTGTTCACCCATTTACTCACCCTCATTGTTGTTCCAAACCTGTCTGATTTTCTTTCTTCTGTTGAACAAAATAAGATATTTTGAAGGATCTTTGTAACAGTTGGCGGTAGCCATTGACTTCCAGTATGTTTTCCCTACTATGGAAGTCAATGGGTGCCGTCAACTGTCTGGTGGTTACCAACATATCTGGTGGTTAAAATATATTCTTTGTGTTCAACAGAAGAAAGAAACATATACAGGTTTGAAACTTGAGGGTGCATAAATAATGACAAAATGTGAATGTTTGGGTGAACTATCCCTTTAAGTGTCCAAAACCTGGGCCACTATATTCTTTACCAATTTAGTCCAAAATTATATTAGGCCTAATTGTGAAAAACTTTTCTTTATTATAAACAAAACCAGAAACAAATACACTACCTCCAAGAGAGTGGAACCTTCTGCTAACAGCTGGCAAAGTTCTGTTCAGTCCCAAGATCCTATCCAGATGAAAGGCGAACACTTCACTCATGTCCAAGGGTCTCCTGACAATACCGCAACATTTGCGACACGCATCAGCATCGTCCGTGTGATTTGTCGCACTTTTAAATAAAATTAAAGAAGAAAAGCCCGGAGGTGCAACTTCGTCAATTTGCGTAATTTTACTATCAGCTAGAAAGCGCATGGCCGTGATATCGTCAATGCTGAACCATGGAGGAGCTCTTTCACTGTATATCCTGATGGATGAATAATCACCAATACTGCCATCAAGCTCAGAATATCCCAGTTGTTTGTCAACGATGTTTGTATCGTGGCTCGCGTCCTTCGTTTTGTCCTGAGTGCCACTCTGTGCTCTCACTTTAACTTTCTTTCTCCGAAGTTTGGGGCGCACTGTGCCCCTGATGATGGCCGGTTTGTGTCTCTTAGATTTGAGAGTTATATACACCACATTAGACCTGGTCGGACTCAGGGATTCATTCACTTCCCCTTCAGTGGGGTCCTGGTAGGTTCTTCTAGGTTTTTGAGAATAAACGCTATTTCTAGTCCACGGATCAGGACGTTTGTCTTGGCGAGTAGACGTATGATTAACGTGAACGGTGAAAAACAAATAAATAAAACATACAACAGCTATAATCAAATACTTCCTAATGGCGGAATATCTCCCACAACAGTTGCATACTTTCAAAAACGATACGGACAAACAAATCATAGTGTCCCCGAGTCCGACATTTCCAGGACGAGTCGTATGCGTATCCATTGGTACGAGTGTCTGCGCATGATTAGGCTAAGTCAAATTTATTTTGTCCACATTAGAATTGCGTTCTTTTTGTTTACATATTGATGGCACAGATGATCCCCTCAGCGCAGCTCCAGCATGAATGAAGACAACTGTCCCGATGCCGGATCAGCTGAGATAACACTCCCAAATTGACAAGAATGCAGCAATTGTCCTTACGCCCTTTTCACTGAAAACGGATGCATTCTGAAAGAGAATGTGGCCATTAGAAACTAAACTGTAAAACATGTCCTCGTTCATGCGTATTTTTCCAGAACATAACCCATCTAAATATTAAAGCTATAGGCTACCTGCTGAAAAATAATAAACGAAAATATATATATTTTTTATTTTTAATAAATAAATTAAAAAAACGCCAGTATAAACGTGTCTATTAATTGACTGGTTTAAGTTTAAGAGTGGTTTGGGCTTTTTTCAGCAAAACCATCTTGAAACATATTTTTTGATGTTGTAGCAGCAAATAGGGTTGCCACCCGTCCCTTAAAATACGGAATCGTCCCGTATTTACAAGTAAGATGATGCGTCCCGTATCAAATCAATAAGGGACGCGATTTGTCCCGTATTTTACATTAGGCCCACATATAGTTGAATAAAAACATAAGGATTTTGCAGTATGGATAATACTAATAGCAAATATAAAGAAATCAATTTCTTAGTAGAGAAGCTCATTGCGTGATTGCATTTTAGCGTCTTTGTTTCTATAGCGACCGAGTCTCGTGAACATGCGCTGTAAACCTGCACGTTTTTTAACCCCTTGTAGTGCGCTGTTCGGGTCTTTTCGACCCCAAATGACGTTTGCTGAAATAAATAAAACATTATATTTGTCCAAATGATGTGAGACTTTGCACGGTTGACAACACTTTCTACATCTACAAAAAAAATTATATAAATTTGAATAATATCTGTTTTTTATGTTAGTGTGGGGGGAAGAAGTCACACTTGAGTTGTTTCAACAAAATGTCATTTTGAAACATAATAGTTTTTTTTTTTTTTAGGATTTATAGTTTTAGGAGGATTTATTATATTTTTTTTACTTTAGGCTATATAAATAAATATTTTTTAAACAAAAACAGTAAAAAAAAAAAAGGTAAATTCACTTTATAAAAGACCCACATTTCTAACGTTCATGGATATAGATAATTTGACATGGTTTAGTGTAAGATTTTTGCCCGTCTTTTGGAAAATGCTGTTTTAAAAGTAAAGAAATTATCACTTTAGTAGATGGCTGCAGAGCTACACCATTTGCTATTTGACTAAAATACATATTTTCAATAGCTTTTAGTTGGATTCATATCTACATATT
The DNA here is from genome assembly GCF_949152265.1 of Phoxinus phoxinus. NCBI lineage: Eukaryota > Metazoa > Chordata > Actinopteri > Cypriniformes > Leuciscidae > Phoxinus > Phoxinus phoxinus. Next base: position 21,347,490 of record NC_136887.1, read on the forward strand.
ATGAAATCACAATTATAACAATAAAAATGACTTTGTCAAAGTTGAGCATTTGGGGGGGGGGGGGGGGGGTTGAATGGGTGTCCCTTATTTTGCCACACTGAAGGTGGCAACCCTAGCAGCAAACCATGCTGTTTTTTGCCCCAGCTGATAAAAATAGGAAAGCTCATTGTCTTTCAGGAAGATGTTAAAAATGAATTACAATAGCATTTTCCAGCAGGAAAAAGTTTCCTGTCCTGCCTGTAAACAATGTTGTTTTGACATGTTTTGTAGGCTACTTGTAATTTGCTAGTGTGAATGTAAGGGATAAATTGGATAATAATGTATAGCGAGTCGGTTGTTATAGCAAATACAACCCCGACAGGCTGATCGGCGCGTCGGGGTCTTGAATCAGCCTGAAGGGGTTATTCGCTATAACAATGAATAACCCCTATACATTGTCCCGCTTATTACATGGCTACCAAATAAATCAATAACTTGAGACAAAATATTGATTTAAAAAGGAGTTTATTGATTTTAAATCAATACAAACCATGACAACGCTCTGTTTTTCATGGCAACGGTGTGGTATACTTAGCAGCGGTCTGTTATCAAGAAATAACAGGCCGCATTCTACATTAGAATTTAACAATGCCATGTAATAAGAAGCTAATAGTAGACAATCGGCTACTATTCTAATCTAGACATATTTCACACACACATTTTTCATATTTTACATCCCACAGACATAGGCCTAATGATTTTTATACAGTACAAACTGTATATTCTATTCCCTAAACCTGCCCC